>NC_142527.1:17872700-18205200 GCF_964205215.1 Stylophora pistillata | reverse complement strand
GTTGTGCCGCCGTTTTTATTTTCCTTTTTTGAAGGGGGGGGGGGGCGGTGGGGGAGGGGGCAAGCCATGATTGTTATCTTGCGCATACATCAAGCGAGTGATCGGAATTTAATAGAACGATAGGCCGGGAAGCCTTGACGAGAGGGAAGTGAAGGTTTACTCTACTTTTTTACCCTTGTTTTAGACGGTATTTGCGTTAGTGAAGACAAACAAAACAATAAGATATAAAGTCGCATTTAACACAACGAATATATGAAATTCATATATCTGAACTGGGATTATAGAAACGTATTTGTGCACGATCCTCGCAGTGAAGAGCATTGTTTAAGCAATAGTGAAAATCAGACCTGAAAAAATTTATGCCGGTACGGGATTCAAACCACTGACCTTTGCGATACTAGTGCAGCGCTCTACCAACTTAGCTAACAAGCCAACTGGGAGCAGGTCATGAAATTAATTCTATATAAACCCATAAAAGTCGCATTTGTATACCAGCCGACGAGATCTGTTTTAAATATTTGACATTAATCTCTGTAATATTGCATCTTGAATTATCTGAATAGAAGGTTTTATGGAGAAACAACTATTTCAATCCTTAGAATAACCCCCGTAAACAATATCTGTGTTGTTCGTACCAAGACTGTAGTCTCCCTCGCAGCCGTTTTTAGTCCCATCATGCAATGCTTATTCGCCTAGCGTGACGACTCTAGAAATGGCTGCAAAGCAGTCAAACCAAGAAGAGGACTCTCTGTTTCTTGAAAACTTCGAATCAAAAGTTGTTTTTAAAACACAATTTACAGATCTTTTCGCCATATCGCTTACTTCCGGAGGTTTATAACCCAACTCGGTTGTTCTGACAGTCTTGTATTGTTGCCACTTGGTTGAAATTTTTCACAATCGTCTGGTTATGTTTTGCAATAACATTTTCAAATATTGCATTATGAATTAACTTAGTAGACAGCTTTCCGCAAATAAAACTTTTAATTTCCTGAATAATCCCTGTAAAAAACGGAAAGCACCTGTAGAGCTCTTATTAATTAGTAAACTTAAAAACCCAATTGTTACAGTTTATAACGAAAACTTCGATTCGAGCCTTTTTCTTTGTTTTTTTTTTCTTTTTTTTTCCCATAATGTTAAATCTTCATATGGCTTATGCTCTGACTTGTTAAGTATAGTTTTCATTTGGTCATTTTCAGCGATGAACAGTGGTAGAGTTTATCAATTCTCAACATTATTTATCTCTATAGGAACCCTGTATGCGAGAACGCCTTTTAGCTGATCCTTGTATCTGAAGGTAGAAACGTCGAAAGTTAGAATTAAGGATAAACTTTTGGGTTGTTTTGGTTTCCTAGAAACGTTCTTTCTTCTGTCATGAGTGCATTGGTAAATATTATCGTGACAATAGCGAAAAGTCGAAGAGAACTCTATCGCAGTTTTTTCCATATTGCACCAAAAAACTTCTACATTTTTTAAGTGATTCGAGCTGTTTCCATATTTTCTTAAATTAAAAAGATTTAACCGAAGGGTTTCACGGTTTCTGCTTGTCATGATCGTTTCTAAGCAACAGTGTATACAAAATAAATTAAAAATTCATCTTGGTATCTGAGTGGTTTGAATCCGCACAATCTTTCTCTTTGGGTTTACGAGATTGGTTTCGAGACGGGACTACATAGCGCCTGTGTTTTCAAAAGTCGATTTGATTGGTATCTGGTTTTGTTTCACAACGAATTAGTCATCAACGACATTGTACATGATATTTGACAGTTTTCGTCACACGATAGTTAAGTGACATCTCGAGAAGAACTGCTCTAGATATAAAGCGTCCTTGGCTTATTGGATGTCACCGAAGATTTCGTAAATATGAGGCAGTAGTTTCCGTTTTTCTGGTGTCCATTTCGAAGGTCGATTGTTTGGAATGTTTTCCCGCTTTTGTGCGTCATTCTCCCGCAAAATGCTTGCTCTGTGGTGAACCATGGATCTTCATCTTGAGTAACTCTTCGATTTCCTGTGGCAAAGATGATTGCTCATAAAATCCTCCCGATATTTTCCTTGGTTTTCGCTAGTTGTGGGAAGAGGAACTACCTTCTTAGCGAAATGAATAGAGTTCGTTCAACCTTGGGTGAAAATTCCTTATAAAAATCGAGATCAACCGAACGTATTTTAATATGGGATGTGGTGTGTCGGTGGAAAATGGAGACGATTCGAGCGTTGCATTGGGAAAGTCAGAAATAGGTGAATTAAGTTTGCTTACAAATATTTTTCTAATCAGGTAGCGCGGACGCATTTATAGCAAAGTTTAGGTGAAGTTATGTGATCTTCGCGAAGAGAGGTAAGCTTGATCAACTGAACACGAAATTGTCTCGTAGCAGTGTAGTAGTAGAGACGACTTATCCTATCAAACAATGCTTCGTGTGTGTCACGCAGTATTGTGGATATTTGAATCCGCATCATTTTATTGCCTTCACTTGTAGGATTAAGACAGCATTCTCAACACATTGGCTTTATTTACATTCGTCCTCTTGGTGAAGGTTTTCGTTTCCCTCCAATTTTTATCACTACAGTTAATGTATTTATATTTCTTGCAGCCATACGTTCAGCGATCTTAATTCAGAAATGGTTCCGACGATATCAGGCTCGCATCGAAGCCCGACGAAGATGTACCTGGAAGATTTTCCAGAGCGTTGAATATGCCGGTGAACAAGATCAATTGAAGGTAAACTATGGTCAAGTCGAGAAGTTATTCAGGATCTGAAAACTGCGTGATCGATTAGCTATAGATTACCTCGCTTTAATTCCTCTCCTTCAAGTCAGGTTACTATATGGCGCGCGTTGAAAATATTCTCCTGAGTTATTTATCATCACTATTAAATTCTCGCCCATATCCAAACTTCGCCGCCCCAACATTAATTTTTCATTTTATTTTTATTCAGAGTTCCTCCATCAAGGTGGTAAATTGAAAGCGTGGTTTTTATTTATTTAGCGCTTGACGATTAATACTTGCTGCATTTTAAGTTGTTAATAATTTAGTGAGCTATTTTTCAGCTGTTTGAAATGAGACAGCCAAATTGAGGGAATTAGCGCGAATGCTCACCGCTTTAGGATAATCTGAACGATTGCTTTTGTTATGTTTTGAATGATGAATTGTGATTCAATGAAAAATTCATTGAAGTATTTTTTTAGAAATGAATCCAGCTTTTTAAAATGCTCAAATCATCGCAGTGGTAGGAAATGGACTCAGACAAATCATGTTTTATTTGAGTCATTATGTTTTTAAATGGTTTTCTTGAGTGGTTCAATTATACTTGGTCTAATGTTTTTTACCAAAGAGGCGCTTGAATTTATGGGCAAATTAAATTGAGGTGGTCCACTTCTGTGGAGAAATAATCTCCTGAAATATATTTTTTCTGTGATCCTTTTTAGTGAAGACATAAATTCACATCAGGTGAACCAAACAGAGATTTTACAATAGCCTCTTAAATGAGCTCAGGTTGATTTGTAGCCCATGTTAGATAACTGCAAAGTCGTCTGACTAGACAATATTGACCATGATGTAACGAAAACATGTCCAGTACAATGAAATAGCGGAACATCAAGATAGAGGAACAAAAATAATATAATAAATAAATAATAAATAAATAATTTAGCAAAGGACATTCTACTGGGTGGCTCTTCCTTGTCCACTGTTTCCAGATCAAATTGGAATTTGGAATGTTGGTTTTTGCAGAGGGAGGAAAACTGGAGAACCTGGAGAAAAACCCTCAGAGCAAGGACGAGAACCAACAACAAACTCGACCCACATGTAATGCTAGGTCCAGGAATCAAACCCGGGCCACAGTGGTGGGAGGCGAGTGCTCTCACCACTGCACCATCCCTGTTCCCTCAAATATAGATAAACAAAGCAGAAATGGCTATTTGTGTAAAAGTACTAACCTGGATTAGTGTTTACATAAAAAAACTAAGGAAAATCCACCCCCTCCCCCTCCCCACATGTAAACGCTTACAAACATTTGAATTCTAAAGGGTTATACCCATCAATGTAGTGTTGTAACCCATATTTTAAAGAAATCTGAGCTGGTAAAGTGGTGCTAAGTGTGGTGGGTTTTTCTTTCTTTTAAGTTAAAGTAAGAATTAATCTTTCTACTCTCTAAGGAGATGATTTGGAGTGGTTAAGGGAAGGGTTGGGAGTAACATCACACTTCCTGTGTTGGAGAATGCACTGAATTGAATTGTCAGAGGTTATATTTGACAATTGAAAGGCTTTCATTTTAATTTTAGCATTAATGCATTTTTTTTTATTTATTAGCTATTCAACTTCTTTAATGACATGCTGAACCATGTTGCTGATGGTAAGTTTTCTGTTTTATTTGATCTAGGAAAAAATTTTCTTTTGTAGAAGTTTTGATTTAAGTTGCTTTTGTTTTTAAATGACAATGTATTACTATTTATTTTGTGCCCCTTTCTATAGCCTTAACCAATATCACTCCTGATAATAGAAATCAGTGTTGAAAATTTTCTCCTGAATGAAAAATTACTCTGAATATACATATTGTAGTTAACAGGGAATTCAATTCAAGTATTGCAGTTTGTAGTAAATTTAATTTGTATTTTGCCGAATATCTTTCATAGGTGATAATAATGCTGTGGATATCTTACGTAAGGGTTCAGCAAGTAAGTGCATGGTTCTCCTTTTTTTTTTTTTTTAAGAGAAATATTCTAGATAGAGAAAGGCTAAACTTTTATCTCATGATCACTATTTTCGTCAGGGAAATTCAGTCCACTGCTAGGATGAAAGTGTCCAAAGAGGGGAACAAACCACAGCTCTAAAGGCAGTTGAATTAGTGGTGAAGGTTACCAACCTAGCAACCTGTGTTTTGGCAGTCATTCATCAAGTTGTTACATGATATTGTTGCATGATGTTAAACCTCATGTGTGGCGCTTGCGACAAATGAGATCGAAACTTCAAGGGGTATCGCTAAGGCGTGTTAATGCTAAGTATGAATGGGACTATCTTACAGGTCATTTCGTGCTTCAATTACCAGTAACCACGGAAAACCAAGGTTGATGGTTAATGGTGATTTATTGGTGATCAACGATACACAAACCATGATAGACGATGCACGATCACAATCGTAAACTGAAATAACAATGCAATGAATTCCTATCAATTTACTTGAAATGTTGCTTAGCTCGTGATAAAAAATGCTCAGAGCAATTAACATGCCTCCGTTGATAACGCGATCAAAAATAACAATAATCAACAGGAATTCATGAAGATCATAATAATCTACATCAAAATAACTCGAGATTTCAAAGTTGCCGGATCACAAGATTAACAATGTGGGCGTTCCTAGATCCTAGATTAGCGTCCATTCTTTGATTCACTCTCTTGCAGATTAAAAACAATAAATTGTACTATTGTACGACTCTGTTCGTTAGCGTGCTTCCACCCAAAATAAGAAAACTAAACAAAAGAGGAAACTAACAAAATGACTCACATATCGGTCCCGCTTGTGCCAAAGGTTAGGAACCAAAAATGGCGAATCGAACAAATAGACAAATGGACAAGGTGAAATACAATCACACACTGGCTAAAGGGATGTGAAACGAGGCTTTTAGGTGCGCATAGGGACGCTAAAATATCTGATTACAAACCAATAGAAAATAGACAAAGTAACCACATTAGTTAAGTTAGTTAAGCCCCTGGCTCCAGGTTGGAGCATGGGCCATCGACAAACTGCCGCCACTGACGCCTCTTTTCTGCCAGCTGTTGTAGCTCCTTCCAGTTCTTCCCGAGGGCCTTTATCTCTTTTTCCGTATCCCTCCTCCAGGTATTCTTGGGGCGGCCCCTCTTTCATTTCCCTGTGGAATCCACAAAATAACCACATCCGTAACTAAAATAATGCGTAACAAAGAGATCAAATTCGACTTAGGCTAAATGAATCGTTTGTAGTATCCTTAACTTCATGGGTTCAAATCCCATACAGGCCTGAACTTTTTTCAGATTTAATTTTCACTACTGCTCAAGTGGTTTTTATTGCCGTGAAGATCGCCTTCGTACATTAAATAACTACTGTATTTATTATGTATGACACACATCCTGCATATACAGCTAGGATTGGCAATATCTCAAAAATGAGACTCAGAATTTTTTCTTTGATCCATACTCTTAACAAGTTCTCTGACTAGTAAATTCTTTTTTTTTGCATCTTGTTATCTTCTCAGGCAGTTCTACATCAACTATATCAAAAACATCAGAGAAATTGGAGATGCTTACTGATCCATCGAAGATCACAGTTGAGGAAACTTACAAGGGACCTCATGTTGCACTACCACTTACGCTTCTCACTGTGCGCAACATCATTGAGCTCTATAAGTCTCACAAGGTTGGTACAGTGCCACTGGAAACTAACTAAAATAACCTGTCTTGACTCAAAACCTCATCTACTGACTCTTAAAACTTGTAAGAGCTGCAAAGGGTTGAAATTAAGGTATCCAATTAGGAGGCTGTAGTGTTGCTATGGTAATCCATTATATGTCCAAAAAAATGATCAACATTATTTGATAAAGAAGCAACAATTGAAATCTTTTATGTAGTGTTTTCCAATCAGTGAAGGAGATAGGTTATGTAACGGCTTTGATCCACTTTCATCTTCTTATTGTCCTGTTGTGTTTTTGACAGCTCCTTCATGTTAAGTATGTCCTCCTTATTCTTCGAGAAACAAGGGAAAAGCTCAAGGTATTACCTAACATCTACAGGGCTTCCACAAGGATCTCCAAACAGATAACAATTTGTGGTGAGAATAATGCAAGGTTTATTTTAACTTTTCAACAAGAAATTGATTTCAGGTGGTTGAGGTGCATCCGCTAGGATTTAAAATTAGTGTTTTGGACTCTAAATGAAGCAATTCCACAGCGTTTTGAATGTTGCTACCAAGTTAAACAAGCTACTTATGAGAACAAACCATGTGCTTGTGACTTACTTCATATCTACCGCAAAGGGCTGTTAGTTCTTGCAGTTCACCGCCTTCCTCTTAAACCTCTCTTCACACCTCCTTTCTCTATCCCTATGATGTAGCTGCACTGATGAAATTAAAGGAGGTTTGTACTTACATTTGCACCTAATGCTGTTTTGATTGATAAAGGATGTGTGAATTTTGCACTGAGGCTCCCATCAGCTGGGCTGGAGTGTTCAAATCTGGGTTAAGATAACCCAGGGTTAGTGTGAAATCTTACTGCAGATCTCAAAGCTTTAAAAGAAAATTCAGTACTGTAACAATTCTTTTTACCTACAATTTGATGATTGGATGCCCTTCAAAAAAAGAGAGAAAATTATCCAAAAATGCTTTTGAACAAAGGAATAATAAAAGAAACTCAGATTAAAATTTAACCCTGGGTTAGTGTCAATCAGCCTTTGCACAACTGGGCCATGGGGTATAAAGAAATATACTTAAAGAAAATAACAAATGAATACCATTTTGACTTCCTACAGGTGACCTTCATGGGAAACTGGATGACCTGTTTGTGATTTTTCACAAGGCAAGCAAATTATGCTGTGACTGTTTAGTAAAATAAGATTAAAATTAGAAAAGTGTAGATTTTAACAGTGGCACTTCCATGAAAGGGTATTAATAGTCATTTGCTGGTTTTCAGAATAAACTGGAATTTGAGCTGTAAGACTGAAAACCTGTAAACTCAGAAAAACCCCTTTGTACAAGGATGAGAACCAACAAAAAACTGGACCCACAAATGAATGCAGGTCTAAAAATCAAACCCACCTTAAGAATTGGTTTGCCATTTATACCCCAAGTTCATGAAATTTTTCCTTTTGATATGGATATTTATCAATGCAATAATTTTTTTGTACAGAATGGTCTTCCTTCAGCTGAAAATCCTTACATCTTCAATGGTGACCTTGTGGATCGAGGCCCTTACTCCGTTGAAATTGCCATCATTTTATTTTCATTTTTCCTGCTTTATCCCACTGGTGTTTACATCAATCGTGGTAATCATGAGGATCATATAATGAATCTCAGGTGTGTGGACAAGGACTGTGTTCTAGAAGTTACATGTAAAGAAACTTTTCCTGAGGCTTGGGAGATGCAGTGATCTAATAGTTAGCCCTCTAGACTCCTGGTGAAGACACTGTGGTGCAATCCCTTGCATTGTGTTCTTGGTAAAGACACCTTAAGGTGCCATTTATATGGTCTTGGGTACCCGAGACAAGCCCCTTCCTGCCCCCTCTGAGTTACTCTGGGGAAGCTGACTTTTCACTTATCTCTTTATAAAATTCAGCCAATCGATTACATGGGGTTGTGAACTTTTCTCAGAGGGGTTGGGGGGGGGGAAGGAGGGTTGTGAACTTTTCTCAGAGGGGTTGGGGGGGGGGAAGGAGGTGAGTTGTCTTTCCTTGGCAGGCAGGACAACTTTCTCTCAGGTAAACACCATGTCTTACCCACTTGACATGAGACAACTTGGACAGAAAATGCATGCCCACACTATAACTAGAGCCTGAGTGTTTTACAGCTATTCTTTTCCTGTCTTCTACTACTTCTTTAAATATGTAACCTGGCCTCGTAGTTACTAAAACAAGGAATGACCGACAATGACCTACAATGAGCTACAATGAGTTACCGTGGGGACAAGTATAAAATGATCCACAGTGACCTACAATGATTTACAATGACCTACAATGAGGTACAATGACCTACAATGAGTTATTATGAGTGTTACGAAAAATTGTGGCGTGACTTGCATGACTTTCTAGAATCGTCTGGAATTTTCTTCGTATCACTGACAGTGACTCAGCATTTTAAGCCACTTAGAGTTGGATATCAAATGTGATCAGTCGAGTGTGACGAGACAGCGTTTGTCAAGTTTGGTGAAGGCCATGAGTATGTTATTAAGTTGCTTGAATTAAGAGGCCTTGTGTATAGTTTTCAAGTTGTATTAAGTTGGTGGAGGCCGTGTAAGTTTACCGAGTTACGTGTTACTGTCACTAGAGTTTACTTCGTGGAAATTACCTTATTAGAGGAAATTAACAATGCACGTTGACAACGCGAAGACTGACATAGCCTCATGATGGTGTGATGACCTTTTTATTTTGCTGTCCAAAAATATCAATGAGTAAAAGGTGTTGACAGGTCAAATACGACTCAGCCTCATGATAGTGTGAAATTATGAGAAGGTTGGTTGTATAACACCCTCAAAAACATCTTAAGCCAAAGGTTTTCGCATTTCTTTTTATCATTATTGTCATTATACATGTCTCATTATAATACACCGTATTATAATGAGACATGTATAATTTGCCTGTTATTCAGTAGACAAAAAGCAAACATGTTATGTTAATGCACACATGTCTCCTGTTATTTTTTTTTTGTTTTGCTTTTTTTCTTAAATCTTCATCAACTTCATTACAGGGATCTTACAGTAGCTCATTGTAGGTCATTGTAGGTCATTGTAGATCATTGTAGATCATTGCAGATCATTGTAGGTCATTGTAGGTCATTGTAGATCATTGTAGGTCATTGTAGGTCATTGTAGATCATTGTAGATCATTGTAGGTCATTGTAGATCATTGTAGATCATTGTAGGTCATTGTAGATCATTGCAGATCATTGTAGGTCATTGTAGATCATTGTAGGTCATTGTAGATCATTGCAGATCATTGTAGATCATTGTAGGTCATTGTAGGTCATTCTTTTTTTTAGTAACTAAGAACTTGGCCTGGCCAAAGGAGGGTTAGCAAAGGTCAAATTTTATATAAAACTCTGTAAAGTTGTCCTGGGGATGGAGAGTTGTTTCAGGTACCTGAGACCATATGAATGGGGCCTTAGTCTTATAAAGCCTCTCAACCAACAATACAAATGGGTAGCACATGGCCATCTGTTAGAGAAACCTGATGAGGTAATGGAGGTATATAACCTGCAATGGATTACACTGCGTGGCAAAAGTAGCTGGTACAGTACCTCCCTTTAGCAGGTGCTCAACAACTCTTCACTGCATGTCTGTTTAAGAACTTTGCTCTTACATACTCAATTTGATCTAAAAAGTCAGTTTAATAAGAACTTTGCTCTTATGTACTCAATCTAAAAAGTCAGTTATAGTTAATCTTTGTGATTAAGTTAAGATGACAGGCTTCCTTACAAAGTGAGTAGTTTACTCTGAAAGATATTCACACAGACTATGTTTGATTATTTCTAAATTTCAATAGATATGGATTTGTCAAAGAAGTAATGGACAAGTACAAGGTAAATTGATCAGGCACTGTGGAAAATTTATTTTAATTTAATAGTCATACACCACACAAAACTGGATTAAATTCCACTAGTTGTGCCAGCTGGGGAAACAGTTGGTGAAGCTGACAAAATTCAGGCTTCAATTACTAGATTCAAACCTATGGCTCCCAGATACTAGTTGGTTGCTACCACCAACTGAGCTACAATGCTACAATTTTCCATTTCAACTTTGTTGATATATTCAAATTACAAAGCCACAAGTTGGGAACAAGGCAAATTTGAGTGGATTTTTCTTACCTGTGGAGGAATCTTCTTTTTGTCTTTGGAGTTTGCAATTGGCTGTCTTCTTTATCATCAAGCAATTCCCCCTTTTTGCTCCCAAAAGAAGTTTTATTAAAATTAGTGAAAGGATAGAAATAATCATGCGCTGAAACAAAATGCAATAGAACTACAAATCACACTAAATGCTACAACTATCATAATTGCATATGATCAGAAATGAGAGAGGCTGGGTGGGTACAAAGGTAGCTGGCAATCGACACAAATGAATTGGCACATTACAACTATAGAACTAACATGAAGCCATGCAATGAATGATGCCCTAGAATACAATCAATTTGTAGCCAAAATACGACACTGGCTGAGCCTGCTCAATGCTCAGGCTGCTCTAAGCTGGCTAGACTCTGTAAAAATTCAGTTTTGCCTTGATCATGCACAAGTATTCCTGATGGTATCTTGGCAGGAACATTCTTCAAAAGTCATGCAGTTGTTTGGAGATATCTTTGGATGGCTCCCCTTAGCTACGGTAGTGAACAACAAAATTCTTATCACTCATGGAGGAATATCTAATATTACAGATTTGTCATTCATTGACAAAATTGACCGTCACAAGGTTTGTACCCAGTTCTCTCTGTTCTATCTATCTTCTCAATGCTCATATTGTAAAAGGTTTTTTCAGACTATGTTGATTACATATTTATTGATGAACACCCACAGAGGAGCTTATATTCATAGTCTAGTGACAAAATAAAACCTTAAGTTGTCTATTGGTAGCACACAAGTAGTATCCTGAGATTGAGACCATGTTGTTTGTACCTTGATGATAACAATAGTGAAGGGGCCTTACGCAGTTACAATGACAAAACTGGGAAAACGTCATCTTAAAAGTGAAGTAACATTCATGATAGGAATTTCTTGAGAGGCCATATGTGTGTACTGTGCTTTATGTTGAAAGACTTCCTTTACATCTTAACTTGTCAAGGAAAAGCATTAAAAAAAATTGATATCAGGGATTTCTTCCTTGGAGTACATAACATTTGGCAATTTCACTTCTCATTCAACCTTTTGTTTACTTAAATTCACATTGCTGGTGTTATCATGGTTGTGTAAGATTGCTAATAATGTTAGCAGTAGTACTGGTGGTGGTGGTGGTGATGATGATGATGATGATGACAGAAATGGTTGTGGTCAGTGGCTTTGAAAAGAATGGGGATGGTAGTGGCATTGGTAGTAGTGACTACAATTGTGACAGCATGTGTTGGTGATAATAAAATTAATAAATGGTGGTCTTCTACAAACTCTAATTTGTTTTATCTTCTTATTATTAGTATGTGTCAATACTCAAGCCACCGGGCATGGACAAAGCACATCCAGATACTTTTGACTTGTTGGAGTGGAGACAGGTGATTCTTCTTTTTCACCTTTAGTTTTATGCTCGAAAGGCTTTTTTTTGTCACACCTTTCATTAGAGTGGTGTGGTAAATATGCTAATTAAAAATAGCTTCTCGTACTAAATTCATCACCATCTTATTTCCTTTTATTCTGTTAAGCTAGCCTTTTTATTGGGTCCAGGTTTTGGTCAGTTTTTGCCACCCTCTGCTTGTGAATTAAACTATTTTGAAATTGCAGGCCACCGTCTATTTCAAGTGCACCTCACTTCTAAAGCATTTGTTTATAGTTCAGTTTCAATCTTTGTAATTCCTTGTTATGCAGAAAGACCTGATTGTGGTTTCCACCTGTAGGTGTTGGATCTGCTGTGGAGTGATCCCAAACCCTTCCCTGGTTGTAAACCAAACACATTTAGAGGAGGGGGCTGTTACTTTGGTCCTGACATTACAGACCGCATCCTGAAGAAACATGATTTGGAGCTTCTTGTGCGTTCTCATGAATGTAAATTTGAAGGATATGAATATATGCATGGTGGAAAGGTATGGAATGGTTGAAATTTTCGAAAAAATGTGCTAAATTTTAGGCTTGCAGTCTGAAATAAGTTATCATATTTTAAAGCCTGGGAAAACTTTCTTATAATTGCCTATTAACTACAGATTTAAATCCTGTTTCTCTTCTATTTACGGGGAAAAAAGGTTGTTCTCTAATGAGGAGCATGATAGCATCCCATCCAATATTCATCATCACTTGTAATGAGGCTAGGATAAGGGTAGTTATGAAAACGAAGACCCCTTATGAAAAGAAAGACCCATTACGAAAATGAAGACCCCCTATGAAAACGAAGACCTGTTACGAAAACGAAGACCCCTACGAAAACAAAGACCCATCACGAAAATGAAGCCGAGATATTGCATGCTGAAATAAATAACAAAATAAGTTGAAATTGGTCATTGACTTTATTTTTGTGGTGGTTTCCAAAGGAGTGGTTTGTTGTTTTCGGCGCATAGTAAATACGGCTTACTGTTTATCCTCTGTGTCGGCATCGAATTCGTTGTCCTTCTCCTCCTCATCTGCTAGTTCTCCTGTTTCTTCTGAGTAGATAGCTTCATCTTCTGTGCCGTCTGGAGTATAGATCTTGCGAAAGTGTTTTAAGAATTTCGAAACTGACCAATCAGAATTGCCCATTCCCACGATTGGTAAACAAACTCGTCACATATTACAGCGTTGAAATTTGCAATCATGTATATCCTCTCAGCTTATTATAGCCAAGTACTTTCAATTTACATGTTTTAAGAACCTTCCCAATTAAAATAGACCGAAGTTTAGGGTCTCAGCTTATAGCAGAGTTGGGCTTATAGACGAATAAATACGGTAATCTTTGTCCACAAAGGTAATACCAATCTCTTGAATTTGTTTTAGTAATGTGTCTTCTTTTTCGTAGGGGGGTCTTTGTTTTCGTAATGGGTCTTCATTTTCATTATGGTCTTCATTTTCCTAGGGGGTCTTCGTTTTTGTAGGGGGTCTTCATTTTCGTAAGGGGTCTTCTTTTTTGTAGGGGGTCTTCGTTTTGGTAATGGGTCTTCATTTTCATATTGGGTGTTCATTTTCGTACTGGGTCTTCATTTTTGTAATGGGTCTTTGTTTTCATAGGGGGTCTTTGTTTTCGTAGTGAGTCTCGTGAACATAATCTTTGTCCATATAAAGGTAATACGAACCTCTTTTGAATTTGGTTTAGGAATTTGTATTCGTTTTTGTGATGGGTCTTCGTTTTCATAGGGGGTCTTAGTTTTCGCAAGGGATCTTTGTTTTTGGGGTCTTCATTTTTGTAACTACCTGGGATAAGTTGTAGCACTGAATTAAAAGTATCTAATAGTATATTGCTCCAAAGATTGAAAATTAAAATTATTAAAAACTTTCATTTTTTGTAGGTCATAACAATATTCTCAGCATCAGATTACTATGAGCAGGGAAGCAACAGGGGTGCATACATGAAGATTGGACCTGATATGAACCCTTACTTCGTTCAGTATCAAGCTTCAAAAGCTAAGAAGCATCTCACCTTGAAACAGAGGTCAGTATCAATAATTATAATGATCAAAGCTTCTTGCAGAAAAAATGGCACATAAATTCTTTTATCTCATGAGCATTATCATTTTTGTATACCTTAAAATCCTTTAATTAGTGCCTGGGGCAATTATTTCAAATTCAGGTTAGGATAGGGGAAGCTAATATTCAGGGAAAGGTAGAACATCTCATCACAAGAAATACTCAGATATTCTTGGTAATCAAAAGATGCTTTAGCTTGTGTCAAAGTCATTTTCACAGTTAAGTTTTAAAGGGACCGTTGTTATATAGTTTGTAGAGCTGCTGTAAAACCAAACTTTGATGTAAATTGCTTCAATTTGTTTCTATAGGATTGGAATAGTTGAAGAGTCTGCAATACGAGAATTAAGGGAAAGACTTTATGCTAACAAGATAGCCTTGATGGCTGCCTTTGAAGAAAGAGACAAGGGAAATACAGGTAAAATATCAAATATTATTGGAATATTACTGAAATGTTCAGAGAACCTCCCCCCCCCCCCCCCACACACAATTCTCTTTCATTGTATACACAGCAACTGATTTACAATGAGGGGGTAAAGGGAGAGGGGGGTCATGCATACTTTTCAGACAATTCAAAACGTAAAAAAAAACAGGTCACGAAAAATCGATACCTAATCAGGATTGTGAAAAGCAAAAAATTCACAGTTCATGGGTTTTACTTTTGTATTTCTAACAGTTATGAAAATTATGAACACTTATCCTGTATCATGCAATAAGCTCTTCCCCTCCCACCTCTTCAATCCACTGAATCCAGATTGAAAGTACTGGGGCCTGAGTACCCACTGTGTCAAGTGAAGGCCATGCCTTTCTCTACCAAGGATTATAAATGAGTAATAGCTGGCATACATATGACAAGATGCTTGGAAAGGAGGGGGGAGGGACCTTCAGTGAACTGCTATCAGATCCATGGGGGAAATATAGTTGTAGCATTGCTTCTTGCTACCGAAACTGAGATCAGCTTCAGTGGGATGCTTCTTTTGCATTATTATAACTTAGCCTGGAGCTATTTTTTAACCCTAACCCTTTTGATGCCTGTGAGTGATGAGCATCCAATTTCTCTTTTTAATATCACTCTTGAATCAAACATTCAGGTAAGGAGAATAAGGGGAAATGATCACAAACTAAAAAAGCACTCAATTGTTAAATAAATTCTCCTTGTTTGCACCTTAGGAAATGTGTAGAGAACAGTATGGAGAACATCCATACTGATCTATGGGTGTTGAGGGCTACTATAAAATTTATTTCTTTTTAAGTTTTATTTGGTGGTTTTGAGCACGGCCTTTGATGTAAGATATGATTGCGGCATTTCTTTTTAAGGATATTTGACTGCAACTCAGTGGGCAAGTGCAGTGGAGAGTGTGTTAAAATTAGATGTACCCTGGAACATGCTAAGACATCAGCTTGCCCATGTTCTGCCTGATGGAAAAGTGGAATACCGTTCCTGTTTTGACCAGTATATCATTGAGACAGGACTGCACAAGGTAAGTACTTATAAATTTTTAAGCTGATAATTATCAGGATATTGAATGAAAGGTAAGTTTTTTTTTAAATCTATTCAATGAAAACTTGACTGGAACAGTGGATGCCTTGTAGGAAAGTGAAGTAACATGTGAATATTAATTTTATTGGTTGGAGTATGAATGGAAATTATTTTAGTCCCAGAGAGGCCCATTATGGAAGGAGTTTATTACCCTTATAATGGATATCCGTAACTGATTTTACAATCAGGGTGTATCATTATGATTTCATCTATGCATAGTGAATTACAGTGGCATCAATTAGATGAGCATTTAAAGTTCTGTGCACAGAGTGAGCAGAGCTGAAAAAGGTGCCACCACCCTTTAAGATGACTTGGACAATAAGTAGGAGATAACTTTTCAGGAACTATTTAAGCAATAGAACACATTTTTCCGGGCTCGATAACATGATAAAACCATGCAGGATGTTGGGAGAACACAAGGAAGGCTTATAAACCATGAGCCAAAGGGGAGTGATCCATAAGTTTTTCACAAAATACATATTACATGGACTCTACCTTTGCCTCATAACCCTAATAGAACATTCGTTGTAATTCAGACATGGAACATAATACATTATTGCCTCATGCACAAATGCCCTCAATCTACACATACATAAATATTCTGTGTTTTAAGCAAAGGCTAAAGCAGTATACCAGTATTTTAAAACTAGACACATGGCACAGCTTTTCAATATGCATGCAGTTCTTTGTTTGTCTAATTTCAACTTTTCTGGTATAGAATGGCCCAAGCATTACTGAAACACTCTACCGACATAGGTCAAATTTGGAAACAATATTCCGCTTAATGGATAAAGACAATTCAGGTAAGCTGAATGTAGCAAGACTTTGTAATATTTATATGTCATGAACTGAAATAGTGTTATTGTGAAGAACAGCATCCCTGACTTTCAACTATTGGTTAACTGTTGGTATAAAGATTATCCATAGGTTAACCTACATATGTTACACACGGGGTGCCACAGGATACCTTTTCACTGCTCCCCCCCCCTCTTTTGACATGATTGTTTAGACTGTCAGAGAAAACTTTCTTTCCTAATTTCCTTCAACAGGGTTTGTTTCCATGGAAGAATTTGAGGAGTGTTGTCATCTCCTGAATGAGCATACAAACTCTAATATCCCAGTGGACTCTATTGAAGATTTGGCAAAAAGTATAGACATGGATAAAGATGGCCACATTGACTTCAATGAATTCCTGGAAGCCTTCAGGCTTGTGGATCATTCCAACTCTAACCATTTGTCTTTCAAAGAGCATTCTCCTGTCAATTCAATACACATTGTTTCATAGAATATGCAGCAATCAGATATGAAAGTTTTGTGAACTGTAGGTGAACAAGTGAAAAAAAATGTGCAGCAAAAGATTTCCTCCATTTTGATATGAATGAGGTGTAAATAACCATGCATACATGTACGTATTTATCCACACTTGAAGTGTTCATACTAAACATTTTAATTACTATTTATTATTCTGATTTGTACATACCAAATCAGTTTTTTTAAGAGCAAAGAAAAAAAATTTTTAAGGGCCCAACTGCATGGGTTTATTGCAAACCAATGGTTTAAAAGAAATTCTGAGTCACTCCTGAACATCCTCTTACATAGCAAAGCAAATGAGGGAAACAGAAAATTCAAGTGTTGAAGTTCTGCATGAAGATGCTGTCACACTGCATACAATGGAGGGGGGAGAGGAGATAAACGCATGGTTGATTATCAACTAAAAGCTGGTTATGGTAGAAAAAATCATTAGATTGTTAAGTGGCAATTGTGGTGTGATGAAGGGGTACTTGTTGCTTTAAAAAAGTCAGCTTTCTAAATTCTCCTGATAATGATAGGCGGAGGACCTGTGAAGAGATTTATGTTTTGAGTTTGTGTTCTTAGCATGTGATACCGATGCTTTCAATTCATTTGGTAACTTGACACAGTTCTTGTTCTTGTTCAAAATCTTTATGAAAGATTGGCTTTTCTATTAATTTTTTTTTTCTTATGATATCCAAAGCTTGGTATTTCAAATGACCACACCACTTCTGATTAATTTATGCCAAGCATGCCAGAGAGTTTGAAAGGAAATTTTGAAAAATAATGTAAAGTAGTGAGTTAATACTGTATTTAAAAATTTTAAATTAACAAGCTTATATTTGGGTACTGGCATTGGAGTAATATAATTCACCATCTACTTTGATAATGAAATAACATAATATTGCAGCCTCTTCAGGTTCCTTTTTTAACCTTATCCGCAAGAGATTGTACCATGTAACTGTAACTGAAATGTAAAGGGAGCAAATCACTTCGAGAGTAGGGGAAACACAACACTGCTGTGCAGGATGTTGATTACTAAATTAATAGGTATTATAATTGTCCCTTTACTCTTTTTGCCAATTCCTAAGATCAAATATGCAGGCCCTAGCTAGCACTGCTAAACCATTTAACTCCCATGAGCGACCAAAACAGAATTTCTCTTCACAATAGTGATACACTATCAACCAGACAAGTTATGAGAATAGAGGAAAATATCAAGAAAAGGATTCTCAGTCAATCCAAAACCAAATTCTTCAAACTAACAACATTAGCATTGTATGGCAGAGAGTAGTGAGAATTGCTAATGAGATCTGGAAGTGAAAGGGTTGAAAAAGAGGTCAAGTAGGATTGAGAATATCAAGTGTCTGCACAGATTCATAGAAATAACCTTTTTTCAGACACAAGTTGTTGATGTGTAGGCTTAGACTCCAGCTGTGGGTATGTCCCTCTCAAAAGGGTCCTGAAGTCCTCTTCTAAGGGTTATCATGATGGTTGCATTAACTGACTTGGGGTCTAGTGTTACTTCCTCTGGATAGTAGGATGTAAGTCAAACATACACTGTAAGCTGCTGTCGTGGGTTTCCCTGGCAATAAATTGGTTCCCATCTATACTCATGAGAAATCAGTACCACAAAAGGTAAGACTTGTGAAGTTACAGGTGAGTTAATTTGCATGGGGAAGTTTCATCAAAAACTTGATTAAAAATAAGAGTAATGCCATCCAGCCAATGTGTTTTTGCAACCTCAAGGGTCTGGGCCTTATTTTCCATTAATTTGGAGATTAGAAAATGCAGGCTTACTAAGAAATGTCAATATTAAATCCTGCTATGTTCCATTACATAATATGTACATGCACATGCATCTATGGCCCCTTACGCCATGAGTTTGACTCAATATTGAAATAAAACTTGTTGTGTCATTGGACTGGATTCTTCTGTTTTTTTACATCTCAAAACTCCAGTGCATTACAAGTTACCAATTATGAAGCACCCCCGAATGCTTTCAAAATGTGGGTTAGAGGGAAGACAAACCTGCTCTAGTCCACAAGTTCAACTAAAAATACCTAAGTACTCAGCCAGGATAACAGTACACAGCAGCTTTTCAATGCAACATGGCTCCATTCATGCAATTACTGAGACTGATTAAAACCCTAAAAAAGCAACTGAGGATGGAAAAAGTTCTGCAGCAATAATCCAATCCCTTTTATCCCTATAATTTGGATATATCAACAAAGTTGAAATGGTAAATTGGCCACCGTAATGATTACAAAAGCTGACGTTTCGAGCGTTGGCCCTCCTTCGCTCCGAAGAAGGGCCAACGCTCGAAACGTCAGCTTTTGTAATCATTACGGTGGCCAATTTACCATTTCAACTTTGTTGATATATCCAAATTATTTCGTTACTCCCACCGACGCAGCCCCAAACAGTTTCTTTCGAAACTATCAGCCTTTATCCTTTTATCCCTACTTTCACATGATGAGCACTGTCCTAAACATGTATGTTTAAGAAGCAATGGTATTAAGAAGAGGAATATGATATGCTATGTGAAACCTACCATAAGATCTTATAATTAATTACTACAAGATAATGCAAATAATATTTATAATCAAAATATTCAATAGTTATTTCATTTCTACAAATCCATGTCATGCTTCAAATTTCTTGTTTAATCTTACATTTTTAAACCAAAGCAAGAGTAAACTAAAAGTAAGCTTTAACCAGTTATATTAAAAATATGTCATTACAAAAATTATCTACAATATACTAGTACAAAAGATTTCATCCCCACCCTACAGGAGAACATTGATGGGGACTGGCTTAAAAGCCAAGAGGCTACATGTGAAATTTCCAAAGGGAGTAGGAGGTACTTGAGTAGTATGAAACTGTCATCCAAATAGCAATGGATATTCTCAAGAACAATACAATAAGAATCCACAACAATTTCCGTCTATTTGTCACAGCTGCCATTGAAATGAGCACTGGGCAATCACTGACAGTATCGTGTTTTCCCTTTGATAGCATTTGACTGGTCAAAAAATAAATTTTTGCTAGTCCAGTTTCCCTTAGTAGCGATAAGCTAGTTTTGGTAAAATTTTGCTCTGAAGAGTTCTTGATTTTTGTTGATTTTTCTAAATAAATGTATTAAAGAAAGCTGTTTTCCTCAACCACTAGAGACAATTTGCAAGGAAAATTAGTAAACTAGTGCAAATGTGGGTTTAGAGAAAATTCTTAATCTAAGTTAAAGCAGGGCAAGTGGTTTTTCCTGCAGCCAACTCTTAAGTGACCATTCTTTGCCTTAAGAAAAAGTTTCAAAGGTCACTAATTTTTTTCCAGGCTTCTTGTTGTGGATGAATCCTAATTATTCCATCTAAGCTGGCATGACTCTTATTTAGTGGATATGTATGGGAACTAAGAAGAGAGCAAAGTGTTGATCCATGATATGTCCATAATTAATGTCCAGGAAGCAGCTATTTACATTTACAGGTGTCTTTATCAAGGACCTGTTTTCCTCTGCAGTTAGGGGTAGGTCGGAACTTGCATGCGCAACCACACTCTTCAACATTCCATTCATGAAGAGGATTAGGGCACACCTTCTCAGCCTTGTTGCAGACACAGCCACACTTGTCTTTGTCAAACTAAACATTAAAACACGCAGTAATCAACACTGTAGTAACAATAAACAGTCACTATATATGCCCACATCATTGGACCTTAGAATTTAGCTATTTTCCCTAATGGTGGCTTTTTCTTAGTCTCAAAGTTCTATTTTTACAATAGTTGTACCAGTCAGACTGACTGAATTGGAATTAAATAAGGACAATATCTGGAAAGAGGAAACCAGTATTGTAGCAGTTAATTGTGCAAACACACACCTGCCTCTTAGGTTTTCTTAACTCTTTCCCGTAACTTCCCCTGAGCGTTCACCAGATTTAGATGAACTATTTCTCAGAAAGCACGACTCCAAACTGTATTTATATAATCTCATCTAAGCACACACAAATGTCATTAGGGACTTTAAGCAGTCAGGATGGCAACGCCACGCAAGACGTCGATTAAAAAATGAGTTTCTACTTTTAGTTAGAATTTCGAAAATGGCTGGATGTGTTCACCGTCTCATAGGGTGCCAGACCTCAAACTCAACATAACACATAAAAGTAGCGTTGAGTTCCAAATGTAAATTAAAATAACTTGCCGCCACGGTTTAGCTTCACAGACCACGCAAATTTTGGTGATTTCACGTTGTTGTTTTGCAAAGGACGGCTAAGAAATGTACAAAGTTTGAAAACGCACATCCTGGGGTATTGTTCTGCCAATTAGATCTATTGTTTTTCCACGTTCTCGTTGCCGTAGCCGTCATGGTTTGCTTAAAGTCCCTATTATCTCTGACAATGACTATACCTTAAAGGAATGTGGACATTTCACCACTGATTCTTGATATTCAGGCTTGCAATTACAACTACATGAGTTTTCATCCCACTCATGTTTCTTTGGATCACAAGACTCGGCTGTCTTAATACACTCACAGCCACACTTAACATGCTCTTCCATCAATGTAGAACCAAGAACATAAGAAATATCTAAAGGAAAAGATAGCTTGCTTAATGAAATAGAAACTTGATGATAGCCAAACTAATTGAAACAAAATACTGGTTTTCTAAATTTCCTGTCTGAAGGCAAAAATTTTGTTTTGAAAAAGAATAGTGTTAATAATAATAATTGATTAATTATTATTATTAATAATTAATAAATTAATAATTAAAAACATTAGTAAATTAATAATACAAACTGTAGTTTATAAGCTGAGATGACAGAGAGTGAAGAGGGTCAATGGTGGAAATAATTCAATGTATGGATTGCAAATGACAAGGCAAAGTTCATCGTCATATTGGTTGTCAGTTTTTTTTTTTTTAGGAGAGAAATCATTACATACCCCAAGGGTTTCCAGTTGGCATATAGATGGTGTAATGTTCTACTGCTGTCATCTTTTTTTCGCGAGGCTTGCAGGTCACTAGATCCCTTGCTAAGCAGCAACCTGTACAACGATTTAGCAATGCACAAGGAGGAAATATTTGTACCCCAAACTGTGGAACTGGAAGGCTAACCAGGGTTGGTCGAACTTTACAAGCCCACACTGATCCATCAGTATTAACTGTAACCAAAAGAAAGACAAGTAAAATGCATATTAAAAAAAAATAATCTACCAACTAGCTCTTATTTAGTTAGACAACCACCAGACCTAACCCTCACCTGCAGTTGAATGTCTGCCGGGAATACGACCATCAGGAAGGGTTC
The DNA here is from genome assembly GCF_964205215.1 of Stylophora pistillata. NCBI lineage: Eukaryota > Metazoa > Cnidaria > Anthozoa > Scleractinia > Pocilloporidae > Stylophora > Stylophora pistillata. The sequence goes on along the minus strand of NC_142527.1, from coordinate 18,183,069 downwards.
CTAGAAGTCATTAAATTCAAAATCAATTAATTTTCTTTTACATAAACCATATACATCACTTTTATTTCAGTAAGAACCACAGTTAACCAGGTCAGAAGTAACACTTTAATCGTAGATGTTAAGTGTAGATGCCTTCCCTGTTACTTACAAAAACGATGCGCCATTTAGAATCATTTCCAAATGTAAATGGCCTCACTTCCAAAAATTAGGTTGTCTAAAACTTTTCTTTTTGCTTTCATAATGATAAAGATTCATTTTCAAATTAAAGGCAGTCTGCACTAGGCCTAATTTCAAAACAGAGGATTTGTGCAATCTGAATTAGAGCCTATTCTCTGGCAACTTATGTCTCACGATTTTCTTTCAACACACAATAAGTTAGTAATTCAGAGTGAAAAATTTAGGGTCCAAAATGGTGACAAGCAGGTCACCAAAGAATGGGACTGGAAATTCCATGTTAGCATTTATTAAAGACTTCAAGACTTCAAGGCAACCAGATATAAGGCTAGCCTACCAGTAGGTAAAAATCATGATCCATGTTCATTGACACAGATGTCACAACCTTCCATTTAGCAGCTTCAAAGCTATGAGCTGGTTAACCTTCCAGCTATAACAAGGGCACATGGTACACAAGTTTGCATTTTCCTTTCTCTAAAACTCTGTTCACATGCTTTGACAAGCATTTAAATTTATATTTTCATTTACCATTGCGTGGAATCTTCTTGAAATAATCATAAAATGCCTGTGTTGAGTTGATCTTTCTCAATGCTGGAACATTATAAAATGAGTTGATACCAACAGGTATGATGTCAGCCTAAAAAAAAAGAAAAAAAGAAACTGGTGTCAAAAGCAAATTGACGTTGAAACTTTGATATGGAGAAAATCCAGAGTGACCAGTATCTTATTTTTTCCTTACAACAATATACTGCTGAATTATTCATAACAACCATGAGAATAAATGAAATGATTGCCAACCCAAGAAGCTTCGATCATTATACGACTTCCCCCTGTCAATATCAAAGGATATGTATGAAGAAGAGTAGGAGAAAATGGAGACTAAGGTGAGCATGTGAAGGGCTATTAAATGCATTGGATACATAGTAGCTTTGTACAGTAGACTCTAGTGTTAAGTTTTAGCTCATGCTAAGGGTAATTGGGGTCATGCCATCAAGAGTTTGGTAAAAGCTGGGAAAGGTTTGAAAAGCAACAATCAGCGACGAAACTGTTGACAAATTGCCACTTTCTATCCCCTCAAACTTCATTTTTATCACTTTTGCCTTGCTAGCTTTACATTTTTAACCCCCTCCCTCCTCTTATCTATGAGAAATTTATGTCTCTTTCCCGTGGGAAATTTTTCATTTATCATTAATCATTCTTTTTTTTTTCCCAGCCCATCAAATCGTTGTACATTAAAGTATTGGTTTTCGTTGTTTTGACAATAGGGAGGAGGTAGGAATGAGAACACGCCCTGACCACTCGACTTAAGAAATGAAAAATGCCTCAACTGATAGGTCATTTCCGAGTTGCATTTGGCCTCCTTTTTTAAAAACGAGGGCTGTTGTTCAACCATTCTTGTGAAAATGAGTTTAATTTGCATGTGAATGAAAACTTATTATCGTAGGAAAGGAAGCACCAGGACTCGCTTTGAAAAAGAGCTAGGGTAAAGGTAATTCGGAATTGAGTTCTTTAGAAACTTAGGTCATCCTCGGTGAAAAAAATTTCAGGCCTGTACGGGATTCGAACCACTGACCTCTGCGATACTAGTGCAGCGCTCTACCAATTGAGCTAACAAGCCAACTGGGAGCAGGCCATCAAATTAATTCGATATAAACCCGTAGATGATAAATCGAACAACAACAAACATATGAAACATATGAGTGAACTGCGGTTATGAGACGTATATAAGAACGATCCTTCGCAGTAAAGCACTATTTGAGCAATAGTGGAAATCAGACCTGAAAAAAATTTCAGGCCTGTACGGGATTCGAACCACTGACCTCTGCGATACTAGTGCAGCGCTCTACCAATTGAGCTAACAAGCCAACTGGGAGCAGGCCATCAAATTAATTCGATATAAACCCGTAGATGATAAATCAAACAACAACAAACATATGAAACATATGTGTGAACTGCGGTTATGAGACGTATATGAGAACGATCCTTCGCAGTAAAGCACTATTTGAGCAATAGTGGAAATCAGACCTGAAAAAAATTTCAGGCCTGTACGGGATTCGAACCACTGACCTCTGCGATACTAGTGCAGCGCTCTACCAATTGAGCTAACAAGCCAACTGGGAGCAGGCCATCAAATTAATTCGATATAAACCCGTAGATGATAAATCAAACAACAACAAACATATGAAACATATGTGTGAACTGCGAATCCCGTACAGGCCTGAAATTTTTTTTTTTTTTTTTTTTTTTCAGGTCTGATTTCCACTATTGCTCAAATAGTGCTTTACTGCGAAGGATCGTTCTTATATATGAGGTTTTCTTTGTTTCATGAGGTATTGTTTTGCTGTACGCTATTGTAATGTTTTGTTAATTGTCTTTTTTTACGTCACTCATGAGCTTCACAGGTTTTTACACCGAGGATGAGCCAGAAACTTCAGTCATCTGCCACTAGGATCTTCAAGGTGGAATCTCATTAAAAAAAAAAAAAAAAAAAAAAAGAATTTGGAAAACATGCGATGGAAAAATCGTTTCTTAGGGGTGGTTTTTCTCTAGAAGAGCATCCTTCCTGCCAAAATAGGTTGCTAGCAATTACAAGGTTAGCAGATTACACTTCGTCATCGATCGATTTATCGTCGAAATATGCCTAAAATTGTCACACATTCTAAAGAGTCACATGTGATGAAAGTCATTTCAAAATTGTAGCACAACATGGGTACAGAAAAAGCGTCCGACTGCTAAATTCAATGACCCATCTTCTCATCACGAAGTCCATACTTGAGGCTCGAAGGCCGTGGGTTCTCAATCTGTCATCACTTTGGCCTACGCAATTAAACTACCGAAAGCGTAAAACGAAACTCGCCATTTTCACTGTAAACCGGGTTGATAAACATCGATTTACGCAATACTGTTTAAACTCTGACTCCAATTGTCATGAAATTGCAAAATAAACTTTACAACTTTTCAAAGGGCTAACCTTTGGGGTCGGAGTAGTCGTACGGACAGCCTTTGTTGTTACTGGGGCAGGCGGCGGTCTCCTTCTTCTGTAGCGGCTGAGAATTCGCCTTAAACGACCTCGTCTCCCTTCACAGAAAATTACAGCCACCAAAAGCACCCAGATTAGCGTGGTTCTCATGATTCTTCTTAGTAACTGTTCTCTTTAGGAACCTTCTGTTGAGGATCTTCTCGTTAACTGCCACTCACTACTCGAAAGCACTTCGATGCCGTTCGGAATATGAGACAGGTTACTAATAAAGTGTTTTGAAGCTGGCGGGGTTGAATTACCGGAAATACGTCACGTAAACGTGTGGCCTTACCCTAACTTATTTCCCAGCAGGCACTCCCAGAGAAGTTGACTATCGCTGTGACATTACGTGCTTGTGACCTATGCTCGGATTCTAGCAAAGACTGATTTCGTAATCAATGGCAAATTAATTTGGCAAATGACATCTACCCTTGGGACAAGTGATCCTTCATGGACCCCTCTCGAAATTACCGGAAAGTTACGCATTTGTGAAAGAATTTTTTTGACATCCAACGGAAAAGATTGCCCTCTGATGGTCTCCAATAAATTAATTGTGGTTATAGTGATTCAGAGAAGAGGAAGCCGTCATGCTTTCACAGGGCGAAAAAAAGGACGCGTTCTATTAGAAAACTTACACTTTCTATTATTACTGATGACAAAGAGCTCTTCATGTCTTCTTTTTTTCACCTAGCGGAAAAAAAAGAAACTTCCGGATAAATTAGCTCAGCTTTTTTAATTATAGGCATTTTATTTTTAGGGTTGAACATTCTTTATCACTGAATGTTTGTTGTATAGTTGGGTGATTTCAAGAAATCATAATGATGAAACAAAATTCTAATTACTGGCGATGTAACACTCACGTTCGCTGTTGCTATTACATTGTCTAAAAAATGATGACCACAGGGAGTCGCGGGATTTTTTCTTCCTACCTCTTTCCCAAGAACAGAAGAGGCTTTGATTCCCTCTCCTCCTCCCCACCCCCCCACCCCCCCCCCCCACACACACACACACACACACACACACACACACACACACACACACACACACACACACACACACACACACACACACACACCGCTTTACCCAATTAAATGTATTCCTTACAATTCAAGCTTGACCAGACTCAAACTTCTCTGCTAATCCAGGGGGCTCCTGGCTGACCTCTATATCTGGGATATAAGGGACTTTGTTTGCTATTTTGTTGCGGCTTTGTAGTGGCAGTCTACCCCAGATCCTCTCGAGTCTAGATCAGTTGATACCAATTCTTCGCGGTCATATTTGTTGAATCGGTCCCAGCCTACTTCATAGCTCTGTCAAAATGGCGTCTGGAACAGTTGATCGTGAAATGGAGCAGTTTATCCTGGCCGAGAAGGAGAAAGTCAGATTTCAGAGTCTGGTTCGCTCTTTAACTGATGAATGTTGGGAAAAATGTGTGGAAAAGGTTGGGTCAAAGCTTGATTCCAAGACTGAGACTTGCCTTGTGAACTGCGTGGAGAGATTTTTGGACACCTCAAACTTTGTAGCCAATCGTCTGAGCCAGATGGGCGAAAGTTAGACAACGATAACCTTTCTTTAATCTTTGTTTGATAAGAATACGATGCTGAATGAGGAAAGTTAACGAGTTCTGCTTTTGAAAGTCTCTGTCGCGGTTTGAATTTCTGTTTTGTACTGGCCTTTAATTCATCGGTGAAGAAAAGTGAATGTTCCTCATATTCAAGCATGGATTGGATGAAGAAATCGGAACCTTTGCCTTACAGTTACAATACCCACCATGAATTAGGGCACTTTGCTATTAAAGTAGAATAATGTAGAAAATAGGCCCAATAATAAAATTTCCTATGAATTTCGTGAAGACGTCCTAGCTAGTTCTTAACTGCAAGTGCGCAAATGGTTATTTCACGACCAGGGCTCAGGGCTTCTTCGAGTTCCTTTTGGCTTGGTCACCTGGGCTGGCCTCTCTTAGGCTGAGCTTAGCTCACAGTCAGTGGAAATGACCTAAAGCAGAGGCAAGGCGAGAGTCGTTTCTTTTTCTTCTTCTGGTCATCCTCACGTCTTTCTCCTACTAGTCCCCAGAAACGGCAAGATTTCCGAATAACTTCCTACTTCATCATGCACATACAGTACTTGGATAAAAGTTGCGAAACAGAAGGCTCCCTTTAGGACAACGTGTTTGTTTTAGAACGGAATGTGTTTATATACATATCTTGCCCCAGAACTGACGGCTTGTAAGTTGCAGGGTTCCAAGCCAATTTTTTCTTTAAAACATTTTGATCTTTTCATAAGCTGATTAGATAGGATATATATTTTTCTCTATGAACACTTGACTTGATCGCCATGTTAACCATTTTACCATCTTAACCATGTTAACCATTTTGGGAAGATTGATTGGTCTGATTTTTCAGCTGGATGAAGGGGATGAAATATTTAATTAATGAGCAGTAGATAAAAGATGTTCAACTTGTGTCTCACATTGACACATCAATTTGATCATTGAGGCATCAGTGTGATCACTGATGCATCAAGCAGATCATTGACCCATCAAGTAGATCAGAGAGGAAGAAGAAGAGGTGACAAATGGGTGTATCAAACTTTCTATCCAATCTGGAAATCAAGTTGGCATTTGAGAAGAGTCTTGGTGTCTAGTTTCAAAATTATGTTAAGTCATTCTTGAAGTCTCACTTTTCTGTCGAAGATTTCAAACTTTGGACTTTGTTCTTATAACCAAGTATCTGAGCCTAGCGATAACTTGAGTAGCTTAGATATTTTGCTGCGAATTACAGAAGATTGTGAATTGAAAATAGACAAGTGTGATGTAGCTGATGATCTACAAAGCAAATACAAAAGAGAGTATGGTAACTGTAACACAGCACTTGCTTGTGATTATGTGTAATATAGTATCTTGCAATCATTTGAGTGGGTGAGTCTTAGTCTTGCATTATCTACCAGGCCAAGAGTTTCAGTAGCTTGCAAGTCTTTTATTTAACCATTTCCCACTGTGAAAGTAAAGGTAAAGAACCAACCAATCCACATCCAATGTGCAAGGTAATCAACAAAGGTGAAATTTTGTCACCATCAACATACACTGACAGAAAATTGAAGCGATGACTGTTAATGCCTCTCACATAACCATTTATAACTTGCAAGTGGGATGAATTTTAGCCACCAGGAAAGGAGGTTTACCAAGAAAAAAATTAGAAGTTTTTCAAGAACCCTCTAAGATTTGCCATCTTGCCTTGCTCCCGATGTATGGTTTTGTAGTTCGTGGTAGTAGTGCCCAGTAAGTGTTTGGAAGGCACACGTTTGAATGAGCGTAAAGCAATAGGTTACTCGTCAAATTATTGGTATGACTGAACTAATCATGGACAAAGGCTGATAGTTTCTGAAGAAACTGTTTGGGGCTGCATCGGTGGGGGTTACAAAATAATTTGAATATATCAACAAAGTTGAAATGGTAAATTGGCCACCGTTACGATTATAAAAGCTGACGTTTCGAAACGTCAGCTTTTATAATCGTAACGGTGGCCAATTTACCATTCAACTTTATTGATATATTCTAATCATGGACAACGTACAGGGCATTAATTTTGTGAATCCGCACATGGTTCAATGTATTTAGTACCTTCCCTAAGGTAAAGAATAAATCCGGCATGTAAACATGAGGTGCCATAATCGGGATCTCATTTTGCACCCTAATTTATCTCATCTATACCAACTCCCTGACCTACACCCAGTTACATCAGCAAGAAAGAACCTTGCAAATGGCATTGCCATATTACTGAGAAGCCAATTGCCCACAATGTAAAAAGTAAGAGTTTGAGTGAGTGTCATAAATATAAATGAATAAAGTGTGAAGGTGTAGTCTGATCGTCCTTGTGAGTGTAGTCCTGAGAAGGACTGTTGTCGGTGGTAGTGACTGACGTTTCGACAACCTGTGCGGAAGTCACCATCAGAGTCAAGTGAATGATTGTTGTCAGTAGAATGTTCTTATTCCAGTTCGTTTGAAATGATCGGTTGGTTTTGCCGTGATGTTATTGGCTGTAAGACTCAAGTGACGTAAGTCGGTCGTGATTGGTCTGTTTCGATCTGTCGGTAAAGCTAGGTCGTTCTTTTTCGGTCGTTTGTGATGTTTATGTCTGAATGAGTCGTTTGTATGGAGCGGGTAGTGGTTAACATTTGTCTAGGGGAGTCTGTTCTAAGTTAGTAAACCAGCTTTCCAGAGTCAGTCGTTGAAAATAGTCAGTGCTGCAGGTTAGGTATTGCGCAGAGTCCCAGTCAATGTTGTGGTTGGTAAGTCGATGGTGTTCAGCAATGTGATTGCTGACATCACCTTTCCTCGTCGCCCGTCTGTGTTCAGTCAGTCTTGTTGTGAGGTTTCTGCCAGTCTCACCGATGTAGGAGGCTTGGCAGTCGGAACAATTGATCTTATAAATCGTTCCCTGTCTGTTCCTCGGTTCGTCTTTGTCTTTAACGTTGGTTAGTAACTGACGTAGTGTGATTTAACTGAGTGGTTGTGAAGGTGAAACGTGAGAGTGAATGGAATGCGGTCGGAATCTTCCTTATGCTTATTCAGAGTCAATGTGCCAGTTTTTCGGTAAACGTGGTTACCCTGTTTCTGTCGTTCAAGCGGGTTACCACCGCGCTCAACATATTGATCGACATTCAGCACTACAAACGTCGCATAAGGAAGATTCCGACCGCATTTCATTCACTCTCACGTTTCACCCTCACAACCGGGTAGTCTGGAAAAGCTGGAATCCGGAATTCCGCCGGAATATTTCAACGTCTGTTTTTTTTAATTCAAAACAACTCCGATGATTTTCCGAAGAGTGTACGAGCTCCGAATATACTCCGATGATTAACCGAAAACTATCCGAGGGTCTCCGAAGTTACCCGGAGATCCTCGAGGAACCATCGAACCCCCGGCTTCATTTGTTTTTTATCGACTTTTTTTATTTCATCTTTTGTTTATTTTTAATTATTAACTTATCCATTTTTTAACGGCCGTGAAACTAAATAATAAACAGCAAATCATTCGTCAAATTATAGGTTAACATGGTCGAGATCTCGATTATTCATGAAAAGGGTACAAAGGAAATATAGCAATGCCTTAGTCAGTCTGCCATTTATCTAATTTAAATTCCGAGAAAGCACTGCTTAACGAAAGTGATAAGCTGTTCCGTTAGAGACAGGCCTCCCTCAGTTCTCCTCAACAGACCTTGCAAGTGGCCTGTAGGGAAACAGGGACGACGTGTGCACAGACATGCTGTGTTAATATGGTAGTATCTTCTTTGTGCTCTTCCTAACTTCCAACATTTTGTGCCATCTAAGTACAGATTTGGATACCAGTCCACCTCTAAACGTCCAATGACTGCCATGCTATCAACAGGTTTAGAGTCTTTTTGAAAGCTTCCTTTACATCCGTTACATTTTGAGATGTTTCCTTTTAGCTTCATTTAAAAGAAAGGATAAGAAGATTCAGGAGTGCTGGGTTTCGGCGGTAAAGGAAAACCTTGGGGCACGGATGGTTGGAGTGGACGCATACCGCTAAACGAATGCTGCTGCGACGAAGACATCGCCAGCGACAGCCTTTGGCTGAACATAGATGTAGTAAATGACTGTGGTAACGGCCCTGGGTATCCAAAAGAATGATTTTGACCAGCCTCCCCCCCCCTCCCATTGCTGTGGCCACGTGAGACGCCTTGCTGGTCAGGGCAAAAGTCTGATGCTGTGGCTGTAGATCTGATATTTTTATTCATAATTCAAGTTATTAATTCAAGCTTAACTCAAAAAAATAGTTTCGCGATCAATTTTTAGACAATGACATCACTAATGTATTTTACTGGATGTCAAGTCTTCACAAGGCCTGCGTTTTCGATCTTTCTTTGTTCTTCGGACGAGGAAAAAGGAGTGGGATATCAGGGTGGTTAATTGTCCAACCGGAAACAAACTGATTTTAATTTACCCAATATCCATGCCCTTTTCAAAAATCCGTGTAACTAACATAGAAATAGATTCTTCAGCGTTTTCTTAATTCCTCATAGGTGTTCAACCATGTTCATGGGGGTTCGATTGTTCCTCAGGCCGGATCCTCGAGTAACTTCGGAGTATATGCACAGCTCGTGCACCACTCGGAAAATCTTCGGAGTTGTTTTAAATTAAAAACAGGCCTTGAAAAATTCAGGGATCTTCGGGTAACTTCGAAAACCTTCAGATAATCTTTGGTTAATCTTCGAGTATATTGGAGCTCTTACGCTCTTCGGAAAGGTAAGCTGGAAAACCTGCAAGGTCTGTTGAGGAGGAATGAGGGAGGCCTGTCTCTAACGGAAGAGCTTATCGCTTTCGTTAAGCAGTGCTTTCCCGGAATTGAAATTGTGTAAATGGCAGACTGACTAAGGCATTGCTATATTTTCTTTGTACCCTTTTAATCGAGATCTCGACCACGTTAACCTGTAATTTGACGAATGATTTGCTGTTTATTATTTAGTTTCACGGCCGTTAAAAAATAGATAAGTTAATAATTAAAAACAAACAAAACATGAAATAAAAAAAGTCGATAAAAAACAAATGAAGCCGAGGGTTCGATGGTTCCTAGAGGATCTCCGGGTAACTTCGGAGACTCTCGGATAGTTTTCGGTTAATCATCGGAGTATATTCGGAGCTCGTACACTCTTCGGAAAGTCATCGGAGTCGTTTTGAATTAAAAAAAAACAGACGTTGAAATATTCCGGCGGAATTCCAGCGGAATTCCAGATTCTGGCTTTTCCAGACTACCCTCACAACCACTCATTTAAATCCATCATTCTTAAAAACTTTAAATTACTTCAAAACGATCCAGAGACAAGCACTATCTTTTCACAACCTCCGCTCGTTTCATTCAAACGCGACAAAAACATAGGCAATTTTTTGGTCAGAAGTTCTTTTCAGACTAATGACCAACCAGGCACTTTTAAATGTGCTCGTGCACGATGCAAAACGTGTCCTTTCATTCATAACACTGATAAAATATCGGGACTTAAACGATCCATTAAGATCACTGTTCACTTCACGTGCACCTCCGCCAATGTAATCTATTGCATAACTTGCACTTAATGCAAAAAGATATACATCGGCGAAACAGGCAGAAGACTAGGTGACCGATTCCGAGAATTAACACCTTCGAGACGTGGAAAGGAATGACAAGGACACATCGAAACCAGTCGCTGGGCATTTTAATTTACCTAATCATTCTAAGTGTAACGTTCTGGAGTTCGCTTATACAGTTCGCTTACAGTTCGCTTACAGTTCGCTTACAGTTCGCTTACAGCTCGCTTACTTGTTCGTTATCCTACTTTGTCTCACACCCCGTTCTTACTTTACAGTGCATAATAAATACTCGAGTAAATGTCTCCTGGGGCCTTGGGCGTGGTCTTGGAAGCCTGGACACTACACCTCCCCCCTTTTCTTTAGTGAGGCTTGAAGTCTCTGTAAATTGTTTCCCACGTGGACGTTCTGGCTCGTACTGATCTCCGGGATTCCGATGGCGCGATTGTCGGTCCCCTGTGCGTCTCTTGCATGACTATATTTCCTTCTCCAGGGAGCTCCCCTACTTCAATATGGCGGTTCGTTGGTCGCCTGTTCATCGGTTGTTGTTCTTTGTCCCAATCCAAATCGTCGCGCTCCTCCTTTCCAGCATACTTGAGTACCTTACAGTGGGAAGAATTGCGGGATTTGACTTCCTTTCCTCTTTTCACAGTGATCATGCTCCCTTTTATTCCAACGACTGCATATGGTCGTGGATCATAGGGCGGGGTCAACGTGTTACCCCTATTCAGTTTCAAAAGGACACGGTCACCAATTTTGATCGAGCTTTGTGATGTGTGTCTGCGCTCATCAGCATAAGCTTTCATTTGCTTCTTCTTTCTCTGGTCTCTTTCACGGATTAGTTCATGGCGTTGTTCTTCCTGGGGAACGACCCTTTCTGGCAGTTTCCTTCTTATCTCTCTCCCGAACATAAGCTTGTCGGGACTTTCTCTCGTCACAGGATGGGGTGTGGCACGATAGTTGCCAACCGTCCTTTGGATCTCTTGTTTAAATGCTTTCCCCTCAATCTTGGCAACCCTCGCGCTCTTTTTGACAGTCTGGATGAATCGTTCGACGTTACCATTTGCCTCCGCCCATCCGGGTGTGACTTTCCTGTGCCTGAACCCTTGTTCTTGGGCATATTTTGCAAATTTGGACCCATTAAATGGGGGGCCGTTATCTGTCTTCACCTCTTCTGGAATTCCATAAGTAGTGAAAACACGTGTGAGCTGGGGAAGTACAGCCTCTACAGAGGTACTTGTGACAAATTCTACGACAGGATACCTTGAATACTGGTCCCAGAACACTAAAGCCATGTCCATATTTGGAAAAGGTCCCGCAAAATCCACACTGATCTTCTTCCACGGACCTGTTGGTAGCTCCGACATTTGGAGTGGCTCTCTGGTGTGGCAAGGGATGGTAGCTTGACAAGCTAGGCAATTCCCAACGTGCTTTTCGACCATCTTACGATTCCGGGAAACCAAACGTGGGCACGAAGCAGTTGTTTCGTACGAACGATGCCCTGGTGACCCTCATGAGCAATTTTCACCATAGTTTCTCTGAATTCTCGAGGGACTATGATTCTTTCACCCCGAAGGACAAGACCGTCAGCCACAGCTAATTCATCGTAAATATTGAAGTACGCTTTCATGTCTTGGTTCCAGTGGTCGATCTTTCTCTCCCGTATACAGTTGATTAACCTTTTTAGTTCCTCGTCGTTTTCCGTTGCCTTTACCAGGTCCTCTTTGCTGATAGCCCGGGGAATGTCCCTTGGGACCACGAAATTCACGTACTGCTTGACATCGTTGGTAGTGCCTAGTTCCCTTCTAGTGCAGGTTTCACGAGGCAGCGGGTGCCTAGATGTATAATCGGAGATATTCGTCTTTCCGGGCCTATATTCGACCTTGAACTCATAATCAAGCATTCGTACCATTATTCTTTGCAGCCGTATTGACGTCTGATGCCTAGGGTTGTTCAGGATGACTTCGAGCGGTTTGTGATCGGTGACTATTTTGAACGGCAAGCCATACATGAATACATGAAATTTCCTGCACGCAAAATCTGCCGTAAGCATCTCTAGCTCGATTTGGGAATAGTTCCGTTCCGCATCTGAGAGGGCCCTGCTAGCGTATTGCACCACCCTCCAGCCTTTGTCACTCGACTCACGTTGGACTAAGGTCGCTGAGATTCCTAACGGACAGCCATCCACATGAACTTCATGCTCTGCAGCGGGGTCAAAATAGACCAAGACTGTGTCTGAGCTAAGGCCTTCTTTCAAACTCTCGAACGCTTCCTGATGATTTCTCGTCCAAGCAAAAACGTTGGCTTTGAGTAAACCTCTCAGAAGGTCGGTTTGAGGAGCATACTTTTCCATAAATCTCGCGTTGTATTGCACTGTACATAGGAATGAGTTCAGTTACTTCGCGTTGCGAGGAGGCTCGGCCGCCTTGATAGCCTCAACCTTTCGCGGGTCAGGGGATGCTCCATCTTTAGAAAACTTCATCCCGTAATACACACAACTTTGCTTATTGAATTCACACTTTCCCTTGTGGGATCTTCTTTTCTCTAGCCTTCTTGAATAATTTGTCTAGATTCCGATCATGTTCCTGTTGTGTTTTTCCGTACACAAGAATGTCGTCACTGATGTTGAGGCATCCAGGTATGTCTCGGGTGATCTCCTTGCTCACGGTGTCTTGAAAGATTTCACCCGCGGATCTCGTGCCAAAATTTAGCCTTTTGTATCTGTACAACCCGATGTGCGTTGAGAATGCGGTGATGTCCCGACTGTTCTCTTGCAGTTCCAGTTGATGATAGCCATGATTCATATGCAAGTGTGAGAAAACAGTTGCTCCATTGAGCTCATGTGTGATATCCTCGAGAGTAGGCATAATAGTATGGGTTCGCGGAATGGCTTTATTGGCCTCTCTCATATCCACCCACGTTCAGTCGAATTTCATTCGCCGTTCTCTTGGGTATAATCACGACTGGGGATACCCAACTGGTAGGCTCTTCGACCTTCTCGATTACATCATCCCTTATAAATCTCTCCAGCTCCGCCTCCAGTTTTGGCCTTACGCTGAACGGGATCCTCCTGTGAGGTTGAGCAACTGGTGTTACTGTACGGTCAACCTGTAGATCTACCTGCACTCCTTCCATTTTCCCGATCCCCAGGAACAGGTCTGCGTATTCCTCAAGTATGCTTGTGATCATTTCAGAATCAGTTCGTATTGCATTCGTAATTTCCACCAGGCCAAGACTTTCGACAGTCTGAATTCCTATCAAGGGTTCCGTGTTGGTGTTACCTTTAATGACGTGGAACGTTGCCGGGATGATTCTCGTGTTTGACTCTACGACTGCATCGAATTTGCCCATAACTGTTAATGGCCTGGACGGGTTTTCATTCGTTTGGTACGAGCGCAAAACACTTGTCGACTTCTCCAATTTGATCTTATTTGCCAGTAGCTGCTGAAAGGTGCATTCATCCATCACGTTAACCGACGCTCCCGTGTCGATCAGCACTTTGCCTTCGTGGTTTTCGATTTTTATACTTCTTGCTGGCCTGGGTTTTGTGTTACTTTCGACAGCCCCAACTTCTTCGATCCCACAAAGGGATTCCGCGTCACTTCTATCTGATTGCACCTCCTGACGGACTGTCTTTATGACACTCTTATTTACTTTCCTTTTACTCCTACAGCATTTGGCAAAATGATTCAGCTTCCCGCATGTGGTGCATTTCTTTCCCCATGCCGGGCATTTCTCCTTTCCTCCCGCGTGTGGAAATGCGCCTCCACAAAAGTAACATTCTTTGTTGATACCAGTCGGGCTCTTTTGCCTTCCTAAAAAGACTCTCTTCAACTCTTCCTCGGTATTGTTCCTTCGACTTTGTTACTCCATTTCCATTCTCTTCGCTTGTTTATCCGATAATTCCTGTGCTCTAGCGTAATTGTAACGCCTCCTGAAGCAAGTGCGGCTTACTGAGAAGCGCCGTCTAACTCTCTTCGATTTTCCCTTTTCAATTAGCTGCATTTGTATTTCATCTTCACGCCAACCCTCTGGAAATTCACACGGAGCCGCTGCTTGCTTTAAACGCGTGGTGTAATCATCGTACGACTCCTCTTCCTCTTGGGCTAACTGCCGAAATTGGTATATGCTAAAAAGATGATGTCTTTTAGGCTCAAAATACTCTAGAAGTTTCTCTCCTGCGGTTTCGAAGTCTTCTCCCGTATCCTCTAGTGTGTCGAAGATGTCCTGTACTTTGGGACCAACACAGTGTAGGAGTAGTGCTCGTTTTCTCGCTTTGTCCTTTATATTCATCGCTGCAGCGTATACTTTGAATCTTTCGAGATATTTCCTGAATCGAGTGCCGACCGATGTCGGATCTAAGTCCGGGTCAAACGGTCCGAAGTTGAGATTTGTATCATATGCGGCCATTCACAGAGATTTCTCGATTGAAACAATTCGATCGAACACCTATGAGATGATCTTCGTCGCCAATGTAACGTTCTGGAGTTCGCTTATACAGTTCGCTTACAGTTCGCTTACAGTTCGCTTACAGTTCGCTTACAGTTCGCTTACAGTTCGCTTACAGCTCGCTTAGTTGTTCGTTATCCCACTTTGTCTCACACCCCGTTCTCACTTTACAGTGCATAATAAATACTCGAGTAAACGTCTCCTGGGGCGTTGGGCGTGGTCTTGGAGGCCTGGACACTACACTAAGTAACATATGGCAATCTGTGGTCTTTCCTTACACTTAGGTAGCACGGAAAGCCGTAAAAATCTTGAACAAAAGCTCATCTTTCAAACCGGCAGTCTAAATCCCACAGGGATCAACGAACGCTTTTCTTTCCACTAATTTATTCTTGTTTTTCTCGTTGCCATGTTCCCACCAATAACGTGGCTCCATTTTCTGCCTTTAAAAGCACACACAACCCACAATTCCTTTATTCGCTCCGACGAAGGGCTAACGCTCGAAACGTCAGCGTTTGTAATCGTTGCGGTGGCCAATTTACCATTTCAACTTTGTCATAAATATAATTTATTTAGACATGTTTATCCTGTGGGTGACTGGGTAAAGTATGGAGGCCCAAATGTATTTCTCCACCTGTTAAAAAATTGAACAAGCATCCTAGTTTTTTCACCCTTGATTTGCTGTCTCCGTTAACGTTGCTGTTGTTTTATTTGACCTTTGTATTTAGAATTACGGTATTTTCCTTTAGAGCGGAAAACTCGCATTAGACCACCCTTCTCTTTTTCCTTAACAAAAAAATAATAGTGTCCTAGGTTTTTTCCTGGTTTTAATATATTGTTTTGTTATAAATTTTTTTGTTTTATCCTCCTTTGTTTGTTTTTTGTTTGTTTTATATGATATTTTTGTTTGGAATTTCTTCCCTCAGAGAAATCCCCCCCGAAGAAAATTTACGTTGAACAGCCCATTTTTTCTTCATTATTTGTTGTTGTTGTTGTTGTTGTTGCTTTTGTTTTTGTTTTTTTCTTCTTTTTGTTGTTTTTTTAACCCTGTGTACCTATCAATTTTCCGCTAGAATAACCTGTTCCCTCCAGGTAAGTGACCGTCGCGGGAAACTGGTTACAGGTCTCGGTGGACGTGACGTATTCATTTATTTGAACCGTCAAAGATGGCGGCCATAACTTGATCCAATTTATCTTCTTGTTTATGTTTTGCGCTCAGTGAACCGGACTTAAACTAGCCGTTATGACAACACAAAATCAGCCCCAGAAGAAGGTGAGACTTTGTTAATTCAAGCATTGTGGTGCATGGCTTTAGAATAAGTTTATTCTCGTCACTTACTCGAACAGATCAAAATTTTACAACTTCTTCGCGCGATTCAAGCCGAACAGCTTTCGAAGTTGCAGCAAAAGTATCAACTTGAACAAGACCTTCTTGAAGACGTCAGGTGAGTCGAATTCTTGGCCACTTTTTTAATCCTGTAATTTGCCAGAGCAACGCACTTTATATCCTATAATAAATGACTTATTTTTACTAGAACCTACACAAAGCAGAGGTCCACGATCGAGAGAGACTATGCACAGGTAAAAAACAAACTATTTGTTAGTTCTTGTGTCTTGTTTCATAAGAGAGAGAAATTCGTACAGACCTAGTGACTAACGTTCTTGGGCTTAGTTTGAAATTATTATTAAAAAAGTGCAACGAATTGGGAAGCTTTAATTAAGCTTAAATGAGACGGTAATGATTGGTTCGTGAGGTCGGCGCGAAGCAACGTTCACCAGCGTACTTCCTCAGTCTCTTTTCCTTGTCTTTCCCTAACGTTTTTTCACAGAGCAAATCGTCATTATTCTATTTTCAAGCAAAATTTGTATGAGATAAATAGTTCGAATTTAGTCACCAATGATATTACTATTTACATTAAAAAAGCATAAGCTTTCGAATTTCCGTTTCATTGCATTAAATCCTTTGAAGACTTAGACGAAGGCTTTAGACTGATAGCCTTACAACTTTTTACTTGAGGACATTCTTGCTGTAATTTTTAATTTTAACTCTGGCGGCTTGTATACTTTTTTATTATGATATTCCAGCAGCAGCTCGTATCAATCCTTGAATTAGTTTGCAAAATTTTGACGCTACTCGTTCAAAATTACACATGTAGTTATTTCTTGGCATACAAAAAGTGTTTAGAAACTGTCTCCCACCTTGCAAATGTGTGAGTTGGTGTGGGCAAATAAGCTATTTTTAGTAAATATAAAGAGCCTCTTCCTTCATGGTTAAGTTTTGTGGATGTTAGAAATATTTGATATTGTTTGCTTATCTCAATTGATCATGAAACAAAAAAATCCTATAAATAAACCAAAATTAATGTCAGCTTGTAATTGTGTTTTATCTGAAAGGTGAAAATGAAAACACATTTTAAAGTATAGGTGTTTCTTTACGTTTGTTTAGGTCAATAGTTTTGTAAATTCTCTCAGCAGTTTTATAATTAACATTTTTGAGAGTGAAATATAATGAAAAGTGCAAACTTCTTTCTTATGGTATTATATTATTCATAGCTAATTACTTTGGTAATTACTTTCACATACTGCTGAAGTATTTCAATATGCTTGATGTTGCATTTTATGGTAGATGTAACATCTATATGGTGTCTAATTTATAGCTGAGATAGGTTCAAGTAATCTATGATGACTGCTAGAATAGAGAATTTTAAACTGAGTGTAGAAAGTAATACTGGATTGCATTGCTTTTCCTTCACTTTGCTCTGTTATTGGTTCACAAAATTTGTACCACTCTCTCAACTAATCTAATGCAAAACTAAAACCATTCATTACTTGGTCACTCGTGGTTTTGCGCTCTTTAAGTTTCCTTTCTTCAGTTTAACCATTGGGATTATCCTTTGTGTTTGGTTTTTACAACACTCTAGCTTAATTAAGCTCTCTTTGGGTGTTTTGAATCTAGCCTTGTGTGACAGTCATCAACTGACAGGCAGTGCTGATTCGATAGATTTTTAAGAAATAAATTTAAGAATTTGTTCATGCTTAGCATGTGTATATATTAAGTTATGGATGCATGTGCGAAGTTTGAAGAGCACAAAATGCATAAGAGTAACTCAAGACGCAGCTGAGAGTTACTCTAACTTTTTGAGGTTCTCCAAACTTTCTGCGTGCATCCATAACTCGATATATACACAGCTAAGAGCATGAACATTTCTTTTATAACAGAGCGACAACAAGGATCTGTGCAAAGAAGCTTTTTTATTGTGCTAGAGTGCAAAATTCTCGCAATGCACAAAAAAAAGTAAATAAACTTCCCTATTGGCTGGTCAAAAACACGCCACATTTTATTCTTTGGTTTGAGCAAGAACATTTGATCCAGTTAACCAATAACTGTGAATGAAAAGCTCAAAATTAATGGGAAAAATGGAGAAAATCAAAGCTAAATGAACTCGTGTCACCATAAAATGTTTTAAAAATCAAAGACCTGTAACAGGATAGCAACTCTGCAGCCAGGCAAAAAAAAAAATGCTTATGTCATCTTATTTGCACACAGGCGTGCATAGATAAAAATTTTGTTCATAGTGGCTCAGTAGGACTTGTATAGGGCAAGCATGCATGCTATGTCATCAAATGGGTTGGGTTGTTTTTCATGAGGTTGTTTCTCTTGTCTCTGTTGTTACTTCTTATTATGACACTAACTATTTTGTGTCATGTTGGGGTGAGGGAGGAGGGGTGGGGTGGTGCAGTGACATATGTAAGCTATGTAGCCAAAATCCTGAGATCATAATGGGCTTGTCTAGCTAGCCCAGGGGATATGTTACAATTTCATCCAACTTGGGATGGGTAAACTAAGTATAGCAATAGACTGCTGGCAGTACCATGTCCATCTGGTTCAGCTACTAATGGTACTTGTTAATACTATCTTGAATTCTGGTTAAGTGAGGCTCAAATACATGTGATGAAAGTAATGTAAACCATTTCACAGAAAACCAAAATTTTTTTCGGTAGAAGGAAGGTTTACTATTCTTTTGATTGTTCTGTATTTGACAGATTTTCTTCTTTTTGAGACTGTGCATTTTTTTAATCTTTTTTTTTTTCTTCTTACTAAATCAGCATTCTCTTCACTTTTCCTAATAGGCATTACAAAAACTTAATTCCCAATTTCTTCAGAAAAAAGAGCTGGCTGCAGAAGACTTGACAACAGAAAATGGAAACAAGTAAGCAGTTTAAGGGCACTTCTCTTTATATTGAAGGTCAGCATTCAAGTCTTGGCCAGAGACTGGGTAGTGTTTTAGCTTTGAAAATAGGTCTGCCTCTCACCATCAAATATACCCTTTATTTGGCCACAAGTGCACTATTTTTGATAACTATGATAGTGTTATAGATATCACAATTTGATTATGAAATATAACTATTAAGAATATAAAATCTCTAAGGCAGGGATATATCAACTCAAGAATTTCTTGCCCAGCTCTCTTTAATCAGACATTCAAATGATCAAAGAGTTATACTAGAATTATTATGAATAGGTTATAAATATTCTTTGATACAAACAATAAGATTCTAAAGTTGATAATTTGGTTATAACTGTAGAACCCCACATGGAGTCTGGAAATGTTTGCTTGATGAATCAGAGAAAAAGGCTAAACGACGGCTGGCCATTTCAGAAGAACTTCAGGGACAAATGAGTGAAAGTATGAAGACTCTTAAATCAAACAAAGCACAAGTCTTTAAAAAGGTATGACAATATATTTTGCTTAACACTGCCTATGAGGGGAAATAGTTTTATAACCTTAATGGAAGGGTGAAGCTGACAAAATGAAGTTCTGTTTTTAAGCACAATGACAATTGCGTGTTTCAGACTTCTCTGTTCAAAACATTAATCAGTGCACTTCAGTTTTGTATAATCATATGTTAAAACTAAATACCTAAGTATGTGGAACTGGTTTGTTTGAGTACTAGTGAGAATTTGTTTTGCACTCAGTTCAGATTTTATGGGGGAAGAAGGCTGTTAGAACAAAGCTAATCAATGTATTAGGAACAAATAATTATCATGTTGTATTTTTCAATAGTTTATCTTGTCAGTTAATACTAATTCTAAGAATAGAATAACTAATGATAAACAACTAATTTTATTAATTTGGATATATCAACAAAGTTGAAATGGTAAATTGGCCACCATAATGATTGTAATCATTACGGTGGCCAATTTACCATTTCAACTTTGTTGATATATCCAAATTATTTCGTTACTCCCACCGACGCAGCCCCAAACAGTTTCTTTTGAAACTATCAGCCTTTATAATTTTATTAATCCCTATTTGAAAATGATTTTCAGCAGTTGACTAATTGTGACCCTAATTTGGTTTTATCAATTGGGTTGATAATGTAAATTGACTACCATAAAGAGTTTCAAAGCAGATCTTTTGAGTATTATAAAGGCACTTTGCCATTCACTCTGTCAAAGGGCTAACTCTCAAAAGTAAGCTTTGTTCAAAACTCTTTATGGTGGTCAATTTACATTTATTTATCAACTCAGGGGATGAAACCAAATTACCCTGTTACTCTCACGGATGTAGCACCACAATTTCTTTAGAAACTTACACCCTTTATTAACTGCAACCCGAGTTCACAATATTGTTATGTGAAATGTGTGAAAATTAATTTGGATTCATTTTCTTAAGTGTCAAGAACTTACCCAAAAAATTCATGAGGAGCTTTTTGAGACAGTGCGTGAATTATCAAAGGTATGTTGTACAAAATGATTAATCATTGTTATTGAATTGATCACTTTCTAGGAGTGTTTGAATGTTCAACAGAATAGTTTAACCATTGATTCATCCTAGGCTAAAAAGGGTTATGAAGAGATGGAAAAGTTGGCTCAGGTAGCACGAGAACAAGCAGCAGATGCTGAAGACAAGTAAGTCTGAGTCTTCAGTGCCCAGTGATCCATTAAAGAAAAGAATTAGCATTAACTAAAAGGAAATAACCCCAAGTGGAATCCACTTTGGTCTGTAATCATACAAGCTATCAACAACACTGGATAATTGTGAAGTGGGAGTCTGATTTGTTAATTTTGAGCATAATTACCCCCCAAAATAGATGACACTCCATCCTGTTGCCTGTTACTAATAAAACTTTACAATGACTTGTTGCTATGGTTACTATAATAAATCCAGTGTTTGGTGGGTTTATTTGAGATAGTATACTTGAAGTGTGACTAACAGAATGATGTAACTGTTAGATTATATGTGTCCAATAACACATCTGTAGAATAATTTGTAAAAAAAAAGCAAATCACAAAATTTTATTTGAGAAAGATGTAATGATATTGTAACATTGATAACAATAGTATTTAAAAGACTATCACAAATTATAAAATACTGCATGTCAAGTGAAAACATTAAGTATTCAGAATGAAGTCAAAATTTCTATGCTTTATTCAAGGGAAAATTCAGTGTTCAAATAACTGTAAAAGTATTTTCCCTTAATATATATTATATTGTTGATTTATGAATTTCTGTTGACAGGCTTAAAAAGAAAAATGTCAAGTTTTTCCAGTCCAAGCAATCATTAGAGAAAAACTTAAGCAAGGTATAGTGTAAAGATGATTTTTTTGTCTTATGACACATTGAATTTAAATGTGATGTGTACTACTGACAATTGCTTTCAATAATGTAAATTTCACTAAAATTAAAAATTCAGAAACTTAATGTCAATCAATGGAGAATGTTTTACATTGTTCTGTGAAGCAAACATGACTCTTACTCTTGTTTCACAGAGCTCCGGTCGACGTGAGATGTGTGAAAGAAGGACAGCAATGGCCAGAAATGACTACATCCTATCACTTGCAGCAGCTAATGCACACATGACAAGATACTTCTGCAAGGAGTTACAAGAAATTATGTCTGTAAGTTCATTATTAATACATGGAGGCGCGGGGGGCCTCATGGTTGGTGCACTCGACTCCAGATTGAGTGGTCCGTGTTTGAGCCCCAGTTTGGGACATTATGTTGTGTTTTTAGGCAAGACACTTTACTCTCACAGTGCCTCTCTTCACCCAGGTGTATAAATGGGTAACGGAAAATTTAATGCTGGGGGTAACCTTGCAATGGACTAACATCCCATCTAGGGGGAAGTAGAAATACTACTATTCACTTCATGCTACAGAAACCGGAGTTAAGTGCTGGCCTGATGGGCCACTGGCTCGTAAACAGACTTTACCTTTTTACCTTAAGTTTATCAATATGCTGGCATCACAAATCATAACATACTGAACATAGTACACGTTGTCTGATTTGTCAATTCAATTTTTTCGAGAATGAGATGTTCCATTGTATCAATTTTCATTAACAATTTTACGTGATTGTTCTCTACACAGACTCTAGATGGGGACTTTTTTGACCAAATGAGGGGATTTCTCACCACTCTTGGCCAAGTTGAAGTAGATGCATGTAGGGCTGCAATAACAGGCTTTGAAGCTTTGGTCTCTAATGCTAAAACTGTAAGTGGTAAAGGTTTCATACTATAGTTACCTAATGCATACTCTAGAACCAACAAACTGCTCTGACAATTCTGTCATGTATCGTGTCATTGTACATCAAAGTAGAGGCAAAGCGTTTAGTCAGTGTGAACATGTTAGCTGGGAATCAGGTAGTGTGTGATTGTTGCTATTATTGCCGTTGCTATGTAGTTCAATAACATCAAATTTCTCAGTAGAAATAAGTAACTGGACAACATTCTGTGAATAACCTTCATGCTGCAATACATATAACTATTGTTGCAGAATTTATTTATGGTGGATTGTTTTGAACCATTTTTTACACTTGTAATTTGTTCTGGAAGGTGAGTGTATAGCATAGAGTAAAATTAGTGGATGAAAAAAATTACCTAGGAGGTGATTATCAGAGTGATAATTGTGTATCATGTTCTTTGAATTCATTCCTTTCACTTCTTTTAAAAGCATTCAAGAAATGACAACTTTGAAAGTTGATGCCTTTGACTCATACTGATAATGTAATATGATATGAAGCAATCCACAAGTTGGAGCAATGCACATCCCTTTGGTTAATAAACAAATGTATCATACTTGCTAGATATAATTTAATGGACAGGTATAGTATTTTTGTTTTTTTAGCCCTATTTATCAAAAACAATAATTTCATGTCTATTTTGTGTTTCCTTTTCAGATTAATAGAGATACATCTCGTCAATCATTTTTAACCAAAAACAAAGTATTTTCAGAAGTTGTTCAATATGATTTTGAATCCTGCAAAAATGATAAGGTAACTCATTGTCTAGTCAAATGAACATATGTAGTCCTAGGTTGTTAGAAATGGAGGATGACAGGAGCATGTGTTTAGTATGATGAGGTGAAAATTCAGATACAATTAAAAAAAAAATAGTTCCTATATTTCTGCACCATGAATTGATGTAGTCTAGTCTTTAACTTTAATTTGTTACTTGAAACAGGTGTCTTGATTTTATCAGATATGAATAATTAGCTTTTAAAATTTTCATTAGGTAAGACAGTTAACACTTGAAAAAAATGCCGGCCTAGCACTCAACAAAGAAGCGAGAAGGCTGGCAATGAGACTTGCCAAGGATCAGATGACCTTGAAGACAAAGGTCAAACAACTTCAAGCTGTTAAAAATGTAAGCATGTGATAATCTGAGTGAGCAATTCTGTTGTCATTTTTTCAAACTTTTTAGTACAGTTTGAAATGTCAATAATTGATAAAGATACCTGGTTCAAATCTACAAAAATTAGAAAAAAAGGGACTGAACTGCAACATATGATTTGTTTTAACATATTTTATGACATAATAATATTGTTATTAAAATTGTGCTAAAAAGGTAAGCTTGTCAGTCAGTGATATCTGTTTTTGGACTGTTGAAAAGATGAAGATTTCCTTTGATAGGTGAGGCTTATACCAGATTAGTATAGCACTGAAATGTATAAATTACAATCACTGTAATACACATGAGTAACATCTTTGTTTCTTACTCCCTTAAATGACCCCATGTAAAAATTAACCAGAGGGAAGATGCAGTCATGATGATGATTGTAATACATGATTTATTAAATAGTGTTATTAACCAAATGGCTGTCATTTTAACTCATTTTGAAATAGGGTGAAGATGTAACCTCAACACCAGCTGCAGATGGAAATCAAGATGTTGAACAGAGTCCTGAGATGTTGAAGGAGAGCATTAGACTTATTGAAGTGGGTCTTAAACTGTCACTACACCAATGTAATACATACACCCTACTAACTGAGTTTGAAATAATTTGAATATATCAACAAAGTTGAAATGGTAAATGGGCCACCGTTACGATTATAAAAGCTGACGTTTCGAGTGTTAGCCCTTTGTCGGAGCGATTAGAGGAATTGTGGGTTGTGTGTGCTTTTAAAGGCAGAAAATGGAGCTACGTTGTTGGTGGGAACATGGCAACGAGAAACACACGAATAAATTAGTGGAATGAAAAGTGTTCGTTGATACCTGTGGGATTTAGACTGCTGGTTTGAGATGCATACTGTAAGTTATTAAGGACCAAGGTTTCCTGCTCAGATTTATGGCCCAAGAGTGAAGTGCGGGGGCAGTAGATGTGAGTGGAAAAAACAAGGCTCCAAAACTTACAGTAAGGACCAAGATTATATGGGTAATATTGCTGGGTTTAAATAGAAGGAGAAGATTTCAATTCAAATAAACTGTTGTATTCAACAGGCTGTCCAGTGAAAGACAGTAATATTATTCTGCAAGATTTACCTTAGGCATAGAGAGATTAATTAGTGAGGGAGACATTGAGACTTGCTGTGTTGTTACATTCAAAACTGAACTGATAACAGGTTGGAATGATAAATGAAACAGTGCCTGAACATTTGTGGAAAGAGGACATCACCCAATGAAACAGCTTTTCTTTTCTTTTATTTATTTCTAGACAAGCAAGTTAAAAACAGAGGCATGCTTGGATGTCTTGCGAGAGGCTGGAGGTACTGTTTTTAACAATAGATTTCAGGATAGTCATTAAAAATGGTTAGTTGTCACTGTACCCATTTTACAAGGAAAAGATTCAGCATATTTTGAAAAATGCTAAGTAGACAGTGCTCTATGACATATAATCAAGACAACCTTTTTCTCAAATAAGTTGAATGGTAAATGAAGTAGTGTTCAATATCTAGTCATAGGTAAATTACACTGACCATAAATTTGTTTTTTTCTTTTATCAGTTAATGTGGACGAGTGGATGAAGAGTGCTAATTCATTGTCTCCAAATGACATGGATGCTGGTGAGTTTTTCTTCAACTGTTTGTGTTGTAATTGTTGCGAGGACAGCATGCAGGTTTATCTTGAATCACAGATCATTTTAGAGGTTTGTTACATAAATTTGAAACTTGAACAAGAAGTGATCTGGAGGTAATTTTCTTTCTGTTGTTTTTAGTTTGATGTACTTGCACTTTAGTTATCTTTCATAATTTTGTGGAGTTTTAACAGCCATTGTTGTTTAACTTTCCTATCCTTTAGAACATAATGAAAATATTTCTTGGTGTTAAATGTCATACCCTTTAGATTTTCATGGAAGTGAGAGCTCTCTGAACTCATTCAGTGATGATTTTGGTGACACATTTAATGACGACTGGGAGGATCTTGATGATACTTTCACTGCAGACTACTCATCAGATGACGATGCACGAAGTGTTTCATCCAACTGCTCTATTCCACTTTCTTGCATCGCTTTGTACAACTATGAAGTATGTGACTTGCGCTTTTCTTACCTTTTCTACTTATTAACCTTTTCTGGCCAAATCCACAATCTTATTCTTTTAAGTGATGATCATACATTTCTCTGTAGATTTTTTTGGAAATTTTGGTGTTTTTGTCATTATTAACCCCAAGTGTAAAATTTCAGTTGCTTTGTGATAATGTTTGAAAATATTTCTTAAAATAATTGAGATACTACAAGAATCTGATTGGTCAAAAACCCTTTGTTCATTGCACTTGGAAGGTTTGTAAATCACTTGCCTCCAGCCCCACCTCCCGCATCTGACCACAACATCAGAACTGGCTGAGGTGTGAGTTCCCATTGGGACTCAAATTTTCCTTTTGTAAGTTCCAAGTGCAACATTTTTTCTCGTTGTTTTTTCTTTTTTCTCTTTGCATGTTCGGAGTCCATTTATTTAAGTCTTTTCACTCTGTAATTATACTTCTTGTTACATTAGTGCTTTTCTTTGTTACTTCATTGCCACCTTATGTCACTCTGTGCTGCCTGCATAATTTATCATGTAATATACCTGTTTTCTTGTTTTCACTAAGCACAGTTAAGTAATGTTTCTGTGGCCGTAACAATCTAACTAAGTATTTTATAGTCCTCTTTCCGTTTTGTTGTTTGTTATTTCTTTAGGTTGTATTTTGTGTAACTAGTGTAACTGTTTGTTATTTTCTTTAGTTTCAACCAACATTAAAGAATATTATGTTTTCATGAAAGATGCAGAGTTGTCATTTCTTAGCCACAGATTTCACATAAGTGCAGTTTCACCTTTGTTACATCCTCCTAACAATTTGTTCAGCTTCCTTCTTTCACTTAATGATTGGCATATTAATGGATTTTTTTTTTTTTTTTTTTTTTTTTACATTTTGTTTTAGGCAACAGATTCTGATGAGCTGTCCATTACAGAGGGAGAAGAACTAGAAATCTTGGAAAAAGAGGGTGATGGGTGGTGCAAGGTGACAAATTACTGTAAATTAAACAATATGCATGGTACCTGTCAATAATTAGGAGACAGAATGGCCTAAATTGCTTACTTAAGAGTCAAGAGGTGCAGGTTGGAGACCTGGCGAGATTTTTGTGCTGTGTTCTTGGACAAGGAACTTTGCTCTTACATTGCCTCTGACCTCTAAAGGTAAAGTCTGTTTGCAAGCCAAGTGGCCCATCAGGCTGGCGCTTAACTTTGGTTTCCATAACATGAAGTAACAAGGAGTATTTCAATGCTAGTCCTTCACATGGTTTACTCCCAGCATTGAGTTCACTGGTACCCATTTAAACACCTGGGTGAAGAGATGCACTGTGAGTGTAAAGTGTCTTGTCCAAGAACACAACATAATCTACCCAGCCAGAGCTCAAACCCAGACCACCTGATTGGGAATCGAGTGCACTAACCACGAGGCCACCATGCCTCACACTTAACCTTGCAAACTTTCATTATGTTGAAAGCCATTCGGCTCCACTGCACACTACTTGTTGATAGGACCATATAAGCAAAATTAAGAAAAGTTTTTAATTTCTATTTAATATGAAATTCTCATGACAGGGTAGAAACAAAGCAGGCATAGTAGGATATTTCCCTGAGTCATATGTTGAAGTTGGATCAACAGCCAATAATTCTGCACTTTCAAGAACAGCTGGTGATTCTCACACAGATGGTCACTATCAACTGAATGGGTCACCATCTAGTGTCTCGAGCCTAGCACAATCACTGTCTGCTTCAATGACAAAAAAATATAGTGAGTTTCTTTTACTTGTATTGTCTTGATTAAAAATCTCCAACATTTACTGGCCTGGTAAACGATACTCTTGACTCCTGTAATTTGTTTTAGCGTCTTCTTCGAATTAGGGGATTTTATGCCGTGTTCATCTTAACATGGTGATGCTCTTTAAAAACATATTAAGATACTTTATGTGAAAACTGAATGAGCCTTCTTTATGTTGATGTGTTAATGTACAATTAATTTAATAATTATTTTTATTTTAAGTTGTTCTGCTTTTCCTATTAACCAAGCTGGTGGATTACTGAGACTCTGTCTTGCCCTTCTCCTTACAGTCTGATCATGGTCATGTATTTTTACAACAGAGAGTATTTCAGGGCTTTTCTTAAATGGTTTTCAACAACAGGTTGATTTCAGTACTGTTGTTTCAGTTTAAGTAACATATACATGTCGAGTAAACAGATTCCATCTCGGTTATTACCCTGTGTCATTCATTACTCTTACTGGAAAAAAATGATGCAATACTAATATTATTAGCAATCACTACTCTCACTATGTAACTGAATATAAATTTGACCTTTTTCTTGATAGTATGTTATGTCAGAGCATTATATGACTATGAGGCAATGAGTGACGAGGAGCTATCATTCAAAGAAGGTGATATTGTTGGAGTGCTACAGAAAGATGACAATAATGTTGACGATGGATTCTGGTATGGTGAGTTCCAGGGAAGGAAGGGCGTTTTTCCATCCCTTGTGGTGGAAGACTTGCCAGATGGATTTCAAACAACAAATACAAACATGAATGTAACAGACTCCGTAACAACAACTTCATCCAGCAACACCAGAGCTGGAGATTATGTAACATTGCCGTTAGATTACCAGGCCAGTACCATGGCATCTGTGCCAAGTGCA
Source organism: Stylophora pistillata (assembly GCF_964205215.1). Classification (NCBI taxonomy): domain Eukaryota; kingdom Metazoa; phylum Cnidaria; class Anthozoa; order Scleractinia; family Pocilloporidae; genus Stylophora; species Stylophora pistillata. Next base: position 18,154,956 of record NC_142527.1, on the reverse strand, counting down.
TTACAACCTGTAAGAAAAGCCCCCCCACCCCCTGCTGCCTCTCCGCAAATCCCAAGGAGCACAACCATGGCTACTGGGGGTGCAAGAGCTTTACTACCACCTACTGATCGCCAAAGAGCAAGAACTGAGAACTCTAAGACAATGAAAAAACCAGATCCTCCAGCATTTACAAGAAGTCCATCACTTCAGTCAAAACTGTATGAAAACATAAATCAGTTGGCACCTTCCTCATCAAAGCCTCCTGATTATGTCAATGTCAAAGATCTTCCATCAGCAAGAATGAATGGTCCATCATCTTCAGGAAATAGTTCTCTAAGTGCCCCTAGGCCTATGGCAAGATCTCGTCGACCAGCTCCACCCCCAAAGCCTCCTCCACCGACTGCTGCCAGCAGATCTGTATACAGATCACAATCATATGTTTGAAATTGTTCATCCTCAGAGAGAGGAAACTGGCCTCTTTTAGGCTTCAAAAGGAGAAGGCAACCTGCAAGATTGATCTTAAGATATTTACTGCAGTCCCTAAGGACCTTTTTCCAAAGTAGTAATTTTTATATTCTTTTATAATGAAATCACATATATTAGACCTCTGTCCCTAAACCACTTCTCAAGAGTTTTGTTTTAAAAAATTCAGCTTGAAAGGCAAATAGATACTGAGATGATAAAATGTTTCTTTACTTTTAGAATAACAGATGTTTGCTATTTTGAAGACTCTTTGTTCTGTTTGGCCATTGGCTTTACAACAGGCAGGAAAAAATTTGCATCTGTCAATTTTTAGCTATATTGATCAAAACAGTATTTGTGGGGATTTAAAAGTGGCAGTGTGTTGATTTGTAGAACTCAGTCCCCCTTAAACATTCTCTGTGCTGTAGAGATGTCTTAAGTGAAATTTAAAGCCATTGTTAATATTATTAATTGAAACAATATGTTAAATTGTTCAGTTAAATTCTATTTATTGCATAGAACCTTGATTATTCCAATGTAAATTAATTCATCAAAATAGACACTTAATAACCAAATAACAAGCTTGAATTAATTTCCTTCCAAGTTAAAGTTATTGTACAGTATAGATTGTTTTTTGTGACTCTTCAAAATTTGTCACAGGTAGTTCAAATTGTATCCATTCCAAGCACAATTCTCTAAAATTCAGCAATGCAAGGGTATAGCACCTTCTACATCAGCAACTTAGCAATTCCTAGCACATAATTTTCTTGAAAAAAATTAAGGACAGCACTGTGTGTTTCCTTCTTTATTTTTACTCTCAGAAAGCTACAATTGAAGGGGCCCGCATAGGGTATAAAAATTAATGTAGAATGGAAACAGTTTTGGTTAATATAGCACACAAGGTTATCTTTAGCCCTAAGTCTGTTTTCCTGCTCACCATCTCCATACCTTAGGACCTGAAAGGTTACAGGTGAATTTTTAATTATCTACTTAATAAAATATTTCTATTAAGTATCTTATTTTCTGGCTGTGCTAATTCAAATTATTTTTATTCTCATATGTTAAACTGAATGTCTGTGGCATATTTATTTCATTAGTTAAATGATACAAATCAGAACCATCCTTTCAGAACATTTATTACTATTGCAACTTTGTGAAAGAGAAACCTAGTTTGTTGTTTTTAAAACAAAATTACATTGATTTCATGTATAGTGAAATAAGTGCAATAATTATATGATATACTTGTCTTTTCTTTCTTTCTTTTTTTTTCCAAGTAACAGTATGAGTAGTAACAGTCATGTGAATTTCCAAAAAAAAGAATTTATTATGGGAGGTTGGTCCTAATATATTTCAATGCAGAGAACTAGAGTACATTTTAAGTTACTAATTGTAAACTAATATGCCATGGATGACTTTCTCACCATTAGCTAATAGTTTTTCATGTATCCAGAGTATTTAAACTGGATTTGATTTGTGGGCAAAGGTTACAGAATTTATCCAGATGCTTTAGAATATTGTCAGTAGACTTGCAAAAGTGTGCGATGTGTATCCTGGACCAATAGTTGGTCTTGAAAATTAGCTGGTCTGATTTTCCTTGCCAGGTTTGCAAGAGATTAGCTTAAGTGGTGCATGGATAGACTGAAAGGACTTTTGACTTCAAAGTAGGTGTTTTTTTTTATGAAAGAGGCAAAGTGTTCATAGAATGGAATAGGAATACTAATGAGACGAAAAAATTGTTTAAATCATAGCTGCAAACAATGTCATTTTTCTCAAAATTTCAAAATCTTTAATGACTTGAGAAGATCTTGGCTTGCCACTTGAAAATAGTAAAGTATCAGGATCAATTGTCTCATGACAGGCTCACTTAAGATGTGGATCATGAAATTTTGACAGCAGACTACTACTCTTCTTTCAGCTTCAAGGTCAACTGGTTGTACATCATCCAATGGGATGCCAGTTAACCTCTGAATGAAAAGAAGACATTCATGTAGAATGTCATTTTATACCATGATCTTCTTTGTACAGTGCAGAGGCCCAAATATTGAGACAAACCATAATACAGCACTATTTTTACACTTCATACTAAGGATAACCTCTTACATTTTCTGTGATGTTATCTAGGTTTATGTTTCAGGTATCAGTAACTGTTTTCTCTAAAGTGATTATAGCACACAGACCATTTATATTATTATTATTATTATTATTATTATTATTATTATTAATCTAGCAGATTGCAATTGAAAGGCAATGCAAAATTGATTGTTTCCAGGCCCTGTTTATAAATCACGCAATCACCCATTTTACTCACTATCAGCTCCTCTTCCCACAACTCCTTGAAAATGAATGTCATCTGAAGTACTACCTCTACACTATTATTGTATTATGAATAAACAGGACCTTGCATCAGTTGCTAAGCAAATGCTCTATGATAAAGTTAAATTCACTGGTACTGTCCAAGGAAGTGATTATTGTAAAATGTAAAGTGTATAAAGCTGTCTGGTTATAAAAAAGAGTAAACTTGCAATTTGAGAAATGATCGAGTCAGTACTCAGTGTAACTCTAATTTTTACTTAGAACAGACAAAAATGCACCCCTCCAGCAGTAGCCACATGGACAAAAGCCCCTTAAAGATACTAATCAATAGTTACAAAGCTGATGCTATTCAACCGATGCATTGAGAAAATAGTACCAAGATAGGTGCAGTTTTGTCCATACTTATGACAGACTGTAACTTTCCTGTAGTGTCTCCTGAAATCAGTAGTCACACTGACAGGCTGCTAACAGACTGCTAACAGACCGCTAACAGTCAAAAGGGAGGGTTGTCATTCACAATTGCTGCTAACAACAGTGGAATGTGATTGTCAGGATGAACAGGTCAACACAACTGTTAATGGTGAATGTGTTCGATATTTTAATGAGTAAAGTAATCTTCACTAAACTCTGATGATGACTTCAGCTCTAGTTCAGAGTTAGACATTTCATTCAATCAAGGATGAATGAATGTTCACACCCTACTTCCAGATTTATACTCCAAATTAAACCATTTGGTGAGTCACTTAAGAATATATGACAGCATTGCTGTCTTCAGCTGATTCCCACCAAACAATGCAAGCTTATCTCTGTCAGCTTTGGTTAAGAAAGGTTTCTTCTATCATCCAATATGAGGAGTCCTGATAACTGTTTGTTGTCTATTCACAAAGATCCTGACTCTATTTTCTTCTAAAGTGCAAATAACAAAGCTGTTTTCAGGAATGATTTGAATCTGTGAAACAAATTGAATATAAATATAAGATTCAAGTAAGTGAAAGTTTGCATTGGTCAAGAAGCTTATTTACATTTCTCATGGTATTTCATGTTAAAGTACGCATTGTTCATCCTAATGAAACACTAATGAGTTCACAACACTAGACTAAAACATTCTACTGTGGCCTTAAAAAACATGAACTTTGTTATTAATTTGCGTCTCAAGCTAAGAAATGATCCTCATCATAGACTGACTGCAATTTAAGCAATTGCCTAAGAGAAGCCTGAAAAAATTCAGCCTTTGCTGGGATTTGAGCTCATACTCTCCAGTCACTACTTGGGAACAATGTTCCTTCCACTCCATTTCTCTTGTGGGGGGAGGTTAAGGTTACATGTAGGCTTCAGTTGGGAACTACTACCAACTGAGCTATGGGAAAAATTAACCCTCTAAACTTGCCTCACTCCCATCATGGGTCATTTCGTAGTCCAGTTGGTAGCAGTGCCCAACTAGTGTCTGAGAGGTAAAGGTTGGATCCTGTCAAAGCCTTATTTTTTCAAGCTCTTTTTATGACTTAAATTACAGCACACCTGCAGGGATCATTTCTTTGTTTTTAGAATTTTCATCCCCAAGTCAAAATGAAATTTATTTCTGTCAATGAAAAAATTGTGATTTATTTGTCTTCATACCTGGCCATTTTACAGTTGTGTACTTAGTTGCCAAGCCTTTGATTCAGAGTGAGGCTAAAGATGACCTTGTTGTGATGGAGACCTGTATCTAGTTAGCATGATAACAAAGTGATTTACATTTGAAAGGCAGCAAGGTTTGTATCATAACAAGGTCATCTCTAGCCTCACTCCCATTCAAAGGCTTGGCAACCAAGCACACAACTGTAAAATGGACTATTGCTAAGGTCTTCTAGGCAACTGTTGTTGGGTTTCCCCACACAACATGCTCTCTCAAATTACACAAAGGAATTATTTACATCACCTCATTCCCTAATTAAACCTTTTTTGAATTATTTTGAAAGGAAAAGCCAAATCATGACTGTGAAATTTAACCTGCTCTTCTGGCCATTTCATTAATTACACAGGAAACTGAAATTGGAATGTAACATTTTTAATCAAGGCTTCTCTATGTTTGCCTGCTTTTTAAGTGAAAAGAAATGTTTAGGCAAGTTAATTTTTTTAAATGATGTGAATGTATTTACTTTTAGTCCTGGATGCTCCTTGTCGATAATTGTGGTTGCTTCTTCAGCATCCTGAAAAGAGGTTTAGTTGAAACTTTCAACTTTATGAGTCGAATAACTGAACTAATCATCATTAAAATAATACTTAAAAATTATTAATTTTTCCAAATTTTAAAATTGGTGACAAGATATGTTTTTATCGCGACAATCGGGGAGGCATGTGTAATTTAAGAAGAAAAAAGAAACAGCCTTCAGTAGTCCTGAAGTTGAAGTTCATTTGAAGTTGAAGTTCATTTATTTGTTTAAGCAGGTTGATTAATTGGCAGCTGTAATAGCTGATGTGGACCTGCTGTCGTAACCCACCTATCCCACCCCAGGGGAGGACATCTATCACACAGTAATCTCGTGTGTGGGAAATTAACGTCTCCTACCCCAACCCTGCAGGAGACGGGACCTCCATTTATTCGTCCCTATCCGAGAAGACTAGAATATCTAATTATTTCTTGATGTTATAGAAAGGTAGCAAATTCTTCTCAATTATTTTAAGGCCTTGAGTGTTGGTCCGGCCGGGGCTCGAACCCTCGACCTCCCGCACTACAGTCCAGCGCTCTATCCACTGAGCTAACCGGGAGGCCTCAAATCAATAAGTTACAGCTATCTCACCGTATTTGAACAAAAGGTCACAATATTCATATGTTTTGTCGTCACGAGATTGAAAGCAGCTTGCGTTTATTTACATTCGTTAAAATGGGACTAAAAACGAATTCAAACATTCTGTACTACCTCTCAAAAGGGACTGAAAATAAAGCTTGGAGTATCAATCGATAGCCTAGATTAACTTTACTTTAATAATGCATGCACTGACTTCATTATTTCTCGCTGCATGCTTGATAAAAACCTCACGGTACTTACCATGTTTCATCATCAATCATTGAGTTATCTTCATCGTAAAGACGCTGAGACAAAACTACTTGATTCGCTGATAGATTTGAACTAAAAATTTAAAATTTTCCGAGGCTTGAAACACTGTCCCCTCGCTAGAAAAAGGTATAACCAGGGAGAGCTTACTTTGATGTGCTCGTTTTCACGAAGTGCATAACTAGCCAACCTTTTGGTTCCCATGTCACCGGCAAAAAATATCTTAAAATTGAAGTTTGTTACCTTTCCTACAAGTTCTGGCCATTCTGTCTTGGAGATTCTTTGTTTTTCCTTCCATCTGAATAATTTATTTCTAAGAAAGGACATTTTAGGTTCGTGGTTTTGTACAAAATCATTCGCATAAAATCGATGTAAACAATGACAGTCAGACGAGTCTCATTCTGATATCGAGGCTATTTTTGGCGGGAAGGGGAACAAGTCCTTTTACCTCCCCTGTTTTTCCGAGAAAATGAAATCCGTTCGCTTCAAAATATTTTCCGTTTCTGGCTACAACGCTGATTACGGCTAGGTTCATTCTTGATGTACAGTTTCAAACTTATAGTTGTCAGGAATCTCAGATGAATCAAGTGTAACCTTTTAGGTGAGACAAAACCTTGTAGGAATGTACGCGGATGTACACTAGCATTTTGCCACAAATAATTGCAACGAAATCCACGATATTTCTTTCATGAGGATTAGCCGAAGCGATCCATCCATTTTATATTAGTATTTCTTATGTAGTGATTCATATTGTACGTGTAAAAGGGTGAAGTGATTTTAAATGCAACGTTAAAAAAGAGATTCAATATTATTCTAAACACACAGTGGAAATGCCGAAAAAAACACAACTCAAAACAATATTGGGTTATATCAGCTCAGTTAAAATTGTAAATTGGCCACCGTAACGAGTTAAAAAGCTGACGTTTCGAGCGTTAGCCCTTCGTCATTGTTTATAACAACTTTATTGTAATAATCAATACAAAAGCCGGGCTGCCATCAGAGAGGAACTGAATCCTCATGACGAATTCGAAGGGCTAACGCTCGAAACGTCAGCTTTTTGACTCGTTAGGTGGCCAATTTACAATTTCAGTTTTAACTACGCCGCATCACAGTAACTTTCACCCTTTATTCAAAACGACATTTGTTTGTTACTTGAGTGAGATCATTATATAAGTTAATAGAAGTGACAGAAAATTGAAATAGCAAACCCAAATATGGGTTTTTCATTTTAAGGATTATCACATTACTCAAACAATGACGTAAGTTTGATACTTAGTCGGAAACCACCTACCCCTCCCCGGAGCGTTCAATATTATTCGCAAATATATGCAGGATCTAGTTTCAAGGCTGGCTGGATAGGTTTACTCTCGTTCTTCCGAAGACAGGTCATCTAGTCAGCTGCGGTTTTTGTTGATGTATACTTATGGAGAACCAAACTTTTGCAGCAAGTTATCATCGTTACGGTAGCCAAGAGCAGCTGGTTACAGAAATGAACGACAATGATGAAGAAGATGACGATTTTGATGAAGAAGATGATGAAGATCTCGAAGACTGCGAGGATCTGAGAGAACAGGCGTACGACTTTGTTCAAGTCGCTGTTTCTCCTAAGCATATTCATTTTGTTACCGACGCTTCTCTCAGTTCGTGGAGTGATCCAGAGGAGGTCTTGGAAAGAAGCACTCGTTTAGGGTAAATACTTAAGTATTCAGGTGTAAAACTTCCTAAAAGATTAAGTCACATGTACTAACCATCTGCCTCAGTTGTTTCGAATTGTTTCTTAGGCGCGCGGACAATCTCTCTAGACATGCACATACAACAGCCATCATAGTCTCAATGTAAAGAAACAATTAAGATTAAACAATTGAAAGTATACAATGCGATTTATTAATCTTTAAACATAACCTGTTCGGGATTAATGTAGTGTTACACTTACGCTTTACATGTCAGAAACTAATTTCCTTATAAATAATTTACATAATAAGTGCTGCCAAGTGAACTTTGATGAGCTGGATTGAAATAATTTTGCATCACGATGGCAAGAAATCAACAAATTAAAACTGGTGTGAGCTATAACCTTTGCGTGGGCTTACACAAATTTTGACTGGTCGCATGATGAACGTTTCATCTCAATTAGTATTAGAAGTATCTTTTGTTGCGCGCCACTGGACGTCGCTTTCTGCATTAGATGAATAGTTCCTAATTTCATTCCATTTCTTTCTGTGTAACAGGTGGTGCTACAGTTTTTGTTGTATCAGTCATAAATCGAGTGCCACCACTGATCTACAGGAAAAGACTAGCGCTATAAAGTGCTACTGAAACGTAATTTTCATATCCGAGATTTTTGCAATATAATAGAGTTTGAACGTTATTTGCAAACGCTGTGTACTTTTTTTTGGCCAACGCATAGCCGAAAGTACATTTTTAACCATTCAAAGTTGACCGGCTGAGATCAAAATTGGCGGCCATCTTGGCGCGGCCAAAACAGCCCTGTGACGTCACTGGTTGTGTACTTCTGTGAAAGAAGGGTGAAAGCATGGACTGTGGCTTGCATGTTAGGAAGCCGAAAAAGAGGATTTCGGGCAAAATGCCATCCTCATCTTCTTCATCGGCCGCCATATCGGCATCTTGGCTATCTGCGAGAGGTTCGCCTAGATAGGGAGCAAAATTCCCAACTGATACCGAGAACGAATCTCTACCAGTCTATTTAGTTAATCGGCAACTGACGAGATGCACAAGATTAGGATCGAAACCGCGGTCTTGCCTGACCATCTGCAGAAAATGTCGAAAGACATTATAATGGCAGATGGGCTACTAAACGCCCCGGGCCAAAGCAATGCCATTCAGAGAATGAAGAAAACATGGAAGCCTCATACGACACCGCCACTGAAGATGATCTACTTGGCAAGTCTGAGCACAGGCGGCCCAAGCTCTCTTTGAGAACCACACAAGGAACACAATTTGCATATCGATTTATAAGGATTTGTATGGGATTTTCTACAAGATGGCCATAGAGATAGTTAAAAGTGAAAATATTAAATAAAAATGGCTTACCTTATTCCATACGTGTGTTGCTTGCTCCTGGTGTCGTTATTTTACCGATTTCACTTGATTTAATTGGTTTTTTTTAATCCAGGTTTTCTCTTCTTAAGAAGAAAACCAGGATTAAAAAGAACCGCTTAAATCAAGTGAAATCGGTAAAATAACGACACCAGGAGCAAGCAACACACGTATGGAATAAGGTAAGCCATTTTTATTTAATATTTTCACTTTTAACTATCTCTATGGCCATCTTGTAGAAATTCCCATACAAATCCTTATAAATCGATATGCAAATTGTGTTCCTTGTGTGGTTCTCAAAGAGAGCTTGGGCTGCCTATGGTCTGAAGATAACGAACAAATCCCTCTGTACCAAATGCCAAGCAGAACATGCCCAGAATCCCTACAATAGAGGGCGAGAGCCAAAATAAGAGCAGACGAGGATTTCAAAAAATGAGATAAAGCAAATCCTTAAAAACGCGGAGCAAGAAACAGTAAAGGCGATAATGTGCTTCTATGAACGTGAAATCGGTCGTTTTAATACTGAAATAAAGAAAAGGAAACGAGCCAAAACGGCTGGAACACTGAACACTAAGAACTATAGTATGATCAAATAAGGGCGCGTGACGCAAGCTGAAAGCAATCAAGACAACTTAACGATCGTGACAGTCAAAAAAAAATAGCTGTAAATCTACAAGGCGAACGATTCGAAAAAGATGCAATCCCTGATGTGCGTACTCAGTGCCACACATAAAGCAAATTCTCATGAAAAACTGGCATTTAATAGAAACACAACCACTACTGAGCGAACTATACAAAAATCCGCCGCTCGTATCTTACAAAAGAGGGCGGTGGCTCAGACATACTCGCGAGGGCTAAACTTTGAATAGGCTACTCTAAACACACGCTGGGGAGTCATGTAGGCCTGTCAACCCCATTTTACGCCACCATCTTTATCTTCGCTACTGGAGACAACTTCGCTTCGTTCAGAAGAAGATTCACTTGACAAAACTTCAATATCTGCCATCTCCTTCGCCCATGAATACAAACAAACAGCGAGTTAAATAAACCGCGCTATTGGAGTGAACACAACCAGTGACGTCATCAATCCATTTCGCTTGGTACCAGAACCCGGACATGGTTTTGTGTTAAAGTTTTTGATTTGAATGGTAAAAAAAGATATCTTTCGCTTCTTTTTGGCCAAAACAAACTATCTCATGATGATCAGCATATTCAAAACTACAGAGCAAAAATTTCAGATACGAAAATTTCGTTTCAGTAGCACTTTAAGCCATTAAGACTAGCGCCTAAGCCATTATTCGAGCATCATTTCTCAGGAAATCTTTATCTAATCGTCGGAATTAATGAAGAATTTTTATTTTATAAGACGTTCATTGAGAACCACATTTTCAGTATTGGGAGAAGAATCTTACCACGATTAAATATTTTACTGCAAAGCAATTGTTGAGAAAAAATAATTTTCCTTGTGTGATCTACAAGTCACAGTTACGCACACAATTCGTGCCAGTTCACTTCCCACAGAAATGTATGTGGATTAGAAAGAACAGATCGACTTACAATAACTGACAGCATTCTGCAAGCTAAACCTTTGTTTGCTAAATGCAAAGTAAACTCGAACATGAAGTGTGTCATGAAAAGTGTACCTTAGATTGTGACTTTCACACAAAATGTAGCTGCCAGCTTTATCTTCCTTTTTCTTTGGGAAGAACATTTTGTTTAATGACGATTGTAGAAATCATATGATGTAATTCTTCCTGCCTAGTAGGAAATTCAGACATCAAAATAATGGGTACATTGTATTGTTTGCAACTCTTCATAAACTAAATGTATGGCATGGGTTTCAATTATTATCAATGAATATTCCATATTTACACAATACTTTCATCAGTTTAATGATAGCTTGTTGTAGTTTTAGATGCTTTGTTTAACCCTTTGCACTGTAACATCAGTGTCCATATTCTCCATACTCTATATTCTACCGCTCTTCTCAATGCGTTTCCCTTGGTACTGACAAGAATTCATTTCACAATCAAAGCTTCTTAATTTGAGGATTATTTCCTTTCTTCTCCTGATCTTAATGAATGACTCAACAGTCTTGCTGTAAGGGGGAATGAAATGCTGGTATTTTTCATGGGGTAAACTTGTTTTTCGCACTGCTTACTGATTTTCCTCTCCTACTGCAGGAAATTCCGAGAGTCCCTCAAAAGAGTTGTGGAGCATTTTTGTGTCAGGTTGGTAATGAAGTATGACACAGAAATCAGTGGCAATGATCTGTTATAGATTTGTCTAATAGATGAATGTTTACTCGTTTGTCTCACTATTTTTGGTCTCACTATTTAGAGTTTCTTTTATTTTATATTTAGTCAACATATGAGTCATGTCTGATGAACAAACTCATTTTTTGTTTGTTTATATTTTTTTAATTTTATTGAAACATTTTGTTAATTTTGATTTGATTTCTGTTTGGCAGAGTGTTCAGTCTCCTATTAGTATTGGCAGATATTATTATTGTCATTGTTGACTTGGCCACTGCAGGAAAAGATGAAAGGGTAAATTATTGTTATATTTTGTACAAGAAAATTGAGAACCCTGAAGATAAAATTTGGCCGTAATTTATTAAAAAAAAGTGTTCTTTTAAGTAGCGTATTTATTCTTCTTGATCATAGCCTAGTAGTTTGTAATACTGATTTTGGAGAGCTCATTCTTTCCAATTTTTTTTACTACTATAACCTCGAATTTAACCCTTTGATTAACTCGGAGTGACCAGAATTTCTCCTTACAAAAAGAATTTGTCCTTACAAAATCAATACAGTATCAAGCAGACAAATCATGAGACTGATTGGAAGAAAAATATCAATTAGGGGATTATTAGTTGATCTACCAAACTAACTCTCCAAACTAACATCATAAGAATTGTATGGCAGACAATAAAGAGAATTACTGATGAGATTGTGGGAGTGAAAGGGTTAAAAGTTCAATTTGCCAGATGGCACACAGAACATTGCCGTGAGTAAGAGTCTCCCAGAAATACAAGTTATTTCAATTTATTTTAGGGGAGCTGGGACGGCATAGTGGGAGTACCCACCTCCTATTGCTGAGGCCTGGGTTCAATTCTCAAACCTAGCATCACATGTGGGTTGAGTTTGTGGTTGGTTCCTGTCTTTGCTCCAAGGGTTTTGCTGCAGTTCCTCCAGATTTCCTCTCTCTGCAATAACCAACATACCAAATTCCAAGTTAACCTTGAAACTGAGGAAACAAAGAGGCACCTTGTGAAATATCAACTGCTAAAGAATGAGCTCTCCAAAATCAGTATTACAAACTACTAGGCTATGATCAAGAAGAATAAATAAGCTACTTAAAAGAACACTTTTTTTGATAAATTACAACCAAATTTTATCTTCAGGGTTCTCACTTGTACAAAATATAATAGTAATTGTTATTATTATTACTTTATTTGTTATAAGTTTGTTTTATTCATTTATTTTTGTTCGCATTCACAACCATTTATGTTTTCCTAACATTCTTGTTGCTTATTTTGACAAAATATTTTTGATACACATAGATAAATTGATAAATGTCTTCTCTTCATCCAAACCAGTATTTTGTAACTTAGATTCTACCAAATTTGAATTAAACTAGTGAATTTTTTTATCTTGATAGACAGTGGACCCTTGATTTGAAGTCTTGTATCAATTGCATTTCTTAGCCCTATCTGGTATAGGGAGAAGATGGAATAATGATGATCAATTCACTTGACTGTTTCATTTTTCTGTATGTCATGTTACATGTTTTTTTTCCTTTAGATTCTGGAAATATTATCCATTTTAATAGTCACCTACTTCTTAATTGAGGTCCTTTTAAGGATTTTTGCTTTAGGGTGAGTCTAAATTCTTGAGCTTGAAGCAGGAGTCCGATTTATTTGTAGTTACAAACAAAATCAAAACTATAACAAAATTCTTGAACACAATTGGTTATTACCAGCCTGATTTGAGCATTACTAAGGCAGTGTATCTATCATGCTTAAGTAATTGGACAAAATACATCAAGTGCATGCTTGTACTTAAGAAATCGGACTTATGCTTCATGGTTGTGTGATTTTGTTAATCACTTGTAGACCCTTGTATGACTACAGACCAAATGCGATTTTACTCAGTCCTTATTATTTTTGTTACTTTTTTCAATGGTTTCACTTTAGATTTACTTTATTTCGTTGCAGGGAAGCCTTCTTCCACAGATGGCTTGAAATCTTAGATCTGATTGTAGTTGTGGTTTCATTCATTCTCACTCTGACCTTTTCTCTCCTGACACTAGAAGAACATGGCTATGCAAAGTGAGTATTCTGAATCAGCCAGGAACTAAGATGTTTCAGTCAGTGTAAAATATAAGATCTGAGAGAAACCTTTACAGATTGAAATGATTATCTAAATTACCTAAAGGCAATACCAAATTACATCATTTAGCTGGTTTTTCATCTTCCTTTTATCTAAGGGGGAAATGAGAGGTTTACTATAAACAATAATTTTTTTTTCTCCTGTTTTAGACTCATTATTACTGCCCGTCTTGTGCGGATATTGCTGTTTATTAGAATTGTCACAGGAAAAGACCAACTAGAAAGAGCTACAAGAAGAATGGTATGTGAAATGAATGTAGAAAACTACATCATTAGAGATATTGATAACCCCTGCCTCTTGATAATATGTTTAGTAGTACTGTGTATTTCCTGTTTTCTTGCAAACCAGGTATCACAGAACAAAAGGAGATATCAAAAGGATGGTTTTGATTTAGACTTGACCTATGTTACAGGTCTGTAAATGTAATGTTGTTTACTAATTGCTAGTTAATGGTAACCTAGAAACTTTAAGTTTCTGTTCGCTTAAAATAGAATGATAATTGGAAATAATCTGTAAATGTATAGCACTTTGACAAAAGGCAAACAATTCCAAAAAATTTTTGAGCTAGAGATTTCTTTTGCACGATAGGTGATGAGTAAGAAAGCAGGATCAGCTATCTCTGATAGAAATTTAGATTGAATCATCATCTTTTTTTAGTGTTTTAAAATCTGCTATCTGTTCAAAAAAATAACAAGAAGGCAGGCTTGTGTTTGTCTTTATTTTAGTTTGGTTTACATCCACACACTGTCTGGCCAGTACTATTTAATGGAACAAAAAGCAAATACTGTAGCATAGTCAATCAGATCACAACATTTAGACAGAATGCTATTAGATTTAAAAGTAAGTTGTGAGTGAAAATTTATTTTTGCCTGATTTAAGTTATCATAATCATAATTATTGTTCAATTCAGACAGAGTTATAGCCATGTCATTCCCATCTTCTGGAAAACACAAGTTATACCGCAATCCTATGTCAGTAAGTGAACTACTTGCTCCATCACAAAGCTGCAATGCACAACACTCTAAGAATTGTCCCAGACATACTTTTTCCTTTCGGTATTAATAATAATAATAATAATAATAATAATAATAATTTAATATTTATATTGCACAAATTAACATGTCGATATGATCAAATGCGCATCACAACACTGTTCGGGGGACTTTGGCCAGACTGCATCAGCAGTTTACAAACAATCGAAGGAAACTTATTTGAAGATGCCCCCTCCCCCCAATTCCCAGTAAACAGGCCAGACCACATCACAGTAATCTCGTGAGTGGGTTCTTTAACGTCCCCTGCCTAACCAAATTATCTAATTAATAGATGCAGGAGACGGGACCTACGGTTTATTCGTCCTTATCCGAGAAGACTAGAATGTCTATTCATTTCTTATTATAGAAAGGTAGCGCATTCTCCTCAGTTATTTTAAGACCTTGAGTGTTGGTCCAGCCGGGGCTCGAACCATCGACCTCGACCTCCCGCACAACAGTCCAGTGCTCTAACCAATTGAGCCAACCGGGAGGCGGTTAAACAGTATTAATACAGCTATATCAAGTAGACTAGTGATGAGATTATCATTTGTGACCAAATACGAAATTCTTAGAAATAAACATAATATACAGTGTATGGTAGACATTATGGAGGACTATTAAGAGATCTTGCATGGAGGGAAAGCATTAAATGCTAGAGATCACATTTTCTTTTTTAGTCTATAGAGCTTGTACATGTCATATGATAAATAAAATAATGCTTTCCTTTTTTCCAAGATCTCCATTATACAATTATAGTGTTAAATAAGAAAGAGAAAATTTTAAAAGTACTCAATTCAGTTCAAAGTATGTCTTTCTGATACACTATGAAATGATGTTTTATGTTTAGCAATTAAAGTAAGTGTTCTGCCTTTCTGTTCACAGGAAGTTGTGCGATTCTTGGATACAAAACATCCAGACCACTACAAAGTCTACAATTTATGCAGTAAGTTAGCCTAATGCACAGGTTGCTGAATTCATTAGATTATTAATATTATAATATTTGAATGAATTCCCTCTCAGCAATCTTAATTTTAGTATTAGCACATTGCTAGAGCCAAAATTGTCCAACCGGAAAGTCCACCTTACAGGTGATCTTTCAATTTAAACAATATTGCTTATTGTTGAAGATTTTTAACATGCTTATGTTGTATTTTTAAAAGCAACAAGATACTAGAAGTTAAATATTGAAGTTAAATATCTCAATATCCAATCTTCTACATTTTGGTGATTCAAGCATTGAAAATATGTTTGTATGTTAAACCATATCCTTTAGTTGATATTTTTCTTTCATTTATTCATCTGTCTAAAAGTTTATTGATATTGTAAAGGGAAACTTTTGGTCACTACCAGGATGTAAAATAAGGTTAAAAAGAATATTCATTATTTGGCAACATCTTTTTTTAGGTCTGTTGTCATTTGAATAGAAAATTTTTTTCCTTTAAGACTTAGAATTTAAAAATTAATTGAAAGAAATTTCAATAATATTTTTCTCAAGGTGAGAGAAGCTATGATCCATCTGTGTTCCATAACAGAGTAGAGCGAGTTCTTATTGATGACCACAATGTACCTAGACTTAGGTTAGTATGATGTTTGTGAATAGCAGTGAACCCAAAAACAGAAGATTTACCCTCCATGAAAAACTAAAAGGAAATTATAAAGAATTTAAAAGTGTATTGTTATTGCTTGTTTTAATCAAATAAATTCTCCTCTGTGTTCAGAGGATTGAAGTCTGCAAACAATAAAAATTTGGCCAGAGAACTGAGCTTTTCAACAAGACCAATGACATCTGACACTTAATTAGTTCACAGATTGAAACTTCAAATCAGGGCCCAATTCCATACTGTTGTTGTAAATTGGAGCAAAGCAATAGGACCTTATTAATGGAGGAGCTGTATGCGTCAGTCAAGTTTTTTGTCAAGTTTTCAAGTTTTTGAGGCCAGCAAAATTTTTATTAAAAGTGTGTTGTGTTTATATAATGTTATACTCAGGTAATGGACATAGTTGTGTTTGGTCATATCTAGGTGACTTACTTATAGGTAGCCAGTGAACACTTGAGAGAAACTATTAGCCAGTTTCTTCACTACTCTCTTATCACCCCAATGGTGATTACAAGGTCCACTGTACCAATGTTCATGTTTTGAAGCTCATAGCTGTGGTCAAATTAGTGACTTAAGTGGTATGGTGCAAAATAACAATTGTGACAAATGCATTTTATTTTTAACACATAAATGTCCCAGAGATCTTACTTGTGGATTTGTTGTTTTATTTTTCAAACCATTTACTGCATTCTGACTTTGTTTCAGTCAATTGTTGTATTTTACACATAATGTGAGAGAATGGCTGGACAGAGACCCTAATAATGTTATTGCTGTTCATTGTAAAGGAGGAAAAGGTGAAAATAACAATTTCAGTTCAGTTTAAATGCAATTTCCTTCCAATTTAATTTCATGATTTTGGGAAGAAGAGCCTGAAACTGTGTTACTTGACTGACACCTTACCATTTAGTATTGCCTGAGGTGTGTTTCTTGTCTTTTTCATGTAGTTTGGTAGCCACTTTACATTTTAATCAACAACTCAGTACCTTAAGAAAAAATAAGAAATGAAAAGATAGCATTTTTCTGTTGCTTTATAGAATTTTTGTACTCCTATACCACCATGTGGCCAAAAATTTGATCCTAGTGGAGAACTGAGTCTGAATTATCCAACTTCACAAACATTTCAATTTTATCAAATTGTGAAGGTGTAAAGGTGTAGTCTGATCGTCCGGGTGAGTGTAGTCCTGAGAAGGACTGTTGTCGGTGGTAGTGACTGACGTTTCGACAACCTGTGCGGAAGTCATCATCAGAGTCAAGTGAATGATTGTTGTCAGTAGAAGGTTCTTATTCCAGTTCGTGTGAAATGATCAGTTGGTTTTGCCGTGATGTTATTGGCTGTAAGACTCAAGTGATGTAAGTCGGTCATGATTGGTCTGTTTCGATCTGTCGGTAAAGTTAGGTCGTTCTTTTTCGGTCGTTTGTGATGTTTATGTCGTGAATGAGTCGTTTGTATGGAGCGGGTAGTTGTTGACATCTGTTTAGGGGAGTCTGTTCTAAGTTAGTAAACCAGCTTTCCAGGGTCAATTGTTGAAAATAGTCAGTGCTGTAGGTTAGGCATTGCGCAGAGTCCCAGTCAATGTTGTGGTTGGTAAGTCGATGGTGTTCAGCAATGTGATTGCTGACATCACCTTTCCTCGTCGCCCGTCTGTGTTCAGTCAGTCTTGTTGTGAGGTTTCTGCCAGTCTCACCGATGCAGGAGGCTTGGCAGTCGGAACAATTGATCTTATAAATCATTCCCTGTCTGTTCCTCGGTTCGTCTTTGTCTTTAACGTTGGTTAGTAACTGACATAGTGTGGTGATGGGTTTGTGGGCGACGCAGATATTGAAGGGTAGTAAGATGCGCGAGATGTTTTCAGACATGCCTTTTATGTACAGTATGGTTGCTGTAGTCGTAGGGGTTGCGGTGTCGTTTGTTTCGGTAGTGGTAGTGGGTCGGTGAGTGTTTCGTGGGATAAAGTCGTTGTTGTAGTTGTTCTTTGTAAAAACACGGTGAAGGTATTTGTTCTCGTGGGATAAGCTGTCTGTCGAGTCACATACTAGTTGTGCGCGTTTTGTTAGAGTTCTGATAGTTGTGGCTTTGTGTGATGTAGGGCTGTAGGATGACTCGTCTAGTAATCTGTCGGTGTGTGTCGGTTTCCTGCAAACTGTTGTCTGTAATGAGTTGTCGTTGTGGCTTACCAAGCATGTTACCCCCAGGTTCAAACCATTTACTGCATTGTGAAGGTGTAGTCTGATCGTCCGGGTTCGTCTGATTGTTGTTCGTCTGATTGTTGTTCGTCTGATTGTTGTTCGTCTGATCGTCTGATTGTTGTCAGTACTACTGACAACAATCATTCACTTGACTCTGATGATGACTTCTGCACAGGTTGTCGAAACGTCAGTCACTACCACCGACAACAGTCCTTCTCAGGACTACACTCACCCGGACGATCAGACTACACCTTCACATGTTACCCCCGGGTTCAAACCATTTACTGCTTTATCAAATTGTTTTGCCGCACAATAATGTAACCTAGTATCTTTGAGATCTCACTGTTTGTGAACCTGTTTGTATCAGGCAACTGCAACTCAGGGTGCCCACTGTGTACTGTTTTTTTTTTTTTTTTTTTTTTTTTACAGTATTTTCCATTGGTTTCATTTTTATCACTATTGTATATTTTATTAAATGTTGTTGTTTTCTCTAGGTAGAACAGGGACTGCAATATGTGCTTGGCTCATTGCTAGTGGTCAGTTTGAGCAAGCAAAGGTATTATTCCATTACAAATTCCCCCCCCCCCTCCCCCACCACCACCAAAATAATAATTATAATTAAATAGGAAATAAATTGGTCAACATTCAGTCATTTTGATGTAATGCTTGGTTATCAGTGCATGACTATGTGTTATTCATGGTTTCTTGTAGCACAGCCTGGAATATTTTGGACACAGGAGAACTGATTATTCTGTAGGAAATAAATATCAAGGAGTGCAGACACCCAGTCAGGTTGGTGTACATTGTGTGATTTACAACATGAATGTACTGTGAAAAACTGATACATGCCAAGAATTGATTTTGGTTAAAAAGTTTCTCTCAAGAGCTCCTCTGGATACATGCTCTTACTCAATATTATGTCATTTCAGAGTCGTTTTGTAGGTTACCTGGAACAAGTGTTTACCAAGTTAAATGGTCGACTTCCAGCATCTGTGTCGTATCGTATTAAAAACATCAAGATTGATGCAATATCTGGTAGGGGAAATGTCTATTCTTGTAACAGTATCTTTAGTTAATAGAAAAATTCAGTGCATACCATTCAATCTGGTATGACAGAAAATTCCATTAATGAATCAATCAGTTACTCACCCATACACTGTATTTGTGGCCTCTGAGTTTGTAAAGGGCTCCTAAAAGATGTTTTTAAAGTGGATTGATTTGGTAGAGCAACAGTGTTACACTGATTACTTGATTTCTATATTAACACTTTTACTCCCAGATCTCATTAATTTGGTAATTCTCTGTACTGGCTGCCATACAATTCTTATCATGTTACAATCCCCAATTGATATTTTTCTGTGTTCTCATCACTTGTCTGCTTGTGGGGAGAAATTTTTTCTTAATCTTTCTGGAATTTAAAGGGTTCATGAAGATTAGAAAGCTTACAAATTGGTATTGGCTAACAAATTGGTATTGGGACTGGGACCTAATGGTGGGCGGCCACGTTTATCATGGTGTCCTCGTTTTTCAACTTTTACTACTGTTTCGTGGCTCCTTTAGTGGGAAAAGACATAAAGATGATAACTTTATCACTCCCTTCAAGTCCACTAAAAGTTCCAGCCGACGTCACCATCTTGAAAAGCTGAAATTTCCAATTGTGAAAATTTCAAAACATGGTGCAACTGTATTGGCCTTACCGCTACATAACGACTGTCTTTGCACACTTCTTCTATCCTGCGGTGACATCCACCCTCAACCGGGCCCTTCTTTGTCTAATACATCTCAACAAAGTATATCAAGGAGCACAAGAACTCTATACTCTCTAACACAACTGAAACAAATAGGTTTGTCTTCGACCCCAAGTTGGAATTCCCTGTCTCACTCCTTGCGAGAAAGCCTTGCTCAAAACGAAATATTGTGTTCATCCAATCGTCATGATGTTCGTGGTTGAACTACCCAACTTATTCCAACACGTATAACTCAAATAAGACGAAAGCCAAATTACTCAGGAAAGAAAAATCTTCCAAAAATGCGCAATTCAAGTAACTGCATAATAATCAGCCCTGTTCACCGATGCGGCAACTCGAACAATAGTGAAAGCAACAATCATCATGCTTCATTAACTGCTAAACAAAAGCCTATTCCTACAAGAATTACGCAACTTAATATCTTCCATAATCAAGCCAGAAATAGTCTCTCAAGGCCAGCTCTTCATCTTATTAAACCTACAAATACGACCGCACAGAACTTACCACCAAATCTCAACTACCAAGCTTTTTGCAAGCAAATGTAAGGTCTCTGCCAGCAAAAACCGATGAACTTGCCTTACTGTTGACCCAACGAAACATCTCGATTGCTGCAGTAAGTGAATCTTGGCTTCATGGAAATGTACAAAGTACCCTGATCTCTATCCCTGGTTATACTTTATACCGCCATGATCGATCCTGTGGTCGTGGTGGTGGCGTCTGCGCCTTTGTATTGTCGGGCATCCCCTGCGAGCGCCGGTCTGATTTGGAAAATCCGCATATTGAATGTCTTTGGCTGTGGCTTAGACTACATCTACTTCCCAAATCAATTACTGGCATTTTCATGGGCATTTTTTACATTCCTCCGGACAGCAACGCCCAAGATCAACGTAACGCCACAAACTATTTAATCGAAACATTGAACTCTGTTCGTAGTGAACATCCTGACTGTGGGATAGCATTGTTTGGTGATTTTAACAACCTGGATATTTCAGATCTACTCAACAACCACAACTTAACTCAATTAGTTGACCAACCAACAAGGGGTTCTGCAATTTTGGACTTGATTATCACAAACATGCATTCTTACTATAGTAAACCGACAGTTTTGGCTCCTATTGGCACCTCTGATCACAATGCCCTTGTTTGGCATCCCAACCACCACCATCCTACTAATCATCTACCCAAAGCAACACATCAACTACGTCGCTTCCCACGCTCAGGACTTGATGCCTTTGGAAGATGGTTAACCTCCCAGGTTTGGCTTACTGCTTCTAACATCATAACAGCCTCTACATTCACATCAAATATTTCTCAAGCTATTGACTGTTTCTTCCCAGAGCGAACTGTCAAACTTCAGCACACAGACAAGCCGTGGATGACAGCTTCTATTAAACACCTAATATTAGAGCGTCAAGCTGCCTATCATAGTGGTGATCTCCATTTATGGCGTATTTACTGTGACAAGGTGCGAACATCTATTACACAAAGAAAGAAACAATTCTATTTGGAGAAAATCCAACACCTGAAAACAACAGACTCTCGAAAATGGTGGAACTGTGTTAACAAAGTCTCTGGTAGATCCTGTTCATCAGCTACCTCTACTAACAGTTTTGTTATCGATGGAGTGACTAAATCTCCTAACGAGCTGGTTAATGACTTAAATAAGTTCTTCCTTTCTGTAAATGAGGACATTCCTGCTTTAGATCCATGCCAACTCCCAGCCTACTTACCATGCTCTGAGAGAGCACTGTTCATCAGCCCACCACAAGTGTGTCAAAAACTGCTCAAGCCAAATCCATCTAAAGCTACAGGGCCAGATAACATCCCTGCACGTATCCTTAGAGAATTTGCTTTTGAGTTTGCTGACCCAGTTGCAAATCTGTTTAACTCAAGTTTAGCTTCGTGTATTGTTCCAGACATCTGGAAGGCTGCGAACATAACACCTGTTCCCAAAGAGTCTGTACCAAGATCCCTCAGTGACTTCCGGCCTATTTCACTCATGGCATGCCTCTCTAAAGTAATAGAGGAATTCGTCGCATGCTGGGTCCTCGAAGATATCTAGAGTAAAATTGATCCACGCCAGTTTGGTTGCTTGAAAGGCACATCTACAACCCTGTGTCTCATGGATATGCTCCACGAATGGCTATCTAGCCTCGATACCCTTGGTAACACTTTGCGTATTTGTATGCTGGACTTCAGTAAAGCCTTCGATAGGATAATTCTCAACATCCTAATGCTCAAACTTATTAACTTAGGGGTACGTAGGTCTTTATTACCTTGGATTTGTAGTTTTGTATCCAATAGAAGACAACGAGTCAAGATTATTGATTCCTTCTCTGACTGGTCGTACGTAAACGCTGGGGTCCCACAAGGGACTAAATTGGGTCCAATACTATTTTTAGTTATGGTGAATGAGCTTACTCCAACCAGTTCATTCTGGAAGGACGTTGATGACCTAACCATTGCTGAAGTTCTACCTCGAGAAGGTTCATCAACTATCCAAACCACCCTGGATGATATATCCATCTGGTGTTCTTCAAATTACATGAAATTGAACCCAAAAAAGTGGAAAGAACTCAGAATATGCTTCCTACGTAACCCTTCCACTCTATCACAGTTGACTATTAATAACACCTCAATCGAAGTAGTAGAAAGTCACAAGCTCCTAGGAGTGCTCATTCGGGATGATCTAAAATGGCGTAGTCACATTCTTAGCATTACAAAGAAAGCTGCTCAGCGACTTTATATCCTTCGTGTCCTGCGCCGCAATGGCCTTCCACCCAAGGATTTACTTAGTGTCTATACTGCTCTAATACGTTCTGTTTTGGAGTACGCATGCCCGGTATGGCATTCTAGTCTTCCATCTTACCTTGTGGACAATTTAGAACAGATACAAAGAAGAGCTTTCAGGATAATCGAACCACTAATTTCTTACAGAACTGCATGTAATGTTTTGAATTACCCCGCACTGGAAGAAAATAGGGAACGTGTTTGCCTCGAACAGTTCAAGAAAATTAAAAACTCACAGTTGTCATCATTAATTCCACAGAAAAGACTAGATGCACACGGCCGCCAGCTGTGCTCCAGCAATAACTTGACTCTTTTTAAATGTAGGACAAAACAATTTCAAATAAGTTTTTTTCCCGCAATGACGTCAAAGCTTAATGAATTATCGCAATAGACTTATATCACATTTGTAATAATTTGTTAATAGAATCTTGTGATCCGGTAACCCAGTCCCCCAGCAAAATTTTTTATTTATATAGTCTCATTTAATTTGTAAATATTTTTTGTAATTCTTGTAAATATGAAGTATTTCATTTTAGTGCTGAATTCATATCTAATAAACCATTACCATTACCATCGTAATCTCAAATGGCCATAACACAAACCTCTGCCTTGGTGATTCTCGTTATTGTGCGAAAAAAATAATTAATTGTTGTGTGAAATTATTACAAATGAGTGAAAACAAAATCCCCTAACTGGTAAATACTAAATAAATAGTAACATTATTTTTCTTTTCTCTGTTTTGCATCAGGTGTTGGAGATGGAAATGGAAAAGATCTTTCTTTTGAGATGATTATCAATGGTAGCACTGTTACTACACTAGATCTATCAAATTCACGTCAAGGACAGGTTAGAGAGTACTTCAGAATTGATCTACACCATTTTCATTGGCTTTTTACTTCTTTAGTTAGCAGTTAAGGAGATTCCCCCCCTCCCCCCCCTTCACCTAGAAACCTCTCTGTAAGACTAGGGCTTTTTTCCAGCCAGTTAAGGAGAAAGGTGATTAGAGAGATGTTAGAGCATCTTGAAAACTGAATTAGAGGGGAGGGATGGGCAAACATTTTTGTTTCTGATGATGGTAGAGACATTTCATTTGAGTGGTAATTTTCCTTTTTAATCATGCAGCAGAACATTAGGTTAAACCACTCTAGACTATTTTTAGTTTTTACTCACTAAGCAAACTAACTCAAATAAATAACACTTAATGCAGCTGTAGTTATATGCATGCAACTGACATTAACTTGACATAACATTCATTCTGAGCTCTCACTTTTAAACATTCTCATGAGCACATGATACACTACAATCACCTCAGGCAACTAAAGCAGGCATTTTTCATCAGTAAACTGAAGTTAATGGTGACTCAAAAGTAAACTCCTTATTAATAATTGAGGGTAGGCAACTATATCCTCAAAGTGTGAGTAAAAGTTAAAAAAAAACAGTTAATCAGAAAACAATCAAAGAGCCAATCTTCACTGTGCCTTTTGTTGTTTTCAATTGCTTATTTGATTTCGTATTCTTTGCTAGCTATTGAAATTTGATTTGATTTTTTTTCCTTTTTGACAGCTACAACACCTTAGAGATCTTGACAAAGTAGTCATTATTCTCTATGAGGCAGAATCCCCAACTCTCACAGGAGACATTAAAATGAAGTTTTACTCATCTAATCCAGTAAGCATTTCATCAATGTAGTATTAATTTTATAATAGGGCTCCAAGGTGCAACTGTTTCAGAATCCACCTCAACTAAAGACAAAGTATTATTGGCATGAAAATTACCTATTTTGTGATCTGTGCCCAGGGATCGTGTAATTATTACAAAGAGTTTGTTATGTGGGATGCTCTAAATGAAAAAGATGATATAATTCAGGGTTGTCATTGGGAATTGTAATGATGGTGTAAAATCTGAAATGAGTTAGTGGCTGAATTCAAGGATGCTTACATAGCAAGCATGACATGTTGCAAAGCAACACAATTCCTTTTCAGTGGTGTGGGGTCATCCTCCTATTAAAAATTTTGTAATTTCACTCTTTGAGACAGGATTTATAGTACTCCAGGATATGGGGAATAGCTTTTTTTGGCTAGACTATGATGTTAGAATCAGTTAAAAAAGACGTATTTTGTGTCTTTAATCACAATTCACAAAGTAGCTGGCAGCTCCTGGGTTTCTGCCCTTTAATTGTAATTCTGTGGGAGTTTTTCACATTTTTAGATTGGTGTCAAGTTGTGTGAACAGTTTGTCCATAACATTATAATATTGTATATAACTTTATAGTAACGATTCTTTATTGTCTTTTAAAAGTTACGGATAAAACCAATCAAGACCTTGGCAAAATAAGTTAAAGATTGTGTGCCAATTAGTTTTCAAATCGTGTCATTTTTTTCTGTCAGAATGTTCCAAAAGAGTATGACCAGTGTGCTTTCTTCTTTTGGTTTCACACAAGTTTCATTGAGAACTCCAGGTAAGGTGATTCATTGGCAGATCTCCCCCTGAAATAATTTTTTTTAGATGGATCAGTGCAGTTAGTATACTTAGGCAGTAACATGATTCTAAGTGCAATTTGGTGTTGATAAGCACAAGTAAATTTTCAAAGACAACAAAACTGCACAAGCCAGTAGGGTGAGGGCAATTTGTAGTCTTAGAAAAAGTTACAAATGCTTGTTTACACCAAATTGCATGAGAAATCATGTTCTTAAAGTACTTATTAACCCTTTCCCTACCAAGGACATATATACATGTATATTTCAAGTTGAAACAATTAATTTTTAAATGTAATTAGAAAAAATCCGAGCCCCAGTTGGGACTTGAACCCATGACCCTCTGTGATCTAGTCGGATGCTCTAACCACTGAGCTACTGGAGACTCTGGTGAGCAAGGGTCAATTTGCGGGCCTCGACTGGAACCGCATCGCACGGCTACGCAGCCAAGTATCGGTCAGGCGCTCACTAACAGCATCATGCTGTCACATTAAAGCATATCAAGATGCGGCCAACCAACATCCATGAGCATGTGAAGATGAAACAATTTTTAATGTAATTAGAAAAAATCCGAGCCCCAGATGGGACTTGAACCCACAACAACAAGCTAAGACATTTCCAGTTGCTGAGAAAAATTCAATATGGCTGCCGGTTGGAGAGGGTGCCTGGCTGTGTTAGGGAAGGGGTTGATAATTCACATAAAATTTGGCACCTCAGGAAGTAAGATAATTTGTACTTGTGTTACAACATTGCACTCATGTTACATGAAAAATGCAATCACTTTCAGCCAATCAAACAATCATACCAGTAATAATTACAACAGCTGTTGGACTGTTTTACCCAGTGTTATCAAATTCTACCAATTCTTTTTGGTTATAAAGGTGGGTCTTTGTTCTTGCAGATTGTTTTTACGTCGTGGAGAGTTGGATAATCCCCACAAACCCAAAACGTGGAAAACATACAAAGAGAATTTTGCTGTGGATATTACTTTTACAAAACTTTGAAGACAGCAAACTAAGACAACTTAATGATGAAGATATGGAGTGAGTGAACAATTTGCATCAAGAGGAAGCAAATATCATCAATTAATTAGAGGGACATGGATTAGTTGGTTAATATGTAACAAGATATTCTGAACATGAGATAAATCATGGTGTCAGAAAAAATTTCTTCATTTTCTTTGTCTTTATTACAGTACCTCCTTTTTCAGGAACATCATGATATCAGGGCTACAGCCACTACTTTCTTTTCTTTTTTTTATCAGGTGGTGTATCACATGATTTCTCCTTGCAATAGTATACTTAAAGTAGTATAAACTTACTGCATGACCTTGACTTTCATTAGCTCTCAGCCATGAGGCAAACAGTTGGTGTGTGAAAAACAGCAGGGGTCAGGCAAAGAAAACAAAAAAGGGACTGCAAGTGTTGAACACACAAGTACTACTGGTACTTGAAATTAACCACCCAAAGGGTATCCCAGGAGATTTTCTTCTAGAATGAGGTTTTGCACTAGCCATCTTATCTATTTTTTTCATGGACTGAGAGCTTGGAGAATTCTGGATTGTTATTAAAATTAAGTCAGGTTGCTGTTACATTGAAGTAACTACATCAGATTCCATTTCATTATGCAGTAATAAAAAACCCAGCCCAGTAGGAATTGGTTATTTGCAGTTGCTGTATTAAATAACTTCTATTTTTATATATAGAATGATAACTATTGAAAGAGGATTTATGAGCAGATAAAGTTAAAGTTTAGATGCGTAGTCAGGACTTGACACTGACGGTAGGCCACTAGCCATGGACTAGTAGAAATTCAGTTTTGGCTAGTGGTTTCCAGTTTCCACTAGCCAGTTTGGCTAGTAAACGAACTGACACTGTTGTAGCATCTAAGATGTCACCAGCCACTTGGCTAGTAAGTTGAAAAGTTAGTGTCGAGCCCTGATAGTGAATTCATCACTTATTTAATAAGTATTATAGTATCTATATAAATGGTAGTTAATTAATCAGGGTAAATCGAATTTTTACAAAACATAATTATGATTTGGAGTGTTTATTTAAATCAAGAAGACTTGTTAAATGTTCAGTTAGGCAACTTTTGTGTCCAGTAGTATTTTGTTCACACATTATCAGCTTTTACATTTTATTTACACTTGCAATGATTTGGTTTAATACTGTATCATTTCCTGGGGGATTTGAAGATGTTGTTTGCTAAGGAATGAAAGAGGATATTACATGCCTAACTTGCACATGCTCAGTAAGAAGTCAACTTCAATTTTTTTTCATTTATATGTACTGTTCATGAAATATTCTCATTAACCATATATTTTAATTTCTTCAATGTACCTATGAATAGGAATACTCGATGGCACCTCTGATATAGTTGTTAGGCTAAGTATTAATTTTTGTAGAAGTAATTATTTTTAATCAATATTTTGAAATAATAAAGTTGACCATTCTATCAAACAGAGTTTGTGATCCAGTGGGGACTGTCACTGATCCACATTTTGTTTCATTTGTTAATTAATACCTTTGGAGATACAGTGACTTTTCTAGTCTGCTGTTGTTCACTGACAGAAAGTCATTTCTCAGATGAAAAGATGAGGGAAATGTTTTGAAGAGAAAGACAAATGACTTTAAATTAACTGGTTTGTTCTAGCCATTATCAAAAGTCAGTCATTTGTAATCAAAGTATACTGAGCAAGGGTCAGTCATTTGTAATCGAAGTATACCGAGTCAACAGGTGACTAGCATCTACTGTCTCCTCACATTATAACCCCTGAATCACTGCATTTAAAGTCACAGGAACAACAAATGGTCACCAACTAAAGAAGCTCTTGATTATACAACAAATTCCCCTAATCACCACCCAAGAAAAGGCCAAGATAACAATATGGGAATATGCCTACTGATGTTAATGCATAAAGGGTTAGACACCACATAAAGTTACAATTAGTAAAAACTTGCTGTTGGTATGGGATATTAAAAAAAAATATGTCCCTATGAAATTTTTTTAAAATTATTCTCTTTATTTTGAGAAATTGGCAACAGACAGCTTCCTGCTGCTGGCGATAAATTACATTCTTAAACCACACACTCACAAAATTTAAAACCACAGTCTATTATAGCTTGTCCTTTTTACTTGTGTCTGATACAGAGACATCTTTGTATTCATGTTTATAACCTATACAGAATGATGTACATATGATTTTCGTTTACATCCATATTTAAAAACTGACCTTAGTATCATTACCACTTGATGTCCTTTTCCTTCTTTTTTAATGACTGACAACATGACTTACTAGCAACTCCCTACAAATAATGGTCTGCTCATGCACAACATATTTAATTGTCTCCTGCCCTCTGTTGAGAGAATTATGATACCTTCCTAAAAAAGGCATGTAAGAGTGATATCAATTGAAACAATATCTGACTGTTCCCCCTAAACATAACTGTGTCAAAAAAAATGTGGTTCTCAAATTATAGTTACTGTATCTAATAGCATACAAACTATTTCATGAATTAGGTAAAATCACTGTTACCTCATAGAACATACGGTATTCATTTGATAGGCCAGAAATAGAATCAAAAATGATCTTAAAATACAGAGGAATTTCTAAATAAAAATTTTAAAAATTTTATGTGTCACAGTTCAAGTCAGAAAAAGTTCATTTTATCCTCATAGAGCAATTGAAAAATGTTACAATCTTGCATGGAAAAAAATTGTACATGCACTGCATGCAAGGGTTAGTAAAATCATAAGATACATTTTGATTCAACAATGTTACTACCAATTAATATCTCATTATTAACCATCCTAACTGTCTACCATACATTTCTTGTAAAATGCTCATGCTGATCCCTAGCTAATGTTCTTTTTCATTTTTTTCATCACCTGCCTTCCAGACAATGTACAGATGCTGTAGACAGCAATTACTTATAAATCACTCTTAGCAGTGAAAGGGTTATGAGCACTGTTTGACATTATAGTCAACTGGAAATGTTCATAACAATCAGGAAGTGCGAGAAGCTTTCACTTTCAGCCTTCAGTACTTGTATAACAAGGCACTTGGATTCAGTATTAAAATGCCTTGTAATTAAATTATAAAGCACATATTTGACTCCTCAGAAATAAACTACCATAACCATAAAAAGACACTAGCAATTTTTTTCGGTGCCCACAATTCTAGATGTGTCAATACAATGAAATTTTGTTCGCAAATTTACTTTACACGAAGAACAAGAATGATCTTAACATAACTTACCAGATAATGCTTTTAACTGTCTAGCTTATGTACACCACTATCCAGGAGATATTAGCCAGTAAATATCTGACAACAAAAATTATCGTAGTGACTTCCACATTTATCTTACTAATAACAGGTCTCCTTCAGCACAAGAACTGTATAAATGTGAAGAACACCACTACCAGTCTTAAAAATGAGAATTTTCAATGGTGAAATTGCAGGCCGGTAACTTTAAAACCCTTCTCACATGTACACAATGGAAAAAGTCCAGGAAATGTCTAGTGTGCTGTAAGTAATCACACGTTTCTTTGTACAAT
Organism: Stylophora pistillata; assembly: GCF_964205215.1. Classification (NCBI taxonomy): domain Eukaryota; kingdom Metazoa; phylum Cnidaria; class Anthozoa; order Scleractinia; family Pocilloporidae; genus Stylophora; species Stylophora pistillata. Next base: position 18,125,331 of record NC_142527.1, on the reverse strand, counting down.
GTAAGTTCGCCAGCTAGGAATGTTTGGCCCTCATTTCAACAAACATTTTCTTCTTGTAGCATTCTTCATGAAACTGTTTATTGTTGTCATTAATCCACTTGCCTGAAAACCCATTTTCAGGATCAACACGAATGACATCAAAGCAAGCACTACAACGTGGTCCTGCATATTGAATGTAGCATTCCTCATGATACTTGCAGCCATTATAAACACCCCACTTTCCAGACAAGCCTTTTTCAGGAAATGCAATCAGGGCAAAACAACAATGTTCACATTTTGGTCCCTTGCTTTTCATATAGCATTCTGAATGATAAGCCTGAAAACAGATCACACAAAAAACCAAATTATTACTTAAGGCACAAGAACTAAGATGGAACAGTTTGAGTTTCTAGAAACAGTTGGGGGGGGGGGAGAACAGAGGGGAGAAACTACTTCCCGTGCCCTGCTCCTTTGCCTTCTGCATCTTTGACCAATCTCCTTGCCAACTGAAAACACTCCAGCTCTATGATTACCAGTAACAAATGTTTACATTTCTTCATTTCTATTCCATTTTCCACCCTTATGAAGTTTCCATCTTCAACCCCTTCTATTCAGAGGGCAGAAACTACTTCCCAAGCCTTGCTCCTCTGCCTTCTGCATTTTTTCTAGATTGATGATTAACAAGTGTTCACATTTCTTCATTTGTATTCCATTTCCCACCCTGGTAAAGTTTCCACCTCCAACCCCTTTCATTTTTAATCACCCACACCCATCCTGCCTCCCATTCCCCTACCTTCTACCCCACAGTTGCCCTCCTGCATGTGTCTTTTCAAGACTGTTTATGCTGTCTTCAAGCAATTCATCTTAAATGTCAATCACTTTATTAAGTGATGTACACTCCTAGTACTGGCAGAATGTACAAAAGCTTTTTATTTTAATTTTTAATTTTGTTTTGTTTTGTTTTTTTTTTCTCTCATCACATTTAACTGTAATGCTTTCCCCTATATCCAATCTTTAACACATATTATACTAATGTTGATTGCCAGTATGCCTTCCAACAATGGTGGTTCTGATTTATACCTAGAGTAACACACCACCATCATTGAAATATCCCGTAACAACAAATCTTACTTTATTCTTCACCACAAAAATCAAAAGGTCTGGAATTTGATTCATATTAAGCAACTCAGATTTATGCTTGTAAAAACAAAATCAAAACTCTCTTTGACATTATTCAGTGCTGTCTGTGTCTACTCAATTTAACCGAGCACGCGGGCCATACTGGGAGAATATCGGCCTGAGGTCTTGACAGTACAGACCGACCGCAGCAAGGTCCATACAAAAAAGACCGAGGGCCAATATTCTTCCAGTAGGGTCCCGAGCAAGCTTGGTTAATAAGAGATTTATTATATGACTGAAGTTCAAAGGGACACAAGTGCGGTATCATTCGGGACCATTCGGGATAGTGCCCGGTCCAATACTGAGAGGATATTGACCGGCAATAGAGCATTTTGATTGGTTGATTTTAGTTATGGGCCCTCTGACTTCCCGAGTCATGTAATAAATTTCTATATCACACAAGGCAGTTAATTGTGTTTGAACAAAAAGGTGACACAAACTGAAGGATGATGATTGTACCAGATGTTGAACAAAACATACATATTAAGCAATGACAAAACACAGTGCAACTAACACATACACTTGGCATGATGAGTTTCTTCCCTCAAGCCTTGTGAGGATTTTAGGTCCAAATTTGACTTTATTTGATTTTATATTAACATTTATATGAGATGACACTAAAGTCAAGTTCTGAAACAAATTTCTACTCAAGGATTGGGAAATGCTGAACCTTAACATATTTAGATAGTAATTTTGACTCAAGAAAGTTTGCCTCAAGAAAGTTTGCCTCGTCTTCAAAATAAAAGGAATTCTCATGGAAAAATAACATCATCACAATCTTAAAATTAATGGTCTTGTCGAATCACCGAGCAAATATCACACATGTCAAAATGATGGAGTCAAGAGGCTTTAATAATTTTCCCCCTGATAAAAATTAAAGACAAATAACTCAATCGATGATTCGAATTGTAACCGCTTCGAGTGACATGTGCGTTTAAAGGGAATCTGCTTTTTAAGGTTTCAAATATTTGTCCAACCAATGCATACTCTTGGTACCCTTGGCTCTCTAGCCTAGCTGATAATTCCTTCCTTGGAATTGGCATCGTTCTAGAATCAAATATTGAATATCAAAATGGAATTAACTAGATCATGTTTTCTGCTTGAGTTTGTCTATTTTAATTATCTAATCTAGCGTCATTTACCTTTAGACCTTGCCAAATCATCTCTCCGCTAAATCCTTCGCTCTTGTCAGGGCGAATTGGATCAAAACAGGCACAACATCTCTCGTCTGCATGGTCTGGAAAGACGGCCTCCAATTCACCCAAAAGAGTGTCTTTCTCTTGGCTAATATACGGAGGGGGAAGTGGCGCGGGTAAAGCCATAGCTCCTTCTACAGCTTCGGAATAAGGTGGCGGAGCATCAGCGTACGCTGTAGAGGAAGTTGGAACTTTCTCTTCTTTCGCAGCGGCCATTGAAGAGTTTTGTCGCTGAAGTTTTTGTCTTGCTAGCGCTAGATCTCCATTACACTCACGAAGAACTTTCTCAGCAAGGTCTCTAGGAGCACCTGTTTCTTTTGTTAGCGTTGTCAGTGTAGTTTCAAAGTCGCTGCCGCCAGGCTTGAAAAGTTTTTTCCACATTTTACGTTCGATGTAAGCGGTGACTGCTCAGAAAGCAGCTGCTTGCAAAACTTCAGAGGTCTGGGTACTAAATACAGCTTTTCCTGGAACTCGTGATGCCCAGGGTTTCTCGTGAAATCTTTTGCTGACTTTACAAACAGGCCTACTGATATTGTGATTTCATCAGTTTTTTTCTACACAAAGATGAGGTCCCGTAAAGTATTACTTTCGATGTTTACTTTTATGGACGTAAAATAAAAAAAAAAACAGAGTCAACTTTTTTGTCAACCGTTTTTTAAACGATTAATTTTCCCCATTCATCCTAAGGAAGTATCAGTAATATGGATTCAGACGATGGGGTCTTGGGGAGTGGGGGTGGGGGTAGCCTTTTTCAAAACGCTTTTGCTCTCACAGACGAGAAAGGAAGCGCGGGAAGAGGTAGGATTACTAGTCCCATTTCCCAGCTTATTATTTTCTAATACTACTTTGCGGTTTCCAAAGCAGATTCCCATTCGTGAACTCGTAGGTTCACATATTTTATATCGCTAAATTGTTGACATTTGTGGGTTGACAATGTTGTTGAATTTGGACGACACAATCAGCCTTTCGCAATCCACCTTTGGAGCGACGCAACCTTGTCTAAGTATTATTTATGGGAGAAGTAATAACCTCATCTCACTATTCCTTGTATAGTCTTTTCTTTGGCGCAGTCAGTGAACAGACATGGCTCACGGTGACGGTGCTTGCCAACTGAATGAACCCGGCTCAGCATCTACGCTGATTGGCCAACCTGGCAACTCCATCGGTCAGCCTGACTTTACTACTAAGCCACCGACCTCTGTGCCTGCCTGTTCTGACCAAAAAATTAGGGTGGAATTGGAGAAGATAAACTCCAACATGAGGACTATGGCTGCCGTACAGCTCGATTGATGGTTCTTCGCGCTCTTCGAGGAGAAGAGGCCAGAGTCCATCCTCCTCGCAATCTAGAGTCCGAGGAGAACGAAGCGTATTCTACGCGTTTCAAAAGCCCTATAAACGAGGACGATACGAAAGGCCTTGCAACACCTGACAACTGACATCGCAAACCTCCTAGACACGAGACCAAGCATGCCGATGGTGGGAAAAGCCACAAAAGGAACTCCGGGGGCATTTTCTGTTGATGCAATCACCTTTAACTCGTCTCGCTCATTACAATTTGTATGCATTTCCCCCTTTCAGAGGTGATCGCAGAATTTCTACAAAAAGTTCAGGAGATGCAGTACTGATCTACGACAGGTTTACTTAAGACCCTCCAAAAGCACCGTGCAGATGTATCTCACGGCACAGCCCCAATAAAACTGGGGCCACAAAGATACCCCTGGGGCAGAGGTATCTTTCGTACGACCTCCATATATGGTACACAGGCTGATCATTTGTATGCCTCAACACAGATTTACGAGATATACAAGTTGGGGATTGGTGTGCTGGAAGTCTGGCACCAATAATCAGTGCTAAACCCGATGCAAACCTCTTGCCGTCGAACTGATAAAAGAGGGCCTCGCAGGCTGCCGCAAAACTAGCTTATGATAAGCGTAAGCATAGTTTAAAAAGTTTCCTTTCGGTTGACGTAATAAGGCTTGTACAATTGTGGTTAGTTTCCATAGGGTAATTTGGTATATCAACGAAGTTGAAATTGTAAATTGGCCACCGTAACGAATTAAAAAGCTGACGTTTCGAGCGTTAGCCCCTCGTCAGAGCGAATGATGTCATTCGTTCGTAATTCGCTCGGACGAAGGGCTAACATTCGAAACGTCAGCTTTTTACTAGTTACGGCGGCCAATTTACAATTTCAACTTAGTTGATATACCAAATTACCTTGTTACCCCCACCGACGCAGCACCACAGTTTCTTTAGAAACTTTCACCCTTTATTCGTTAGTTTCCACATCCTCGGAGACCCTGGGGCTGTGGGTCGATTTCAAGTTAGGGCATGAAGAGCCCCTGGGGACATTGTCTTACAAGACCAGTTCCAAACGGTCGCAGTCGCTCTGCCATCTGATTGATGCCAGAAAATCTTTGTGTTTTTCTGCCCAATCAGAGTAAAGTGTGCTCTAGAGTCCTTTCGTGTGTTTTAACACGGACATATACTAGTAGCTCAGTTGCTCACTATGTTTGTTTGGACCGTGCGACGGAGATTTACTTGACGTGAAAAGTTTCAGTCTTAGCACACAATGTAAGAGAAATCGATCAGATTGTCCGCGAAAATCTTACCGGAAATTATACTGAATACTTTCGCAGGTATCACTAGAGAACGTGTTTTAAAGTTTGCGAGGTTTGTATACAACACGATGGTTGCAGTCATTGATATGTCGCTTTAAACGTTAAACGAGATTGAAGCTTAAATCGGTTCTGTCCTCGTGTACCGGTTCACAAGAGCCGATACAAAAGACCGAACACTGCAGGTCGAGGGTTCGAGCCCCGGCCGGACCAACACTCAGGGTCTTAAAATAATTGAGAAGAATTTGCTGCCTTTCTATAACATCAAGAAATGGTTAGATATTCTAGTCTTCTCGGATAGGGACGAATAAATGGAGGTCCCGTCTCCTACAGGGCTGGGGTGGGAGACGTTGATTTCCCACACACGAGATTACTGTGTGATGGATGTCCTCCCCTGCGGTGGGATGGGTGGGATATTGGGCGCACTTGATTTGGAGCCTCCCTCTGTTGTGCGACCCTCACCATACTCTGGTAAAAGTGATTAAATGAACAATACACAACAGCTAACCAATGACTCCTAAACAAAGAAAGAACAATGATAATTCCCTTGTGAACCGGTACACGAGGACAGAACCCTTAAATCTGTCTAGATTTTTTGCATAATCCCGTGAAGTTATTTCGTCGCACGGGCCACGCAGGTATGTCGAGCAACTGGTACTTGCGCAACTTTCTGTGCGTGCCAAAATCTAATCTCATCTTCGCTTGCAAAAAAAGAAAAGCTAAGCGTGGAAACTTTTGCTTATTAGATGTGGGTAGGTGACCCTGTACTACTAAGCTGACATTTGCGATGAAGCAAACCCGCCCTTTCCATCCAATATTTCTTGGTCTTTGGTTTTGTTTTTCCCATTGAAAACAGCATCGGATCGATTCTCAATGATCAAAGGTATTTAACTTGGTCTTAAACAATCGACAGAAGAGGTGAAATGACAATGACCAAAGGACAAGAAGAGAATCCGTGGCCTTCCTAGCTCAAGAATTTCAACACTCTAGACAGCAGTTGACAGATTAAACTCTTTCCAAAGCCCTTCGGTAACTGCCCGAAAACATCTCTCCTTCTCACGATGTTCTCGTTAATCAGTTTTTGTTCAGATTTTAATTAGCTAACCCGAAACGCAGCTGAGCTTTCTCTTAGCACTTGCTGGAGGTCGTCCACGAACTTAACGTTCTCTGCAACCTTGGCCGTATTGTGAACGACTTTACTACTAAGATTAGATTTTGGCGCGCACAGAAAGCAGAAAGCTACGTAGTCGAAAGCGCCAGTTGTATATGTCTGTGTTAAAACACACGAAAGGACTCTAAAGTACACTTTACTCTGATTGGGCAGAAAAACACAAAGATTTTCTGGCACCAATCAGATGGCAGAACGACTGCGACCGTTTGGAACTAGTCTTGTAAGACAATGTCCCCAGGGGCTCTTCATGCCCTAACTTGAAATCGACTCAGCCCCTGGGTCTCCGAGGATGTAGTTTCCATAGATGGGCTCCGTAGCATCTCAATGGCATCGGCGAACCAGCAAACCGCGAAAGGCGCGGGGGTTTACAAAAGGCACCAAAATAGAAACAACTACTCGTAAAAGAATAATTTAGATAGCTATCGTCTTAAATGACGAATGAAGTCAAAATAAGCTAAATGTTGGTCTATTTTTATCGGTTAATTAGTCTATTAAACCAAAGTGACGATTACAGCGGTTTGTGGAGCTTCTACCACAATGGTGACCAGACAGAACACGTCTATTTATTATTTCAAAAATACTAAAATACCTAAGTTATTAGTGTGTTATTTGTTCACATTTCCTAAGGGTTTATGAGCACGCTAGATTCAATACTATTGCAGTGTAACTTAGCCCTTTTTATAATGATCTATTTTCATCAGAAAATATATAATCTAGGCGACGATCTATCTGACCTAACTCTTTTAATGGTGATCCCTCAACGCAATGCTGTGATAGGAATTTAATTTCAGAGAAATACCAATTTTCTAAGTCTTCAGTATACAGTTGATCTTGTGAAGTATTCAGTCGGTTAAGTATGATTTAGTCATTCGTCTATATCAAGCCTTTATTACTATTTGAATTCAAAGTCGGAAATATTTTATTAGGTTAAAGCAGCCATCGCGACGAGTTTCCAAATTATGTCTGTTTTGTCTAACTTCCAATAGTGCATAAAGTAAGTAAGTAAGTATCTTTATTTGAGTGTCAAATGCATCTTGTGTCATAGTTAAATGTGAATAAAATATTAGCTGTTACATAGAATACACGACTTAAAGCCACTAGATTCTAAAAATTGTTAGGTCCATCTTACGAATGTTTCTTTTAAAAATAGCGCTAGCTAAAGATGACGATTCCCTAATTTTCTTAGATCATTTCGCCCATGGATGTGGTCCCAAGTACCTAATCGAACGTTATCTAAACCTAACTGTTTTAAAACTTGGCAAATCAAAGTCGAAGTTTTAAGGTAATTTGGTAATATCAACTAAGTTGAAATTGTAAATTGGCCACCGTAAACGGAGTTAAAAAGCTGACGTTTCGAGCGTTAGCCCTTGTTACCCCCACCGACGCAGCACCACAGTTTCTTTAGAAACTTACCCCCTTTATAAGGGTTAGATTCAGTCAACCAGAGGTACCTAGATGTAAGTAAAAGATTGTCTGCGGAGAGAACTGAGAGATTAAAGAAAACTGAAAAAGACAGGTCAAGAGTCCTTTGCGCCTTTTGTGAAAACATGTTGCGGTCTGTAGCTAGTTTCCCCATCAATGCGACCTAACAGGAGAGTCTAACAGGAGAGTCTAACAGGAGAGTCTAACAGGAGAGTCTAACAGGAGAGTCTAACAGGAGAGTCTAACAGGAGAGTCTAACAGGAGAGTCTAACAGTAGACAGGATCCACAAATACTTCAATTTAAGAATGAGGTAGAAAATATTCATGTTCTTGTTATAACATCGATTCAAAACTGTCCAACGCATCTAACGAATAACTAATACAAACTTAAGTATTTTAACAGAGCTTGAGCGGTTATTCAGGTCAACCGCTAACTGAAGAGTCTGGAGAGGGCGTAAGTTTTCTTGATGCACTACTCAAAATATGGTCCTTCAGATTAACTGGATTAGGGTGACTTTGAAATTGATTATTTTCTTTTAATAGAAAATAAGATTAATTATCTATATTGACTCTACTTATTGAATAAATTGCGTTAATTCTGACGCGTCAAAATCGAAATGTCTTTTCCCTCTTTCATGAACTAAAGACCACTGAACCGACTCATTGATCTTAAAGAAACCCCTGTCTTTCTATTTTCAGGTCTCTTTGAATAGAAATGATCAGCCAATTTTATCTCCCGCGGTTATTTCTGTGTACTCGGGTGAGGCCATTAAATATATTGCTCATACCGGAAAGTTGTTTAGTAGAATTTTTGTTTTGTTATCAGATTATGATATAATCTTCATACTTAATTTGTTGCGTCAATATAGAGCTGACGACGGACAACTTATCTAGGAAAAACTCTCAAGGGGTAACAAAGACCTTCCCAGAAACTCCATCAAAATACTGAAACTGGAGAGCGATTTTTTCTTCGCTCGTCACAAAGATTTGCAAAAAAATCTGGGGCAGCTGTGGAAAGAAAAAGCTAAAAAAAAGGATAAGAAAGCGCCTGGTACTCTTATGTTTTTTAACAATGGTTGACTGATCTTTGACAAATAAAGACCAACATCGATCTGCATAAGAAAAGCAAGGGCAAGGTAAAGTTCAACACGAGTTGTATGCCTTGACGATGACGTTCATATGACGGCGAATGAATTGGTTTCCCTTCATTTTTTTTTTTGCGTAAAAGCAAATGCCAGTTACTCTGACGTCATTCGATTTCAATGAAGAAACATCCGCTCGGCAGCCTTTCAGTGCAGTTTACGAAAGGAAAATTTTCACACACAACCTTGGGAATAAAACTTTCTGCAAGATCTCATGTCTAAAAACGGAGACATCAGTTAAGGAACATCACATCTGTCATGGGTAGCGTATGGGTATTTGAAACTCCCTCTCCTTCTCCTTTCCTCACTCCCATTTTTTTCTTTAGGGGTTCACGTATCTCGTCCATTCAGGCGCTTTCCATTCCAAAAGAAAGGTTTTGTTGAGGCCAAAGGAGAATAAAAAAATTAAAAATGAACTTTTGCCCGCTCTTATTACTTTCCCAAAATACCTTCGCATGACAACTTTGTGACCAGTAAATGCTCTTTTGTTATTTTGATCGCGCCTGTGATTGGCTTTCAAAGAAAATGCGCGAGTTTTCATTGGACAAGTCATTGCACAATTCTCTTTGTCGTTGCGGGGTAGAGCAAATTTTGCGAAAAGGAACGAATGATTCATTTAGAATCTAGCAGTCTTTGAATCATGAGTCTAATATCATCACTAGGTTTTATTGGGGGAGGAAAAGCAGCACAAGTTCTTGCTAAGGGGTTTTTATCCGCTGGAGTTATCAAGGCGAATGAAATTTTCGCCAGCGCTCCGTCAGAGAGAGACTTGAATCAGTTTCGCACTATGGGCTGTAACGTGAGTAACGATAATAAGTGGGTAATGAAAGAAAGTAACTTTGTGTTCCTCGCTGTTAAGGCCAAAGTTTTCCCTGATGTTTTCAAAGAAATTTCTCCTGTGGTAACGAGAAATCATTTACTAGCATCCATTGCGGCTGGAGTCACCTTGGATTATATGCAAAATTCCTTGCCGGGACGAAGTCGGATTGTTCGAATGATGTTAAACACTCCGGTGCAGTTTCGCGAAGGAGTCACAGCTCTAACATTCGGTAAATTTGCCCGTGAGGAAGATTACACCTTTGTACACCAGCTGATGTCTTCTGTGGGATATAGCTTTGATGTTGACGAAGAATTGATGGATGTGATGACTGCTCTAACCGGTGGTGGGCCAGCCTACCTGTACATGGCCATCGAAGCTTTGGCCGATGGCGCTGTTCGGGCTGGATTGAATCGCCAAGAAGCCATGAAATTAGCGGCAAAAACATGTGCTGGAGCGGCTAAAATGGTGTTAGAAAGTGGACAACATCCAGGAGAACTGAAAGATGCTGTGTGTTCTGCCGGGGGGTCAACAATAGCTGGAATAAACGCTCTCGAAGAGTGTGGTTTTCGAGGAGCTTTAATGAAGGCTGTACACGCCGCAACCGAACGTGCTAAAGAACTCGGAAAAAACGGCACACGGTGAAAGTAGCGAAAGACCGGATAAATTAAACTTTGCAACGTTTTCCTAGTCAAAATATATGCTGAATTACAAGGGAACTGTTGCCATATCGACAAAAAATATATATTTTTATTGGGAGATTCCGCGGCTCGACTTACGCCACGTGGCTATTATGTTTACACCAGAGTTACTACGTCACTCTTAGGGCCAAATGGTCACCAACTATTGTTTAACATTGACTTTCTGGTGGGATGACACTAAAACAATAACTTCATGAATGATTAGCAGTCACCCGTATTTGTGTTGCTTCATCGCCTCATTTTGAAAAAAAAAATTTCTGAGGAGAAATCTATTGATGTCTCCATTCTCCAGGTGAGAAAAATATTTTATTTCTAGAGGTCGGTAAAATTGGTTTCTTCGTTCAGGACTACATTCTAGCACAGAAAATGCCAACCTCAGCTTTATGAGCGAAGATAAAACAAAATTTTTATTTGGTTAAAATTTTATTTTAAAGTTATAAGCCTTTGGCTTGTTTACTCGACGTCTGTTCAGTCAAAACACTTGAATAGGTCCATGTAGGTCATGGAGTAGTAACTCAAAATTGTTGTAGAAAGGTTATACATTTGAAATGTTTGATGCAAACCAAGATTTGGCACAGATGAAATGTAGTGCTTTAAATGATACTCGATGGATAATCCGAAATATTCCTCTACAAACTTGTTTGAAGAAAAAATAAATTGGTATAACCAAATGATTGTATTGCACTGACTGTGGAAGTTTGATTTATTTAGGTATTGCTTGATATGCGAGATACAATGTCTGGTATTTATGCAAATCTTACCACTTTCACTCCCAGGATCTCATTAGTAATAACAATAATAATAATATACGTTAATTGAGGCTCCCCCTTAGGGGCTTTTCAGCCACAATGTAGACTAACTAAGAGCTTAAAAATCCCCACTGGCAGGAGGCAGACTAGTGGGCTATTTACAGAGCGCAGCCCAGGAGTTGAACTAGGGGCATCCGAGAACAAATCCAGTGAGTGGCAGGGTGGAGGACTTAAACCCGGGACACCGGATTACAAGTCCAGCACCCTAACCACTCGGCCACGCCACCTCCTCCGAATTCGTAGTAATTCTCCTTCCTGCCAGCCATCCCCTCTTGTGATGTTAGTTGGTATTGGACCAACTAATAATCCCTTAATTTTTTTTTCCTTCCCCTCACATGTCTGCTTGATATTACTTTTACATTGTAAGGAGAAATTGTTTCTTGGTCAGTCATGGGAGTTAAAGGGTTTTAGGAAAATTAGCAGTTTGTTTGTTTTATGTTTCTTTCGCATCAATTATATAAAGTGATGACTGACAATAAACAGTCTTGTTTCTATAAACTCAAATTTGCAGTTTGAAGAAAAGAGCAGGGATCTTACATTCTTTTTTTTTATAAGAATTGTTTTTAAAGATGGAGCTTGTGACATCAAAGAATTTAGAGCCCTTATGAACCCTTTGACCTCCAAGAGTGACTTACATTCACTTTCTCCTTACAATAACTCCACTTTATTATCCAACTACAGTCCATATAGTACAAATAACGTCATAGACGACTACAAATATCACATGGTATTTGTACTCCAGAGCACCAGTTAAACAGGTTTTCTCGCATCGCGCAAGCGAAGAATTGAATTGAAGTTACAAAAAGAAAAACTGGCGGACAATTTGAATCATATTTCTGATGACGAAGAGTCGGAATGACTGGTAAATATAGATCCAAGTTTACTTGACGAATCGAGCGAAGAAAAACAGCTAGATGACCAGGAAATTTCTTCATTTACTGAAGAAAATAGAAACAGCAGCACGACAACGCATCAATTCTGTTCCGCTTCGCATACTTCTGTCATGCACTCCCCGTAAGTAAATAAATATCTGCGAAATTCGCCCACACAGAAATAACAATTTGGGGTGTTGGATTATAAATAACTTTTAGACATTTTAATACATGAAATGAGTGACAATAAAAGCCATCCCCTGGAACATCCACTGCTAAATTCCCATTATCAATAAAATTATTGACTCACAGTGGCCTATGCTCTCTATGGCCCTCCATTTTCAAGAGGTTGAACTATCTCCTTTTGTCCACTTGCAACTGGTTCAAACAGATTGATGAGCAAACACTGACAAATCACAATAACAAATATATTTTCCAGTATCAGTATTCAATCAAGTTGCTTTTGATTACCAAGTTTGCTGTTCATAATCAGTCTTGGAAATCTCTCTGTAAAAGCTCAGGAAAATAGTCTACCATTTACTAAAAGCCTTTGGAACACAACTACATATTCAAGAAGTGACATTTCACTCTGCATGAGGAGACCATTAACCATTTAAAACTAGTAAGAGTAACCAGCATTTAACTTCTCCTGACAATACTGCTCAATCATTCATTAAAGACAGTTTAAATTTGTGCTGGAGAAAAAAAAAAATGAGGTTCATGCACAAGTTAACCCAATCAAGAAACTTGATATGGCAACAATTTGTTTTATTTTCAAAATTTTTATGAAAAGCATTAAAATTTCAAGCTTTTAGAGGTTTCCACCCTTTCACACGTAATATATTGCTTATCAAATAAACTGAAGCTACTGGCATGTACCATCAGCGAAACAAAACACTCAAAATGCTATTGACTGGCCACACAAATGGTGAGATAATGTAACTGATTCAATCTCAACTTCATAGAAGCCACCTTTTCAGATGATCACTTTTATCAATTGTTCAAGTTACCTTGAAATACCCCTCCTGACAAAGCACCAGTTTCTTTACAAATTTTACCCCTTTAATCACCTTTTCAAGAATGATGAATTTGTCTTTTTAAAACAGAAAATTATGAATTTCAGTTATGATGACTTTTGTGGTAATTTTAACAATTACTCGAAAGGAAATGAAATTCTTACTGTTGAAATATAAATATATCTCACTTGCGCATAAAAAATCCTTACTATATACTCAAATTAAAATGCTTGATAGAGCTTTAGATACTTAAAACGATAAATACCTAGACAAATGTAAGCAGAAAATACAAACTAAATAGCCAAATATTTTATGCCTAGCCAGGTGGAAATGAGTAAAACAAGTGAGTTCTGTACGGGATTTGAACCACTGACCTCTGCGATACTAGTGCAGTGCTCTACCAATTGAGCTAACAAGCCAACTGGGAGCAGGCCGTTAAGTTGATTTGTAATAAACCAGTTGGCCTGTTAGCTCAATTGGTAGAGTGCTGCACTAGTATCGCAGAGGTCACTGGTTCGAATCCCGTACAGGCCTGATTTTTTTCAGGTCTGATTTTCGCTATTGCATAAATAGTGCTCTCTACTGCGAGGATCATGCATCATACGTATCTAATACCGCAGTTTAAAATATTTGAACTTCATATATTCATTGTATCTGATTTATCATCACGGGTTTATTACGAATCAACTTAATGGCCTGCTCCCAGTTGGCTTGTTAGCTCAATTGGTAGAGCGCTGCACTAGTATCGCAGAGGTCAGTGGTTCGAATCCTGTACAGGCCTGATTTTTTTCAGGTCTGATTTTCGCTATTGCATAAATAGCGCTCTCTACTGCGAGGATCGTGCATCATACGTATCTAATACTGCAGTTCAAAATATATGAACTTCATATATTCATTGTACCAAATAATAATAATATTAACAATTTAATAATAGTATCATGCTATTAAAAATAATAATATTAAAGATTTAATAATATTAATTTTTATACCATAGTGCACAACTATAGAAGTTTATTAAAGGATGTCATTGTAATATAATTATAGTCACTCATCACTCATAGCAAAGAACAGCATTGAATATCTTCAGCACTGTTTACTATGCATCCACTTGAAATGTAAATGTGAAAAAATACCTAAATTGAGTTAACCCATTTTGAAAAAAAGGCCCTTCTTTTTATGGTATTGAGGTGAATCCACACAATGTTTTCCCTTCTTTTAAGTGCTTTTTCACCTCAATGACATCACTAAAGGAGAATTTATAGCTCCATTGACATCAAGTTTGAGAAGACCAAAAGAATGGTTATTATTAAAAGAAAAGAATTTATTTAATAGAATTTTATCTTACTGTGTACACTTCTGCGAGGACATCTTCTGAGCACATGAACTCTACGGCTGTCATTATTACAAATAAATATTGCATCATTTGATATCTTTAAAATAGACAGAAAATTCCATGCTTACATGCATGGGTTGAAAATTTTACATTCTATTACTTATAGCATCTTTTAGAATTAAGTTCCCTTAGCTTACACAAGAGAAATATTACTGAAACTCAAACATAACATTTGGCTGTATACACCTAGCCATGCAACATCCACCAAATATTACAAAGTGAGCAGGGTGATTTAAACATTTTCTAGCAATTTCTGTGTTCCTTCATATGCCACAAACAAAGCTCCACATGCTGGAAAACATCGCACCAGTGTTGGTCCAAGGCCCTTGTACAAAGCTCTTGGTCCTGTAGAAAAATAATCAAAACTAAAAAAGTGAGAAGAAACCTGTAGTGTTATCAGTAAGTTACTGTGGATTAGCAAAATGTACAATTCCTGAATTAACCCTAAACCATGAAACATGAAAATTGTGTAGGGTCCCGGAGTAGATTTGGAATGAACTTTTATCTTGCATGCCTTTTTATCTGCAGGGAATCATTTCTGCTGGTCAAAAAAACTTCAGACAAAAAAATTGCTCAAATGTGATGTTTGGTGTGTTATTTTAAATGCACATATTTACCTTCATTCCGAACAATCTGAAACATTGTCTCAAAGAAGCCTGGTACTTTGTCAGAGCCCTGGGTCAGTATCTGTGCAGAAAGAAGTTATCAACATAGGTTTGATCACATAGATCACCTTGCTAAGTACAGCAGCTCACAACCCTTCCACTTCATAAAATGATGAACATGTAACTATTCCCTGAAATATCCAACATACATTATCCAGCAAATAGGTAATGACAGTACTCAAACTTATCTGGTACGAGTTGTTATCTTGATCTACAACCAAATTCTTTTTACTAATTTAGAAGGAAATGAGTGGCAGTGAGATAGGTGACTGCATTAACAACGTCTTTTTTAACAAGAAAAGGTATGGCTGTTTTGCTGGGCCAAAAATAGTAATAAATAATAATAAATAGACATTATGATAATAACAAGGTGAACACAATAACAAGGTGGCTCTAAGGCAAGATTCCACTGTACAAAGAAAGTAGAGTGGCCATGATGCCCTGAATAAAATGGAGAGAGACAGGATACCAGAGTATCAAGGAACAGCACACGTTGTGGTCAAAATACCTGAATACGAGACTTGATGACATCAGCAGGAAATACAGCAATCCAGAGAGATACACCAGCAATACCACCACAGAATATAAGATGCACAGCACCTGCAAAAAATATCAAAAGCATAAATTTCAATCACTGAAACTGTTCAGACTGCGTTACACATTTAATGCTGATATTGGAAATGACAAGCCTAAGGCTTGGTAGCATGACAAGAAACATGGGGACATAAATAATTTCTTTTTCAATTCTTTAAATTCAAGAAATTATTTATGATTGTGTAACTTCTCCCTATAATATCTCTACAGTATCTAGCAAACATGTTTTAAGAAAATGTGTGGCAGCAAGGAGGGGGGGGCAGGAATTACCAGTCAGATCTCGGGAGTTAAAGAGTCCACTTGTGAGATTTCCTCCACAGTACTTTTCACTTCTAATATTCCTTCTTGATCATGAAACCAAACTTGGCAAGACTGTTCAAGTTGTACCTCTGTGGTTGGGATAAATAGCTCATTTGGGACAATTTCAATTCCAGTAACAGAGATCTTGGTGGTATAAACTGAGATCACAGTGGCTAGGAACATATCTCAAGCAAAGACTAGTGAGGTGATATATAAAAAAACTAGGCAAGTCCACTTGATATATGGAGAGGAAAAATGAAAAGACATCTTAATTCCAGGTGAATTTCACTTTACTGCCACCACACGTGTATCATTTCTATCTGAAGGACACTTTTCTGAGTAACATAGTGCAACCACTTTCACTGTCACTCAAGAAAAAAACTGACCAATCTCACTACAGAAAGCAACCAGGGCCATTCATCAAATAAATCTAACCTCAAAACTTGGAAATTTAACTGGGAAGTGTTTGGAGCATACTTAATCCTTTAAATATTCACCATATTCTTCTCTGTACATTTCCTTTGGTAGTGACAAGGAGAATTGTGCAATCATTTCTATATTTCCATCATTGTCAGTAATGAATGATTCCACAGTGTTGCAATAAAGAAAATCAGAAGCTGCTCCCTTTTATAGTTGAAAGGGTTAAACAAACTCTGGACTTCTTCAAACCTCAGCGTTGATTCAATGTATAATATACAATCATGCTGTCAAACTAAAATGTATACATTTCATTTAAATTGAAAATAAATCATACCAAGATCATCAACAGTTTTTCCCTTTGGCTTGAGGAGATATCGGCTCAACTCGTAGCCCCCAAAGAAGAAGAAATAACCAGGTACTTCACGAACCAACGTTGATGTCATTCCTCGAAAAAGGCCCAAAAAGCCATCCTCACGAATAATCTGCATTGTAACTTGTACTACCCCACTGTGGAGGAATAAAAATGCCTTTTTTTCCAATCATTTGCAGGGATTTAAATGAAAAAGAGACTTCTTACTACCATCTGTAAATATTTCTGTTCATTAGATTTGTACTACCTCTTAGTCACAGCCATTTGTCACACTGTCAGCAGCCACTTCTTAAAAAAAAAACTATACTTGTATTTTTAATATTTCTTGGTTATTTAAGTAAATTAACCCTTTAACCCAAGACAGAATTTCTCCATACAATATCAAGCAGACAAGTGATGAGAATAGAGAATAATATCAATTCGGGGATTTGATTGACCTAATATCAAATTCTCCAAAGTAACATCAAGATTTGTATGGATAAAAGTAAGGGTATTGGCCACTTTCGCCCCCTATCGAGTTTATCCCTAACTTTTGCCGTGTTCACCCCCACACTTCAAGTTTGACCCCACCAAGTTGAGTTTGCCCCCAGATTAAGTAATGTCTAAATTAGTCTACAGTTGTTTTTGGTAACCCCAGATCCCCCGCAGATTCCATGCAATTGACGAAATTCAAAATGGTCATCACTGACTTGACATTTGGCACCTATATTCTGCTAGTGCCTTCATCACAAATCAACTCATCTGGACATCACTCAATCAAGGGGCAAATTTTACTTGGTGGGGTCAAACTTGAAAAGTGTCAGGGGGCAAACATGGTATAAGGTAGGGACGAACGCCATGCAATTCAAGTAAGGAGAATTGCTAGGGAAATCTTAGGAGTGAAAGGGTTCTGTAGATGTAGGTTTTTACCTCTTAGCTCCAGTTTTTCCAGCCATAACATTCATTTGGTGTTGTGCTTGAAGCCTACATTTCACTAATTCTGTTGGACATAGTGCAAACGAAGAGAACACTGCTGCTCCACTCCCGGCAAAAGCGCGGTTTAATACACTCAACTCTTTTTCATCTTTCTTCCCCACAAACTTTTTCACTACCGTTAAACACTGACCATAAAATAAGAACAGGACAGAATTTTCCGCAATGTTTGCAGCCAATGAAGGGATTGTTCCGGCATATAATCCACGAAAACCCTCCTGTTTTAACGTTTTAACACCACAATCAATTGCAGTTTTGAAAAGCGATGGGAATGTCTGCATTTTGACTTTAATTGTGTCGAAAGGTTGCCCAGCCATCACGCACGCAGTACCGCCAATAGCGCCAGCCGTGAAGTCCTTTACCATTCGCTTCATAACACTTAGATCAACATTCATTGCGGACGAGGATTCCACCATATTTTTCCCTTCACTATCAGATTTACTTCCGCGATGCTTCAAACCTTTTCAACAGAAGTGTGGTTAAAAATTTTTTGCGCACGTGACAGTGTGGGGGATTCAAAAAACTTCGTCAAACAACTAAGTTGTGGGCAGAGGTTGCTTGAAAATTTACCCCCAGGTGTCGAAGGTAGATGTTGTGCTCCTTGATTATATCAAACACACCAATTCAGCGACATATGCAGGGAAAACGTTACACGAAAAAGTCTGAAATATTAAAGGTTGCCAAACAATATTGCAGGTTTATGTAATGAAGTACATAAAAGCCTTAGACAAACTTGGCTTCTGGTTGAGAACAGGCCAAAATGTTTCTATCAGATAAAGTTCTTTAAACGCCTGTTTCGTAGAGCCTCATCAAATCCCTCGTAATTGTCCTTAATACAGATCCAGATGATTAATGCTAACAAATCACGGGAAGCCAATACAGACCACACGTACTTTTTCAGATAAATGAGCACCATAGTACTCGTGCTTTTAACCTCTGGCAGTCAGTAGGCTCATAATTGGGATCCAGTCCCTTTAAGCTCAATATTTGAAGGGGAGAGTTCTGAAGTTTTCCCTATAAAAAAGGGTCTCCTAACTGATTAATTTTACTATTAAAATCTAAGTACATTTTTACAGTTCATAATCTATGCGTGCGACATGTACAAAAACAGCTCTAAAATGAATAATAATAGTATTAATAAAAACAACAATAATAAAGAAAAGTAGGGCAAAGGGGACAGTAAATTCAAAATCATGAGCTTTCCCCTCTGCAGTCACCGTATGATTTTAAAATATATATTTATTCGAACGAAGTATTATTATTATTATCATGAAGATCGTTAAGACTGAATTAGGAAAAAACACTGGATCGCATATGGTAAGTTTTCATAATTTTATTTTCTTCGTTTCTTGGCACGTCATATCAAACTTATCCCATATAAAGCTGAACATTTGCCTAAATTGGTCCCAAGCCCCCATATTACTCACCTGACATGCGCAGTTAATTAAATAATATGCAAAGAGCGCCAATTTTCAAAAATGGCGGTCAACAAGGCAAAGCGGGAGTATAAGACTCCGAAGAGATTTATTGACGAATTCGCCGAAGTTAAGCCTAAGAAATGCAAGAAAATACAAATTACGGATAAGAATATTTATCCAGTTGAGATAACACAGGTCGACAAAGCGAGAAACATGGTTAAAATTCATTTTAAAGGGTACAGCGAGAAATTTGACGAAATTATGGAGGCCATGCGATGGAAATAATTTGCCCGTAATGCGATTGGAACCGATGTCACAACCGAACAGTGATTCCTTTAGCGATCACTTGCAAACTTTTTGTGAACGTGTGTACAGGGAGATCAAGCGAAAGTTGTACTCAGGGCGCAGGGAGGACCCCGAAGTTCTTATTGAAATTCAAGTCGATGACGACGTTTTTAATGAAAGTCTGGGAAGGATAACGTCCAAAGATATCAGAGGAATAAACTCATATATGAAGTTCTTTCTAATGAAACTCTTGATTGTTATTTCGGCACAAAGTGGAATGAGCGGATCACGAATGAAAACGGTGATTTTGCCTATGTTGTACCAGGAACTTTGAGATTTTGGTTGACAAAAAGAAACCCTATTGTGGAATTTAAATCAATTGGCGATAAATACGTGAGATCTGAAATAAAAGACGGGCATCAAGTCGTTTTTACATTTGTCCGTGGAGATGGCAACAGATGTGGATACAAAAATATGGTCCATCATTAATATATTTGATTTAGCACGTGTTCATTTATTTTTCTGTATCTGAATGGTTGATTTCAAATAATTATTTTACTTGCCAGTGAATTATTTACGTAAAATGTAAACATGTAGGTATAAATGACCCATATATTTCAGTCTGTGATTCTGTTGTAATCAATACAGTAATCGTGAAAAAGACTACTTGAATACTGCATACAAGAAACATTTCACAGGCATAGCAAAATTATTCTTCACAACATCTACTAACAGTTATAGGGTAATACACTCCTTTAGCACATTGATATATTATATGATTACTGATTGATTAAATCACATCTTGGCTTCCATTTATCACCTATTTTAACAAGATGTGCACAGAAAGTAGGAGCATCACATTTGTTGCATTTTGCAGTACATGTTTTGATGGTATGGCCAGAAGTTGAACAGTGTCCACAGTTGTAGCTTTCCTTTACTCTTTCCAAACCAGCAGCTTCCAAAAGCTGTATTCTGTGTTTTTTCAAGAAAAGTTGCTTTAGTGCAGAAACCCCCCTATGGTTTGATCTATAGTAGTCCTTTGATACATTATATTTCTCCATACCTTGCTGAGTGTAATATGCTAAATTTTGGTAAAGCTTTAAAAATTCAGGCACATGAGCATACAAAGAATGCATATAAGGTGTCACATCTTTTGCTTGGTAAAGGTCAAGAAATTTTTAAAACCATTTTTTACCTTTTCTTCAAGGATAGAGATAGCATCATCAGTAGTATAATCTAGTTTGAGGTCACCAATAATATCTATGAAATTACCCCATAGGGCTTGCAGCTTATCTGCAACATGACCTTCTGATAGTAGTGCCTGAAAATTTATGTGTTGAAAGAGCAAGAGTTTTTCAGGTCCAGTAAGATCTCTGTACTCCAACCTCTTGGTATCCTTATCAATTTTCCATTCAAAATTAATTCCTAGCTCTTTTACAAATTTTTCGTACCCAGCTATGTGTTTATACTTATTTCAACAAAAAGCATTTGAAAAAGTATATACCTTGTCAATCCCATCTTTTCTGCGAAGTTCCCTGATAAGAAGTTCAATTAAATTATCAGATATTCTCAAAAACAAATGTAGTGTGTCAATTATTACATGGTCAATAGGAATAAAATTAAATAATGGATTGGTTTTACAATTATATTGTTTAGATTTTGCATGCTTACCTATTTCTTGTGAATCTCTTGTCCCCCAGAGATTTGTCAGTTAAAGACCACTTTTTACTGATGTCAAACATTTCATGTCTTGGGCACTTACACCAAATACAGGCAAAATTTTGATTTGCAGCTCCTAGACCACAGACACAGGCTAGAAACGTCCAGTCTCCTAAAAAATACTCAATGCTATACTTAGGATTATTTACAGTTATTTCTTTTAAATTAGACATTTCACTGTTTAGATCAGCAAGGCTTTCTTTAAGATTGTCATAGTTCTCTGTTGTCTTAATTATTGCTAGAACATAGTTCCCTTTTTCATTCATTGCTGCATCCTTTTTATTCAAATTTGTGTATGTTACATTTTCAAGTTTAAGCCTCTTCCCAATGTTGGTACCATCACCACTGATCTTTACTTTAATAGTAGTAGCCTCATCCAATACTCCATTTTTCTGCAGCCTTTGTATCTGTTCTTTAAGACTATCCCTGAAAGAAATCTGTTTTCCCTCTGCCTCCCCTGGTGTTTTTTTAAGATTCCAATTGGAATTTAGCTTATCTAGATGTTTACATATCTTATATTTTGTGGGCATGTCTTTACACTTTATGGCCAACTCACGCCAAGCTTCATTAGAGATATTAAATTTGTCTTTTAAGTAGACCCACATATTAATATCATCAATATCATTGTCAGTCAGTTCTTTTGGCTCAGTTTCTAGTAGTTGAAATTCTCCCTCTTCTACCAATGAAATAGTTTCATATTGCTGGGTGTCATTATTGAATATCAATCAGAGAATCGGCACTTTCGTCGTTCGGCTCTTGGTCAGGCTTCTTCGACAGGGAATATATGAGATAGCTGTTAAAAAAAAAATCAATTCGATGAAAAAAAAAAATTTAAAAAAGAAGAAAAGAAACGGGTTTAAGTACACTTCGATTAACGCAATTTTACTTACTTGTTTATTTCGTAATTAAACCAAGGCAATTTTTCCCCTTTCGGACCACTTGATTCTTCACCAAAATCGTTTTGTGCATCTACGGCCACTGCGAGAAGAGTCAGCGAGGACAAAATCACCAGTGCGTAAACTTCAAGTCCCATTTCCCGAACTCAAACAATATCCAAACCTCATGTATTATACATCAAATCGCACCAAATTTATTCTTCTTTTCATATTTCGCGGTAATGACCGGTTCTGTGCATGCGCTTTAGAGTTCTAGCCCCAGACTCTATGGCCAGTGCTTGCATCTGGCATAAACCCCTCTTCGAAATGTCTGAATTGGTAACCAAAAGTTTAAAAAACCCGAACGAAATGTTGTCATGATTACCTTCAAATACAGCGTTATAGAAAGCTTATATACGATAGTTTTATAAACTGAAGGTAAGAAAGATAGCGATTCAAATGGAATACGCGAAAACGAAGAAAAGAGTTATTACGTAACAGACCTTTGGTCTGTGTCTGCCAAATTTGAACTGGAAAAGGCTGTTTGTTGTATTCTTTGCTGAAGCAAGTGTACGGGAGAAGGTCATAATCACGATTTGAGTCTAACATGCAGAAAATTGACAGTTACGTTATCATTTGTGATCAAAACTAGAACTAATTCTCGAAAGTGATTGGTTGTCATCAGCCCGATTTGAGCAGTGATAGGAAACGCGTAATGCTTGAAATTGAACAATGTACACGTTATGGCTGTATAATTGGACAGTATGCGTCATGTGCCCGCGCTTTTGTCGCGCTATTTACCGTACTAACTGCTGTTTTTATGAAAGCGTATAACCTATGGTTAGTTTGTTTCTTAAAATTTCGCGTAGTTTTGGTAACAGGACTTCCTGGTGACAGGATCACGGTCGTCCGATTTTGTTAATCACTCGTTGTATGATTACAGACTGATTTGGATTCCACTCAGTCGTCTTACCATTACTAACTCATGAATAGAGGAGGTAAGTCTCCAAAGAAACTGCGGTGTTGCCTCGATGGAGGGTATTACAAGAGTTGATAACGTGGTTAGCCACGGTTTTTTGCGGTGCTGCCTCGATGGAGGATATTACAAGAGTTCAGTGATAAAGTGGTTGACCACGGTTAAGAGATTCTAAAGCGAACGTTTCTCCTCTGACCAGAGGTTAACGCTCGAACGTCTGCTTTGATTTTATAGTTGCCATTTCCCAGTCACATTACCAACTCAGTTGATAACACTCACTGAAATTACCATATATATCACAGGTTGATCCCTAATGCGTAGAAATTAATGCGTTTCATCAAATGATTTCACCCGGTTAAGAGACACCTTATTCCACGAGTTACATGTACTTTTACCGACGAGAACTATTGAAGTTTGCTGTTGGTTACCGTAGTTGTTGTTGTTATTATTTCGGTGTTAGAAAGCGTGACTATTCCCAGCTATTCCGGCTGATTTTGACGGATTAGCAAATAATCCAACAGAGAAAGGCAAAAGACGTATGAATAAACATTGTAGAAGTATTAAAGGCTTTATTATTACCTAGAGATAGTTTTCATCCTTTCTTATACAGAGAAAAAATGCTGACGTCCGATCTGAGTCGTTTGAAAACGAGACAGGAAAAGGGGGTGTTTGGTACAAGTTCGATGCTTTTCTTGTGTTGTAGAGTATTTTAAAGGATTGCTATTTCGAGTATTTTTAGGTTTACCTTTAGTTTTATTGAGTGTCGCCTTTTTGCGTCTACGTGTTATTTTGGTAAATCTATAATTTTGATCTTTTATTTTTAGTGCGTGCTTGAACTTGACTCAGTTCGCGGATTTCCTTCTTACCGTGCTAGACATTTTAATCGCTTGTTGTGGTTGAAAAGAATTAGTTTCATAGGTGGTCATGTTTGGTAAAACTGACCTTGAGCTTTACCCACACTAAGATCCTATTTGTGCGCGTGATTTTCGTGCGCAGCTCGATCATTGGCGTTTAATTGGTCACAGTTCTTTGGTGCTCGCCACGTGCTTCGGAGCGAGCCACCCAATTTCCCCCTTTGAAAAACAACGAATTCACTATGGAAACCCCCACGGTCAGCAAGCCCAAACGTGTCTGTGATTTTTGCATTTAATGCGTGGTCACTCCTTGCTGAAGGTAGAAGAAAAGTAATAGAAGAAAAGTAGCAGCAGTAGAAGAGAATAAAGAAGAAAATTACAGAGTCTTGGCACCTCTTGTTAATTCGCCAAGCGAGTGGCAAAAACCCTCAACAAATTTGGTGTTGGACCCGTCTTCAACAAATTTGGTGGAGCACCCGTTATCTACAAGTTGGTAAAGTACGCTTTTGGAATTCCTACAATTGTGAGTGGAACTTCGCTTTTATCGGCATGCTTTCCGTTGCAAGCTAATTTGACTTTCTAAATCTGAGTGACAGTCGAGTTCTTTTATCATGGTCTAGTCAGCGTAGAATGTAACAGTTTATTTACAGTATAGGTCAGTTAGCTTCTGATTTGATTATCGCCGGCTGTTAATGATCAATTTCAAGGTTTGGATTTTCAATTACGTGTCTATAACATTTTCTCTTTATTAGTACCGTTTTAGGTTACGTTGCATTTACTTTTGGGAAATCCGGCTCATGTAGTATCTCTTAAATATTCATCCTGATTACTAGGCAGCGAGCGCGAGCCTTGGCTGAAGAAGCCGTTCGCCAGGAAAATTTAGCTGTAGGTTCGGGTTCGAATGAGTGGCCAGCCCCTCCTCCACCCGTTCAGCAATCTAGAGTACCATTCTTTCGTTCACTTTTTAAATCAGCTAATAAATCGCCGAGGGCTGACGCACAATCAAAGGCGTTCAGTGGAATTCCTACTCCTAGTGAATGTTTTCTAGTTTCTTCTTGTACCGGTAGCCAAAGTTTTGACTCCGAAGAGGATCTTATTATGAGGGCGGAGAGACCAGAGAAAATCTTTCCGATCGTGAAAATGTAAGCGAAGATTCTCTCGAAGCTCGTAATGACTCGATTGTTAATAATCGACATAATTCTTTACACCCAAATCAATTGTCTCTTGCACCAGCCTATGCAGAAATGGAAGACCAAGTTAGTCAGTTATGCCAAGCAGTCGAACGAATGCAAGCTTCGGTTAATCCACAAAATAGAAGCTTCGGTGTGAAATCATCAGTTACGTTTCCAATTTTTAGAGGTGACGAATCCGAAGACGCTCATGAATTTGTTAGGAATTATAAGAGGGCCGGTAGGCTAAATGGCTGGGACAACGATAGTTTAACATTAGGGCTTCCTCTTTATTTAAAGGGCTACGGTAGCGCTTGGTTTAAAACTTTACCGAGGACCGACGAGATGTCTTTCGAAGAATTGTCTGAGAAGTTAATCACGCATTTTGCCTCCGGTGCTAGTGAGTGGCGCGTAAGACACTGGGCGCTAGGGCAACGACGGCAGTTAGAGAAAGAATCGATTGCAGATTATGCCTATAGCCTTCGAACACATTGTGCGAGAATTAATTTGCCTAGTTCTGAGTGGACACACTATTTTGTCCAGGGTCTCATTCCCGAGATTCGCGAGTACGTTTTTTTGCAACAACCTGAAAATTTGGAATCGGTGGAAAACTTCAAACTTCGCTAAGCTAAAAGAGTCAGTATTACAAGGGTCGAGTCAACGCGCAGACTTTAACCCTAAGGAAGTATCAGCGAGAATTTTGGAAGAACTCTCAAAAGCGATTAACCCTAAGGATAAGTCAATTGGTGCTGTGGGTCCAGCTTCAGCTCAAAACCCTCAGATGAGCAAGTCTGAGATGAAACAAATTATTACAGACGAGTTGCGCGAATTAATGGGAACCGATATCAATACTAGACCCAGTGGTCAGTAATCAGCGCTCAAACCATACTTTTAAGCCAAGGAGTTTCCGGTCTCGTTTTAGCGCATCCTCGGAGACCCAGGGGCTGAGTTGATTTCATACCTGCGGGCCACGCAGGTATGTCGAGCAACTGGCGCTTACGCTTACGTAGCTTTCTGTGCGCGCCAAAATCTAATCTTCGCTTTGTAGTAAAATCTTTCACAATATGGCCAGGATTGCAGAGAACGTTAAGTTCGTGGACGACCTCCACTGAGCAAGCGCTTAGAGCGGAAAGTTTAGCGATGTTCCCGTTTAACGAATTAAAATCTGAACAAAAACTTATTATCGAGAACATCGTGGGAAGGAGATGTTTTCGGACAGATACCGACGGGTAAATCTTTCAACTGCTGCCTGGAGTGTTCAAATTCTTGAGCTCGAAAGGCCACGTATTCTCTTCTAGTCCCTTGGTCATTGTCATTTCGCCTCTTTTGTCGATTGTTGAAGACCAAGTTTAACACCTTGGATTAGTGGGAATCGATACTGCTTTCATTGGGGAAAACAAAACCAAAGACCAAGAAATATTGGATGGAAATGGCGGATTAGCTTTATTGTAATTGTCAGCTTTGCACCAGTTGCTCGACATACCTGCGTGGCCTGTGCGACGAAATAACTTCAGGGGATTGACAAAGTTTCAGTAACAGCAAATTATACAAAAAATCTAGAAAGATTCAAGCTTACATCTCGTCTAACGTTTAAGCGACATATTAACGCTTGCAACCATTATGTTTTATACGAACCTCGCAAACTTTAAACACGTTCTCTTCTGATACCTGCGAAAGTATTCAGTATAATTTCCGGTAAGATTTTCGCGGACAATCTGATCGATTTCTCTTGCATTCTGTTCCGAGATTGAAACTTATCACCTCGAGCAAAGCTTCGTCACACAGCCCAAATAAACATGGCGATTAACTAAACTTCTTGTATACGTCCGTGTTAAAACACACGAAAGGATTCCAAAGCACACTTCGCTCTGATTGGGCGGAAAAACACAAAGATTTTCTGGCACCAATCAGATGCCAGAACGACTGCGACCGTTTAGAGCTAGTCTTGTAAGACAATGTCCCCAGGGGCTCTTCCGCCCTAACTTGAAATCGACTCAGCCCCTGGGTCTCCGAGGATGGTTTTGCCGACGCTGTGTGCTATAATTGTGGTCGAAAAGGACATACTTATTTTTTTTGTCGCTCAAAACCTGATCCTTGAAATTTTCGTCGTGGAAATGGTAGACAAAATTTTTATCAAAATAGGGGTCAAAATACTTCTGAGTAGCAGTCTAAGCAGCAGGGAAACTGAAAAGTGCCCCTGTCTCGTTAGAAAATGAACCCGTGGTGGGGGCGTCAAATACTGTACAAAAACCTTTAATGGAACTTGTAGACCAAAATTTATCGGGAGGATCGTGCAGTGCTGATAAATTTGCTTTCAGTAAAGCCAAGCCTGCCGATATTTCAGTAGATGAGAGAATTAATTTAGCGCAACATGTTATTGTTGAGGATAATTCTCAAACCTCGCCAAAACATTCATCTAGTCACCCTCCGCAGAGTGGTAGACAAAAACAAGGCGCGCGGCGCTTGTTTGGAGAGTAGTATCGTTATTATTTTGTCCATCATTTTAGGTATCGTTATTAAGGTACTTGAATTGTTTGAAGTAGCCATAACAAGTACCGTGGAAGTACTTAAACGACCCCCGGTGCCTAGCAAAGGACACGCGACTTTAGTTTCAGGCGCTAGAACGCCGAAATGTTCTGTTTTGTCTATTCAGGATAAAACTCCTGAGTGTTTATGTAAGGTCTCAAAGGAAGAGCCTCCAAGTTTTAAAAGTGCTGTTGTTGAAGAAAACAGCCTAGTTTTTGAGCAAGCAGATATTTTTAATGATGATATGTTGAGTAGTGACGATATTGTTATTTCGGAGGTCATGTCACACCACAACGCTAACGAAAATAAGGTACCTGATAGCAACGAAACTTTAGGTAGTGACTACTCGCCTTTGACTGATAGTAATTTAGAGAATAGCGAACAGGGGTCAACAAGTTTATCCGTCTCGAGGACTTTGAATAGCTTTAGCCGCAGAGCTGAAGCGGATTCTTTTGTACAGCCCGTTAGTAATTATGTAGAGGACTAAGTTGATAATATTTCTATTTCTTCTGCGCTTGGAAGTTCTCTTCTACCTGTTAGCATAAAGGGTTATGATTTTCAATGTTTAATAGATTCAGGAGCTGCCGTCACAGCATTAAGTGCTAAAGTGTGGCGCCAATATTTATGTGACGCTTACCCAGAACTTAGTGTGCCTGATTCAGAAAGTGTGACTACAGTCAATGGTTCTCTTTTGACTACTATAGGAAAGACGTTAATGGAATTTGTTATTGATTCTCGTGTATTTACTTTCGAAGTATGTGTGATAGAGGACCTGTCTTTTGATGTTATACTGGGTAGAGATTTTCTTCAACGATTTTGCTACTCCCGGGAGGAGCAGCGTGAAAAGAAAAATCTTACCTATTTGAACTGCCAGGAATCTATAAAAGCAATAGAACAGCAGATTAAAAGAGGTTGATCCACGACGGAAGTTTGTTTTCTTTTAATGTGGCTTTCGAGAAGAGCAAAGTTCATCTTTGCCTGGATCTGAGATGTTCATTTGTCGCCGAGAGCGGACGGCTTTTCACGTGGTACTGTGGGTGAATTAAGTTCCTGATTGCGCTCGCTTGAAACAGAGTTAAAGTAGTTTGCTTGTTTGGCGTCTTTCATCGAGTTCTTAATCTGTCACTAATCGAGAATTCCATCTTGTTCCTCACTGTTTTCAGTTTCGAAAGTAGGTTGTTTTCCATGACGATTGAACCAATAGCCGGAACCATGTGCCTTACGCCTCAAAAAACAAAGCCATCGCCGTATTTTGGAATTACTCAGAATCTTTCACCAATCGTAGTTTTCTTCGCTGGATTGCAACTGAATGTAAACAAGTGGATACCCCTCAGATCCCCAGGTGTTTGATTTCCATTTTTCTCCCCCAAAGAAATTTTAAGGAGTTTTTCTCTACTTTATTTTAGCTATTGAGATTTGATTGTTTCCAATATTTTGCTATTCTTTTAGATTTCGTCCCCCACTTTTGCTAATCTTACAAAAATGTCATATTCTTTAATTTAGAAATTCCGTGGCCCCACAACAGATTACTTTGGCAGGTATAGCCCCCGTAGAAAATAAGTATATTTTTGATCATTGCTTTCAGATTGATATGGAAATTTTTACAATACCACACGAAGTTGTCTCATTTGATGGAAACAAATTGCAATTAGGATCTTCTTCGACCCACGCTTTATATGTCTCTTTGATAAACACAATTCCCTTTTTGAATTTTACGAAAATTAAGGAAAGATTCATTCGATCAAATCTCCTAAATCGATACCGATCCTTACATTAATTATAATTTTAAAGCACTTTAATAGCAATTCTAAACCGTGCATTTTTCCTGTTACAAAACTGGTAAAAACATATTTAAAGATTACTAGAGATAATTTTTTTTCTGTTTCTTTTAACTTTTGCTTGCCCAATTAAACCAACATTTGGAACAGACAGAATTTATAGTTAATTGATCGGTTTATTCCGACTGGTTACCGCCAGGAACAAATACAACAAGGCAATTTGAAATGAAACAACCTTGCAAATGTCTTTTTCGTTAAAGTCTAAAGGAGAATTTCCTTAAATCTGGCAATGTGTTCTCCTTTTCTGTATAGGCCCATTATTATGTTTGTTATTTATAACTTAACTATCAGTGTCACTTTAAAAACGAGCAAAACCATTGCTCTTTTTCCTCGTTTCTTTCAATAAGTTTCATGTAATTAAACGATAGATTTAGACCATAGCGGAACATGGCTGCCATGGAAAAATTGTAAACCACAAACAAGAATATAACCTAAACAGTAATCACCTTTCAAGTAACAGAAAGTAGATCCAATTAATTCGTAACTTTTCAAGTTTTTAAATTAAGTTTTTATTCCATCTCTTAAAATTAGAAATGCCCAGTCATTCAGTAGACCGAAAAGAATCACCAGCTTTGCAGTATTATTTCAACAGAAGGTTGGGTTATCTAAATCAGGTTTAGAGCGAAAATATGTTCTTGCGTATTTCAGCCAGTTAAAAAAAATGACTTCTCATTAAAACTGCTACGTCCAAGCGACATATTTCAGAGACAAAGTGAGCACTAAGATTCGATTTCCAATAAAGGTGGATTAAAGTTAACACTCATCAACGATAAATTTGTTCCTTCGAGAAAATTTAATCCTTCGAGAAAATTTAATCCGAGAAAGTTTTAAATTAAATTTCGATTTATTTCCTTAAAAAACATCTTAATCCTTCAAGAAAAAATAATTCAGCTGATTGATTCCTTCCTATTTTTGGGTGTTGAAAAAGAAAGTTAAAATTTTTTAATCTTACAGCCATGCAAGGAGCAAACATTTCTGTCCAAGGTAATTGTTTTCGATAATGCGGCTGTCTTTGATTCATTGATTACGGAACGTTTCCGCTTGTTACACCGTGCTTCGATAATTGCCACAAAAGGCTGATATAAGTTCGTTCGTTTATCGGCTCATTCATTTTTGAAAAGCACAGAAGTAGCATATCTCTTCAAGCGTGAAACCAAGATTAATTGATTGATCAGTTGTGCTGCAGTGAAGGTAAAAGGAATCAGATGTAACGCCACAAATAGTTAAGATTTCAATTTAAAAGTTCACTTTCATTTAAAATTAAGAGAAATTTCTTTAGTTGTCTTCCTCAAATTCCTTCCAACCATGATGCCTTTGACCTCATAATGCTATGTGAGCGGTTATTGATTTTCCCTTCCAAAATGGGAAATAGTTAAAAGGAGAAGATAGCTACACCCGGCGAAATTCATGGAAATTGTCAAACATCATTCTTCATCTAACTGTAAGAAACTTCAATGAACCGACCAAAAAAGACTCCTCCCATTTGAGTAGATATTTACTCTGAATTTAACTAGTTTTATAAACTGTTTCCTGGTAATCATTATACCTACGGGCCTCGCGTTAACTCAATCAAAATCGATCGACCGGGGATTTACGAGACAAATGTTACTGTGCGTGAACGTTCAGGAACTCGAATCCTTGTTAACCCGGACCACGCGCCAACTCGAACCAAAATCGATTAGACGGAGACATACATTTACTACAATC
This sequence comes from Stylophora pistillata, assembly GCF_964205215.1. NCBI lineage: Eukaryota > Metazoa > Cnidaria > Anthozoa > Scleractinia > Pocilloporidae > Stylophora > Stylophora pistillata. The sequence continues at coordinate 18,094,331 of NC_142527.1, read as the reverse complement.
GATTCTTCTTGCTGTTAAGCGAATCCTCGCTAACCAAAACCTCGTTATGCCATTTCTCGAGTCAAAATCAAGTCAAGAGTCAAGTTCGAATCAACGCTCTTTTGTATTTTATTTTTTTCCTGAGTCCTTGTTTGATGTCTGTTAACTATTGATGCACCAGGAATAGAAGAACACCTAGTTTTAAACTAAAAACTTGCTTTTACGGCTGTCTGCAATGCGTTGCTGGGTACAGCTTCGTGAAAAAACTGGAAACATTCCGGGGCATGTAAGAGTTATCGTCACGGATTCCGACTTTTTTACTGACTTACATCTGAGGGAGAAGTCCCATTTTAATGGCAAACCGTCTAAAGTTCCTTGGAGTGAAACTACAATCTCAGCATTTTTCGCACTCGACCACAGGGAACCATGCAAGAACAGCGCCTCAAATTAACCATTCTTTCCGCGGCCGGTGTGGAGAAAAGATATCAAATGTTCCGTAAAACTTGTTTCAACATAATGATGATATCCACCTTTCCTTGATTTTCTCATGACATACGGGTTTCAACTGCTCAAGACTTTCAGAGCATCACAAAATTTTATATACTGTTACATAATGCGTGGAATGCATAGTGTATGAGACACGCTGTGACGAATACGTGATTGGAAGGTGAATTCCAACACTAGTCGATGACCGCGAATTTTATTGACCTCACTGATATTTCATTTTGTTTTGCTTTTGACAGCTACGATAATAGTTGTTTGTCTAATGTCATTATTTATACAGAGGGAAAAATTTTGAGTTGACTCCAACTTGACTCATGACTCGCACTTGACTTGTAACTCGTTCTTGACTTGGGCTCGAAGTTGAATCGTACATTGGAATAACCCCACCAGAGTACCTCGTGCCACCGTCACTCGAACCAAAATCGATTCCACAGAGAATTCGTTTGCAATGATTTTGCCATGAGCCAATCAAATCGTCGCTGATCCGATACGCACGCCAACTCGAACTCAAATCGATTAAAGGGAGATTTCCGTCATTAATTTATATTAATTTTAACCTCGGCCACTCGATTTATCGCTGACCCGGACTGCGCGCTTACTCAGAGTAATTTGCTCTTGCCCACATATCATTTTCAATATCATAATTCCGCTCGATAACTAGAGTCACGGTTGTCAATGCAATGGATGACAATTTAAAATGTTGAATGTTTTTTTAAGGAGCCTTGCATTCGTTGTCTCTGGCCAGGTATTACACAAAACCACGAAGAAACTTGGAAATATCAACAAAGTTGAAATGGTAAACTGGCCACCGTAACGATTACAAAGGGTGACATTTCGAGCGTTAGCCCTTCGTCGGAGCGAAAACCACGAAGAGCCTTGTTTAAGGGCCACTGATCATATATGTTGAGAATCCACCGACAGTTGCAAAATTTCGTAATTAATTTTATTTCCGCTAAAAGTCTCTTTTGATGAACCTTTTTCAAAAATTGTATCAAAAAGTTCGAGAATGCGCCATAGAAATGCATCATTATCATTATCGTTAACATTTAAATAAGGCTATCATTTCTTTTATAGGCAGCTGTTTTTTTTTTTTCATTTTGTCACACGGAAATCGTACAAGGGAATTAGCAAAAAATTAAAAAGTTTCTGATTTTGTAGCATGTTACCGCGCGACTCACGCTCGATTGGCTTGAAATCAAGCTTCTCCGAAACTCCTAAGAGTAGAATAAAGATAACATTCCTTTTCTCTGTCCGCTCGTTTCCACCTGCTAAATGGAAACGGGAAAGACGGCTTTGCAGGTTAATCAACTGGAATTCGCGCTGTTAATTTTTTCTGTTTTCCAGAAATAATCCCGAGCTCTTCAATAATGAAAACCATGTCCGTTATTTTCTCTTTGTTAACAGATGGAGTGTGCCATAGTGTTTGTTCTTCTTCTGGTTGCTGCCTTGCCATCATCAGCCCTTCCCACTTCCTGTAATCAGTGTGACGTGGATTATGACCTCTGTTCGGAAGCGTGCATAAATATTCCAGAGCTTGATTGTTCTGCCTGCACACCAATTCGGGAAGCTTGTATGGCAACTTGTTCAGGAAAATGAGCTGGTGAAAGTACTTTCAGGCTTCTAGAAAACCAAGGAATCGTCGAAATATATTACAAGTTCATGTTTTAGTGTGTTGTGTAAAATTTAGTGCCGCAACGACCGATTTCTAATATACATGGAAACTATAGATCATGTCAACTGGTAGAAATAAAAATATATCAAAAATTTAGAATTATACTCTCTTAAATTACATTCCAAAGCATAAGTCCTCGTTGGCAACCTTTTTCAATTCTGTGTACTGTTCCATTAGCCTCGTCCGTTAGATTCTTGAATTGAGTACGAGGCTGTCTCTAGCTGCGTAACAGTGAGTTGTTTTAGCAAATGTTCAAGGTGAGACCATGAAGAGTGTGTACACACCGCCAGCACATGACACCGGCTAACTAAAAGTTCCCGGCATGCCCGATTCGCACGGGATGGTACGCAACGCGTAACAGAACATTCCGTGAGAAATTAAACGATCCCATACCAATAGAGAAAACATAGGCATGCTACGCATGCAGGAGTTATTTTTTTGGATACGTAGGTTGAAATGGGACACTATATAACTGATGCTGGTGTCTGAATTGTTGGCAAAAATAAATTGCATTGGTACAACGCTTCCTGCAGTCCCCTCCACAGCCCTAATTTGAACTTGTCACGCAACGCTATCTCTCTCCAACATTGCATGACGAGACTAAACAACAACCTGCTCGTAAGTTCAAATTGTGCTTATTGCCGTTCCTTCGTCAGAGACAAAGTCCTAGTTATTATTCTGACCATTAAGGGCCAGAATCAGAAATTATGTTTGGTTTTCCTGTGCAAGAAAATGCACAGTAGCGTGCAGTTTTTAATTGGCGTAAAGTAATGTGGTGGCATATCCAGGGAACGAGGTTGAGTTTTGACATCGAGTGTCAGTCAGATTTGAAGTACTGGCCGCGCATCAACGATAAGCTTGTTACAGTTTATACTCATCTTTCGAGTGAACTTAACTATATTTATTTAAAGTGCAAGCCTAATACTGTGAATCACCACTATTGTTAACGTACTGACGAAAACAACAACCCTTGGCAACAGTAATACAACCATCTCATGTAAACGTTGGCGATTGAAACCATCCGTAAATAAATATTGCGAAATGAACAATTGTACTTTTCTCACCAAAAAAAAAAACTTGTGGAAGTCACTGCCACATACCTTTAATTTCAATCAGTCAAAAATCTTGAGGTCTATAAAATGCCTTCTGTGATATATCGTTCCGAGTCTGGTAAGACTGCCATAAATCTCCGAAAAAGGAACACTTTCGCTCGAAGGCGCGTCTGCCGAAGCCATATTTACTTTAACAGATGTCCACCATCCGAGGCAAAAAAAAACTTCAAAGGTTTGTTATTAGATGTAAGCAAGAGAAATCCTTGTAAATAAAGTCATCGCGTTCAAATACAACTTTTTATTGAGTGATCCCGCCTTTCCTCCGGCGATTTTAGTAATTCCAAATTTTCATGGATGGCATCAACTTGTTCCGAAGTCTTAGCCTCCATAACTCACCATGTGGACAAACCATGAAAAGCACTCGACAGCGATTTTGCTAAAACAGCAAAGCCTTCAATTCGAACCAATTCAATTCAATCCGCTGATCCACAAATCCGGCCCAAATATAGGCTCCGTGTAGCTTCTTGTTCAGTAACAGATGGTTGCCTCGAAATACTCTTCCATATAATTTTGCAGTGGAAAGCTCTATTTTATCTCTTACAGCCTCTGGACAAAGATATTTTCCGGTCTTCGTTCTTCGAACAAGTGAAAGTAGATTGAACCAAGAGAAAGTATCATTCTCCAAAGGATAATAAGGTGGGCTACTTAATTGGTTGTTGCCTATCTGGACTTTGCCCATTGCGTGCGAAATACGTGATAAAATGCAGGTTGTTTACAAGAAATTGACACGCAATGGGGTAAAGTCCAGGTTAGCTACAAGCGAATTTTATTGGTAGAAAACGTCTAAGCACTTGAGAGTTGCGTGGAAAATTAACCGACCGAACCATTCTGTCCCTTGTAAAATATTTTTCCATTGAGGTAGATTTATGTCATAAAATTTGCGTTGTTTACTGGAAAATGGCATTTCATCTAAAAAAATCTAATCCATACTGGCGAGTAAAAAGTAACACGCAGTTGTAACGGAAAAGTATTGTTTAAACAATATTTAATTCATGGAGGACTTTTAGAAGCAAAGAAACGGATATGTAACATGGCAGTCGACGCAGAAAGTAAATGTAACTTGGTGGTCGTTTCAACCGCTGCTAAAAGAACAACCATATGGCAAAAAAAAAAAGATTATCAATCAAATATGATTTACACAAATATCTTGCGCAAGATTTACCAGAGTCAGTAAAGCTAGCCTTTCCGAAACAACACGCTATAGCGCTAAATTCGTGTTAGGCCTCCAGCTGACGGTGTATGCGTCGTAAGTGAAGGAGCGGTACACAAAACATGCACGTTTTAACTCGCTAATCGGTAGAAAAAGTTCCCTGACGACCTTTCAAATCCAGACAGATCATAGCGATAAAATCCTCACGAAGGACATCAGCCATTACACTGAATAGATGGTCTTACAACTCTTGTAGATGTCATCTTACCTCGTTCCTTGAGCGAAATTCAAAATTGGAATCGCTGATTAACTCATATATAGCAATGAAATATCCTGAAGTTGCTCCTATCAACATCTGAAGTAATATTTGATTCAAAATTTTTCTCATGGTCCACTCAGTCTCCTTCAGAAGGAAGATTAAGCATAGTCGTACAACGATCACAACTCTACCACTTTCCCAACACGACTGATACATCTGCTTAATTCGCGAACCGCTCTCTCCGACTCAAGCGTTGATTCGCTGAAATTTGAAGACCTGTCAAACCACAAATTAGCAAGAACGCTCTGAATGGTGCGACATCGAAAAATACTACAATCTGATTGGTTTGTGATACACCAAAAAATTGGGCCAATCACATTGCGTTGAGATACACCAAAAAAAAGATGCGCCAATCACATTGCTTAGAGATACACCAAATTGCGCTGATCAGATTACACTACACCACAATACACCAATCTATACGCCAACATATAGTTTTTTTTTTTTTTAAAAATAACTCAAAAAGGCGACAAACATCTGAGCGGAAGTAAGTTTGTCATGGTAATGTGTTGTCTACGGAAGCAAATATCAAACACAACGAATATATGAAATTCATATATCTGAACTGCGGTTGTAGAAACGTATTTGTGCACGATCCTCGCAGTAAAGAGCACTATTTAAGCAATAGTGAAAATCAGACCTACAAAAAAAAAATTTTCAGGTCTGATTTTCACCGCTTAAATAGTGCTCTTTACTGCGAGGATCGTGCACAAGTAAGTTTCCATAACCACAGTTCAGATATATGAATTTCATATACTCCTTGTTTGATTTATCATCTTACGGGTTTATGTCGGACTAATTTGATAACCTGCTCTCAGTGGGCTTGTTAGCTCAATTGGTAGAGCGCTGCACTAATATCGTAGAGGTCAGTGGTTCTAATCCCGTACAGGCCTGAATTTTTTCAGGTCTGATTTTCACTATTGCTCAGATAGTGCTCTTTACTGCGAGGATCGTGCACCAATACGAAAGCAAATGCGTTAGGTTAGATTGAGATTGGGAATTAGCATGAAACGTTATGAAAACTTCAGATATAAGTATGTTGACGTATTATCCTTATTTTGTGTCATTTCGATCTCGATACTGGTAACAACAACAACAACAAAATAATGATTCTCTGCAGTTCCGTATTTGAAGCTAACGCGTATTTAAACATAAAATTTACTGCATAATTTTTTCAGTTGAACTGGTCAATCCTCATTTCTCGCCCCTATGGAATTTCGACTTCCTCCAGTTTACTTCACAGTAAGCTAAGCGAGCGGGATTTTGATACGACAACTGGAAAGAAGAGGAGGCCTGGGGTGGGTCACGAACAGTTCTGAGCCTATCGCCTCCCTCCTTAATCATAAAACAAACGTATTATACGCCTTCAAATTCTTTTCAGGCACCTGTCAAAAGGCTCTGTTTTATTCTAATGACCCCACCCTCATTGATACTTACAATTTTCATGATCCCCCCTCCCTTGGTGTCTATGTGCAAACACCAATATCAAACAGTACAATATATTGTACCCGTCCAGTACTTAAAAGCTCATAGAGGAGCCTTTTCATGAACGTACACAACTACCGTAGACAAACTGTACACGAATTATTAATCCTATCAGAAAACCGTACCTGCGTAACCAGGCTCCTGAAGAAGGGACAAGGAGGGGGAGGGAGGGTGAATGGGGGAAATAAAACACTACATTATCTATATATCCCTTAATACTCTATAAGAGACGACTGATCACCTTATGCTTTCCCGTATGATCCCCTCCTCGGGCAATAATTGACTACTGGTCCCCCGACGTTATATCTGATAACGTTTTGATACAATATGAACAAAATAAGACCGGTACAAAAGTTATCTCATACGATATGGGGTATAACATTACAAGGAGAAAGTAATTTTCAATTTTGGAAAGGGCAGAACTATTCTTATCCAAATCAAAGTTCAAAGATTTGTTTCAAGTCTGATATTTCTACACCCACGATTTTCGATTTAGTCTTCTTGATCTAGGTGCTTAGTTTACCCATTCCCCTCCCCCCCCCCTTCCTGTGGCTTCTTTATCTATGAATGTTTTGAAACTCATCGATAACTAATTAGAAGTTATTTCTAGAACATTCGCAGTACAGGTAGAAAGGATTCCCTCATTTTTAATGACTGTAAACACACACGTGCACAGTACAGGTAAAAAGAATTCCCTCATTTTTAATGACTGTAAACACACGCGTGCGCAGTACAGGTAAAAAGAATTCCCTCATTTTTAATGACTGTAAACACAGATTCTTGATTTCGGTCTGCAAATGAAACGTTGTGTATGATTATTGTCGAATCGCACCACTTAAAATACGCTAGAAGGAAATTGAACTTAAAATTTTCAATTTTCATTCGTATACGAACTTGAAGAGGTGAGTGTTTCGCGACAAGGGAAAAGAACCAGGTTATTTGATGTCCTCATTGTACAAGAATTTAAGAAGTGGCCAAGGAAAATCAAATATTTGAAGGGAATTTCTAATCTAGATCCCATACATGGCAATTTCCGCCAAGTCCATAAATTTCCTATTTAGCGCTTAAAATATCGCAGAAACAGAACTGAATCGCACGCACCAAGATTGATGTTTTACAATGTTAATTGCGTGAAAGTGTCCGATTTAGATATCCTAAAAAAGGGACTTAAAGAAGTAAACCTCGAAATTTCTCTTTTAGTGTCCGATTTTTATAATGCGCCAAGCATTTTAAGCTAGGTATCATTTAATTTGTATCAGAGTACAAAATCGATGAAGGAAAATTTGATTCATTTCAAAGATAGCCTTTGGGTCTAAAAACTTTTTACATCATTTTTTGCGTTTCGCGGATTCAAGACTCTGACCCATTTTGCTTAAAAAGGTAACCGGATAGTTTGACACACACTGAATGCTATCAAGCACGCAACTTAACAATTAAATAAATTAGTTTCGATGTTTTCTATTTAGATACGTCAGATTAAAAGTGAGTGGGACGAGGGACGCGTCGTTTCTTTGTTGTCAGAAGCAAAATTAGTAACCATAGTGTCAATTCTCTCTTTCCGAAAGGGATTATGGCGAAAAAAAGTTTTAGATCTGAAGAATGGTGAGCAGTAAGTAAAGGAGCCTTACAGTTGGAAAGAAATGATGCGAGGTTTGACAAGTGCTTAACAAGCTCGATTGAGTGGTCTGATTTGGGACATTTGGTCGAAGTCGATTTCAACTAGAAGCAAACATTGTGCAGAAAATAGTCCAAAATGATAATCATGACCACCACGTTGGAAAAAAATTGCGGCTCTGATTTTGTTTATGTTCGTTACCTTTTAGCTCCTATAGGACAATAGAAACGTCTTCTTCGTCAAGCGCTTTTTGTAAAGGTTGTATATCGTTTAATCTTTTTTTAAGGGTGACAACTTTTGTAAGATGGAAAATAAATAAAGTACCATTGTTCGCCTAGGTGATAATTGCTTCTCATAAGACCAGTGTGCGTAAAAAGCCTCTGATTAAAATGGAATTTGAATGAAAATGCTCAGCGTTGATTGAGTTTTAATGGGAAGCATAAGGAAGACTAAAAGCCCCTGTTAACTGTGTCAAAGTAATTATTATTTTATTTCGCAATAATAAGACGACTAGAATATATTATCACTTGGGAGCAAAATACGTCGTTGTGGAGATGACTGTCAATAATATCCGCTGATTTGTTTAAGTTAATGAGAGTTCTATTTTCTTTTTGCGGCTAAACACGTATAAATGTATCATAAATGACGAATTGAGTCCCAAAAATCACTGTATACTTACGAAAAGGGCTGTTAGCTTCGAAAAGTGCTGCACGAAGGGAATACTTGCACGAAAATAAGTAGAAGGTACATTGGAAGAATTGGATTCAGTGGTGCTTAAAGTCTCAATACCAAAGGGTTCAACGGCCGGGTTATCTCTCCTTTTTACCAGAATTTAGCCGTACGTCCCCCCTACTTGAAACGAAATCAGTTCGTATCCTGTGCCAATTAAAGTCAAGGAAATTGTAGTTAAATTGACGTCTATATTGCTGCTTCTCTTTTGATATGTTTAAAGTAATCTGTAAGGATTCAAAGCTGAAAAAAATCCATACAATTGAACAGCAGTTGTCAAGTCGCATTGGTTGTGAACGAAGAAAGTAATTTTGGAAGGTGTCAAACCAACTTGGTGAACGCTAACATATTTTCATTTTTATGGTATTATTTTTGTTTTAATATAAGAGAAAAATCGAGTTTCCAGATGGGATTTGAACCCACGACCCTCCGTGATCTAGTCGGATGCTCTTTGTTTAGTTTTTTTTTTTCTGTGTGTGCATGTGTGTGTGAAAATATCGAAGTTTTCACGTTCATTTTTTTTCTCGCAATTTTCAAACTTTCCGATTATCTTCTTACTTATTAGTGTGTTTCCCTTCGCGGAGATGAAGAAAAAAAGACATATATTGATGAAACATTAAAATTCTTTTTTAGTTTTACCATTACTGCAAAAGAAAATTACTGCGATTTTCAATCTTTTCATCCGTTTCCTTTTTTTTATCCAAATATCCTGTCACTTTTCGACATGAACTTTTCGGATGACAGTGCAACACATCAAATTTTGTGTATGCCTGTTTTTTTTTTTTTTCTGTGGGAAACACAATGATCTGATGATTAAGTTGTGTTCTGTCACGTTCTTAGGCAAATAGTGTCCTTCTCCATTCGGAAGTAAAAAAAATGGATCCCAGAGAATTTATGACAACATGTGGGGAGGTGATCTATTATGAAAACGTTTTTCGTTCTAGAGGAGTAGCATTTCTCCTCGTTGCTAATGGTTATACAAAACAGTGAAGGTTTTGGCAAGTTGAGCGAAGTAGTTGGGATGTAAACTTCACCTTTAACTTTTTTTACAATCTAGAATTAAGGATAGAAGTTCATTTCTTGTTAGAGGCAGTGTAAACAGATCGTGAACGTGTAAATTCTAATTTGGCTGGCTTTGATTTTCCGGAATACTGCGCAATCAATATTGACAGTAAGGGGGAAGAAGAGTCTTTGGAAAACGTCGAAGCACTAAAAATTGGCCAAATATCAGGGCGAAGATAATCTCTCCGAAAGCCCACTTCAACGCTATTATGGTGATGTTAACCATGTAAACAAATGCTAAGGTAGTGAGTAAACAACAGATGACTTGTGAAGAAACTTAATTGTGACATTCTATCAAAACTGCCTCAAAGGATATCTTCATACGACAAAGGCGGTTTCATATTTTTTGTCTGGGCGCTTTACTTTTATAGAAAGAGAGATATACCACTTTACATAAGTGTAAGTATTTCAAGTATCAAACGTCATCGATGCAGCTGTTCCAGACCCATCATCTTGATAAAGAACTTTCGGATGAGTTCGCGCCTAAATAAATGAAAAACACCCGCCACGAAGTAGTAACTTGTTGCCAAACTAAGCCAAAAATGGTCGATTATATTTCTTTAAAAAACAACGAACAGCTTTATCCTATAACCCTTCAAAACGATATTCTTTCAGAGATGAACTATCACATGCGTGTTAGGTCGGGACATACTCTTTCTAGTTTTTATGTTGTTCCAGTGTCTTCTCGAGCCCTTCACGCTCGAGGCTCGCTAAAAATTTGTGTATCGACCAGATTTCTTGCAGTTTAGTAGTTCTGTTTTGGTAGGCAAAAAAATAATTCAGACCACTTAGCACTTAGCAGAAGTCGCGTCATGGAATGGGAAGGGAACTAGAAAATTTCTCTTTTCGCGTTGTGTCTTGCTTGTCTCAAGCAGTTTTATCTGAGGTCCAAACAATGAGGAATAAAGTCTTCTTCTCCCTCCTCTCACTCTTAAATGCTAAAAGAAAACTGAGACAGTTGTTACACAGAGTGATCAAAACTCCAGTTGTGCAATTCTTCTACTTTTCTGAGATTTAACCTCTGCGAATTCTAACCATGCACTTCGTTCTATTGCTCTTTCATTTTTAGATGAAATCCGCGATAGTGTTTGTCCTTTAGTCTGGTGCCCTTCCCCCTTTAGAAATCATTATACCGTCGAGCCTCGCGTTGACTCGAATCAAAATCGATCGACTGGGGATTCACGACACAAATGTTACTGTGCGTGAACGCCTAGGAACTTGAATCCTTGTTAAAGTGGACCATGTGCCAACTCGAACCAAAATCGATTAGACGGAGACATACGTTCACTGCAATCGATTCTTTTTGCTGTTAAGCGATTCCTCGCTAACCCGAACCTCGTTATGCCCTTTCTCGAGTCAACGGAGTCAAAATCGAGTCACGAGTCAAGTTCGAGTCAACGCTATTTTTTATTTAATTTTTTTTCCTGAGTCCTTGTTTGATGTCTGTTAACTATTGATGCACCAGGAATAGAAGAACACCTAGTTTTAAACTAAAAACTTGCTTTTACGGCTGTCTGCAATGCGTTGCTGGGTACAGCTTCGTGAAAAAACTGGAAACATTCCGGGGCATGTAAGAGTTATCGTCACGGATTCCGACTTTTTTACTGACTTACATCTGAGGGAGAAGTCCCATTTTAATGGCAAACCGTCTGATGCCGAGTCTTCTTTCGCGTTGTTTTTCTCTTTCTGCCTCATTTAAGAACTCTTCGTTTTGGGACTGGTGGGCCGAGTCTCTGTTTGTATCCATTATTATCGCGAAATATTTAAGAATTTTAACAGAGCGACAACAAGGATCTGTGCGACGAAGTACAAAAAGGTAAACAAACGTCCCTTTCGGCTCGTCAAAATCACGCCATATTTTAATACTTTGGTGTTGGAGCGAGCGCATTTGATCCCGTTAACTGTGTAACAATATTGGAGGGATATTGTTGATAAGAAGAGAGCTTTAGTGACTTCACACGCGGTTTTTAAGATAGCCGATCAAGGAAGATAACTTTATTTTTTCTTACCAAAGCGAGGTCATGACGTAAGCGTCACGCGTAACGTAATACACATTGTAACATCCTTCCTTTTTTTTTTTTTTTTTTTTTGTGTGTGGGATTAGAGTAACAATATGAACTAGCAAATTGAGCAACAACGTGGCGAAAGGAAAAGAAACATTACCAAATGTAGGTAATAAAGGAAAGTACATGAAAACAAAATGTCACAGTCTCTTTGTTCCGTATTGGTTTGTCTCTCGCAACAGCGTTCAAGTTAGCACATAGTCTCTTAGCCTAGCTGGTGGCTTAATGGCACGGCCTGATCGGGAACGCTTCACTGCTCCAGATTCACAAGGGTTGGGCATGGTGGTTGTGTCACTTGTTTCCTCTGCCAGATTCTGTGGGCTGGCGTTGTGCTGTGTGTCTTGTCCTGGGATGGTCACCTTACAGTCAGCACTTGGGATAGGATGAGGTTCTTTGGCAAGGTCTTGTTGCTTGGAGGGCTGTGAGATTTTCACCAGGTGTTGTCGGTTGCGTCTGTAGGTTGTGCCGGAGGCCTGAACTTCATACGATCTTTCATCCAGCCTGCGGGTCACTTCAGCTTTCTTCCAGGTGTGTTGTCCAAGGACAAAAGGTTTCAAGCGGACAGTATCCCCTTCCTTCAAGGTAGGCAGGTCATGTGCGGTACGATTATAGTACTTTGCTTGTCTTTTCTGGTTTAATTGAAGCTGTTCCATCTCGTGAGGGTTCAGGGGATTTCTTGGTTCCAGCAGGGTTTTTGTAGTCGGCAGCAGGGTCCTAGTTCTCCTACCCATGAGACGCTGGGCTGGGCTGCTGTCTACGCCTTGTGTTGGGGAATTCCTGATGTTGAGCAAGGCAAGGTATTGGTCTTCGCCCAATTTGGCGGTTTTCCGCAGCATGCGCTTGGCTACCTTCACGGCGGATTCAACTTTGCCGTTGGCTTTACTGTTGTGAGGTGAGGTGGTGGTGTGTTCAATACCCCAGCTCTTGGTGAAAGCATGAAATTCACTTGACACAAACTGAGGTCCATTGTCAGAGACCAGCTGTCTGGGAATCCCGTATCGAGCAAGATGGGCTTTTAGCTTCTTGATGACCGTTGTGGACTTGGTGTCAGTAAGGCGGTCCAGTTCCCAGAAGTTTGACTTGTAACAAGCAGTGATGAGGTAATCTTTACCATTACATGATAACAGGTCGCAGCCAATCTTTTCCCAGGCTCGTTCAGGAATGTCGTGGCTCATAAGAGGTTCCTTGCATGGTGTCTGTTCAAAATCTCTACACGCCTCACACACTTGTATCGACTCTTTTATCTCTTTACTCATTCCAGGCCAGAATACATATTCTCGAGCTCGTCGCAGGCATGCGTCGACGCCTTGGTGTCCAGCGTGGATGTCTTTTTTTATCTCAGGCCTCATGTACTCTGGTATAACCAATCTCTCGCCCCGGAAGATGAGGCCATCAGTGACTGCCAGTTCATCACGGATGCTGAAGTATGGTGTAACAAGGGGTGATAGTTGGGTCTTGTCTTTTGGCCAACCTCTTAGGATGGTCTGTTTAAGCTGTTGTAGCGCAGGATCGCAGTTGGTGTGTTGACGCGTTGCCTGTATTCTCTCATCGGACATTACAAGGTAGGTGAGAGCATTGATAATTTCAAATTCTTCTTGCGTGTCGTCACAGGTCAGGGGAAGGTGGGCCCGACTCAGGGTGTCGGCCAGGAACATTTCTTTGCCATTCAGATACCGCACATCGATGTTGTAGGCCAGAGCGCGTACCAACATGCCTTGAAGGCGCTTGGGAGCTCTGTCAAGGGGTTTCTTCGTGATGCTCTCTAATGGTTTGTGGTCGGAGTGGACAGTTACGTGACGACCATAGGTGTATTGGTGCCACTTCTCGAGAGCGAATACAATGGCGAGCATCTCCTTCTCGATTGTTGCGTACCTTGTTTCGGTATCACTTAGAGCTCTGCTGGCATACGCTAAAGGTCTTCCTTCTTGTAAGAGTGCTGCACCTAGGCCTTGCCCACTGGCATCACATTGAATTGACAGTTCTTTAGTTGAGTCAAAGTAGGCCAGCACAGGAGCTTGTGTTAGGAGACGTTTGATTTCTTCAAAAGCTTTGTCATGAACAGAGTCCCAGATCCACTCAACATCGGGGTGGGTCAGATCATTGATGGGACGCATGACATCAGAGAGTTTAGGGACGAATCTTGCGAGGTAGTTGACAGTCCCTCTCAGTCGTTCAACACCCGCCTTGTCTGTAGGCGGCTTCATCTTGACTATTGCTTCAATTTTGGCGGGGTCAGGCTTAAGACCATTGCTGCTTACGACGTGGCCCATGAACGGAATTTCCTGTAAACCAAAACGGCACTTGTCTTTGTTGAGAGTAATTCCGATCTCACAGCAGCGTTGTAGGAACAAATGTACCCGCTCATCATGTTCATCATCTGTGCGGCCCCAGATGAGTACATCATCGGCAATGCAGCGGACACCCTGGAGACCCTCCAGTGCCTGGTGGAGCCTTTTCTGGAAGATCTCGCTGCTAACCGTGAGGCCGAAGGGGAGACGGCACCAGCGATAGCGTCCAAATGGAGTTGCAAATGTCGTCAGCAGACTCGAAGGGTGGTCAAGTTCGCAGTGCAGATAGCCTGCTTTTAGGTCGCAGACAGAGAACTTGCACGCTTGAGATAGTTCTGGAAGGACGTCCTCTAGGACAGGTAGCTTGTAGTGTTCTCGTTTGAGGGCTTTGTTGAGTGGGCGAGGGTCTATGCAGATTCTGACACCGGACTTTTTCTCAGCGACAGACATTTGACTCACCCAGTCGGTGGGTTCGTCCACAGGCACAATCATAGCGGTGTCCACAAGGCGCTGGAGTTCGGCTTTGACTACATCTTTACGTGACTCAGGCAGGGTGCGCGCACTTCGAATCACCGGGGAGGCACCTTCAGCAATTGTGAGGTGTACCTTCTTGCCAGGGAGTGTGCCAGGTGTTTCCTTGAAGGCGTCAGGAAAGAGCTGAACGTAGTCACGTTCAGGTGACGAAACTGCATTTACGACCTTGAACTTGTCGTAGTGCACTGTGATGAGATTCATTTTCTGTGCCGCTTTTCCACTTAGTAAAGGGGTGAGTTCCTTGTCAACGATGACAAAGTCCACTTTGAAGCTTTGCTTTGTGGTCGGATTCACAACTTTTAGTTTGCATTTGCCGAGGGCTTGCAAAGAGGTTTTATTCCACATCTGGAGGTTTATCCTTTCAGGGCGAATTTGGGCGTTTTCTACGTAGCGCTTAGGCAGAATACATACAGTAGAACCACAGTCAATTTGTAGTTTCACCAGCTTCTTGTTAACTTCCATTTCACAGAAAATGAGTTGGTTGCCAGGTTGGACTGCATTGACGAATTGATCCTGATCAGTCGAAATTCCACTAATGGTTTCACAGCTATTTTCAGAGGAGTCGGTAGAGTAGTCTTCACCAACAGAGTGGACGCTGTGGTGCTTACACTTAGATGACATTTGAAAGTGGTTTTTGCCACCACAGGCCATGCAGGTCTTTCCCCACGCGGGGCACAGTTCCTTCCTCATGAGGTGAACTTGGGTGCAGAAAAGACACTTTCTTTTAGTAGCGCGCGGGTCACTAGTTTCTCTATATTTTCCTTTACTGAAGTTGTCTTTTGTCTTTCCTTTTCCATGATCTCCAGGTTTTTCTTTAGGTTTGTGTTTGTCGTCACCAGGCTTTTTCTTCTTAAATTTATTGATCACCTTATTAATCTCTTCACTCTTGAGAGCTTTCATGTGAAGAGAGGCGGCCTCTTTTGCACGACAAATTTCGATGGTTTTGCTCAGTGTAAGATCGTGTGTTGAGAGGAGTTCCTCACGAGTCTTGTCATCTGAGATACCTAAGAGAAGACGATCCATGAGCAAGAGTTCACGCATGCAATCGCAGAAGCCACAGGTTTTGGCCATGTTGCGTAATACAGAGATATACTCGTCAATAGACTCACCAGATTCTTGATTTCGACGATTGAATTGGAAGCGCTCGAAGAATTCTTGTTTTTGACCGAGAAAGTGCTGATCATATTTCATAAGAATGTCCGCCATCTTGTCGCGATCTTCACCTTCACCGAATTTCATTCCGTTGAAAAGTCGCATGGCTTCAATGCCAATGCAGTGCAGTAGCATGGCACACTTGTAATCTTCACTTTGGTCATTTAGACCGGCAAGGAGACAGTAGTTTAACCATCGTTGTTTCCACAACTTCCAGTTATCGGCTCGATCGCCGTCAACTTCGAGTGATTTTGGCGGGGCGATTTGCGGTCGCCGAAAACCGGGATTTTCTGGAGCTTGAGCGGCGGGAGCAGCAGCGGCTTCGGAGTTAAGCATGTCGTTCTAGACTAGGAGACGGAGGTGTACGAACTGCAGGGAGTTCCACACAGGGGGGAATAGTATCGGCAGTTTCCAGAGAGTACACGATGAGAAATCGAGACAATGCTTGAGTAAGGCAGTAAACAATGTTCGTAGGAGAGCGAGGTTCTTGAGGATTCGATGAGAAAACGACGACAGCAGTAGTCACTGTTGAACGTTAACTCGGTACCGCTGCCACCATGTAACAATATTGGAGGGATATTGTTGATAAGAAGAGAGCTTTAGTGACTTCACACGCGGTTTTTAAGATAGCCGATCAAGGAAGATAACTTTATTTTTTCTTACCAAAGCGAGGTCATGACGTAAGCGTCACGCGTAACGTAATACACATTGTAACAAACTGTGAATGAAAAGTTCAAAATTAACGGGAAAAATGGAGGTAAATCTAAGCTAAATGAAGTCTTGTGTCACTCTAAAATGTTTTAATACTCAACCATCGGACGATTTTGCGAAACGTGCAACTTGCGGCCTTGCTTTTGCTGCTTCAGTTGGATCAAGACCCAAAAGGTCAAAATACACGCGGGATTACCAGGAGTGATCATGAGTCGAGTTTGTCTACTGAATTTTCGAGGAGTCTGAGTTTTCGGGGTCTGAGGTCTGAGGTCTGAGTTTTCGGGGTGTGAGTTTTCGTGACACCCCAAGCTTACTTGCACTCAGGTAAAGTGCTCATGGATTTTGCCGACATAGGTCAATGAAGTGCCGTATGCGAGGGCTAAAGACATCGATTTCTCATCGGCTAAGAAGCTCAAAGAAAAGCTCGACCAAAAAATCGAGGATCTACAACAGCCGCAAGCCTCGAACCATACAACAACATCTAGTTCCTCCTGTTCTTCCCCTTGATTTGTGATGATCTTAGGTATAGCGCATTAGATCATATATATAATGAATTTTGCGCTATAGAGATAATAAAATTATTAAATTATTATACGAAAAAATCCTTAGTCTTTATGCTTTCCACTTTTGCTTGAACAGCCAACAATAATGCATAAAACCATCCCTTCTTTCTCACATGAACTCTTCGTTAGAAACGGTTTGTTTACGCTCGAGGGACACCAAGATGGCGGATATTAACCGTTGCTAAGGTATTGGTCACGTGGGTGAAACCCAAGGATATGTTGAGAATCCACCGACAGTTGCAAAATTTCGTAATTAATTTTATTTCCGCTAAAAGCCTCTTTTGATGAACCTTTTTCAAAAATTGTATCAAAAAGTTCGAGAATGCGCCATAGAAATGCATCATTATCATTATCGTTAACATTTAAATAAGGCTATCATTTCTTTTATAGGCAGCTGTTTTTTTTTTTTTTTCATTTTGTCACACGGAAATCGTACAAGGGAATTAGCAAAAAATTAAAAAGTTGCTGATTTTGCAGCATGTTACCGCGCGACTCACGCTCGATTGGCGTGAAATCAAGCTTTTCCGAAACTCCTAAGAGCAGAATAAAGATAACATTCCTTTTCTCTGTCCGCTCGTTTCAACCTGCTAAAAGGAAACGGGAAAGACGGCTTTGCAGGTTAATCAACTGGAATTCGCGCTGTTAATTTTTTTCTGTTTTCCAGAAATAATCCCGAGCTCTTCAATAATGAAAACCATGTCCGTTATTTTCTCTTTGTTAACAGATGGCGTGTGCCATAGTGTTTGTTCTTCTTCTGGTTGCTGCCTTGCCATCATCAGCCCTTCCCACTTCCTGTAATCAGTGTGACGTGGATTATGACCTCTGTTCGGAAGCGTGCATACAGAACACACTGTTTCCTTGCACCGCCTGCACGCCAATTCGGGAAGCTTGTATGGCAACTTGTTCAGGAAAATGAGCTGGTGAAAGTACTTTCAGGCTTCTAAAAACCAAGGAATCGTCGAAATATATTACAAGTTCATGTTTTAGTGTGTTGTGTAAAATTTAGTGCCGCAACGACCGATTTCTGATATACATGGAAACTATAGATCATGTCAACTGGTAGAAATAAAAATATATCAAAAATTTAGAATTATACTCTCTTAAATTACATTCCAAAGCATAAGTCCTCGTTGACAACCTTTTTCAATTCTGTGTACTGTTCCATTAGCCTCGTCCGTTAGATTCTTGAATTGAGTACGAGGCTGTCTCTAGCTGCGTAACAGTGAGTTGTTTTAGGAAATGTTCAAGGTGAGACCATGAAGAGTGTGTACACACCGCCAGCACATGACACCGGCTAACTAAAAGTTCCGGTATGCCCGATTCGCACGGGATGGTACGCAACGCGTAACAGGACATTCCGTGAGAAATTAAACGATCCCATACCAATACAGAAAACATAGGCATGCTACGCATGCAGGAGTTATTTTTTTGGACACGTAGGTTGAAATGGGACACTATATAACTGATGCTGGTGTCTGAATTGTTGGCAAAAATAAACTGCATTGGTACAACGCTTCCTGTAGTCCCCTCCACAGCCCTAATTTGAACTTGTCACGCAACGCTATCTCTCTCCAACATTGCATGACGAGACTAAACAACAACCTGCTCGTAGGTTCAAATTGTGCTTATTGCCGTTCCTTCGTCAGAGACAAAGTCCTAGTTATTATTCTGACCATTAAGGGCCAGAATCAGAAATTATGTTTGGTTTTCCTGTGCAAGAAAATGCACAGTAGCGTGCAGTTTTTAATTGGCGTAAAGTAATGTGGTGGCATATCCAGGGAACGAGGTTGAGTTTTGACATCGAGCGTCAGTCAGATTTGAAGTGCTGGCCGCGCATCAACGATAAGCTTGTTACAGTTTATACTCATCTTTCGAGTGAACTTAACTATATTTATTTAAAGTGCAAGCCTAATACTGTGAATCACCACTATTGTTAACGTACTGACGAAAACAACAACCCTTGGCAACAGTAATACAACCATCTCATGTAAACGTTGGCGATTGAAACCATCCGTAAATAAATATTGCGAAATGAACAATTGTACTTTTCTCACCAAAAAAAAAAAAACTTGTGGAAGTCACTGCCACATACCTTTAATTTCAATCAGTCAAAAATCTTGAGGTCTATAAAATGCCTTCTGTGATATATCGTTCCGAGTCTGGTAAGACTGCCATAAATCTCCGAAAAAGGAACACTTTCGCTCGAAGGCGCGTCTGCC
This sequence comes from Stylophora pistillata, assembly GCF_964205215.1. Classification (NCBI taxonomy): domain Eukaryota; kingdom Metazoa; phylum Cnidaria; class Anthozoa; order Scleractinia; family Pocilloporidae; genus Stylophora; species Stylophora pistillata. Next base: position 18,075,174 of record NC_142527.1, on the reverse strand, counting down.
GAAGCCATATTTACTTTAACAGATGTCCACCATCCGAGGCAAAAAAAAACTTCAAAGTTTGTTATTAGATGTAAGCAAGAGAAATCCTTGTAAATAAAGTCATCGCGTTCAAATACAACTTTTTATTGAGTGATCCCGCCTTTCCTCCGGCGATTTTAGTAATTCCAAATTTTCATGGATGGCATCAACTTGTTCCGAAGTCTTAGCCTCCATAACTCACCATGTTGACAAACCATGAAAAGCACTCGACAGCGATTTTGCTAAAACAGCAAAGCCTTCAATTCGAACCAATTCAATTCAATCCGCTGATCCACAAATCCGGCCCAAATGTAGGCTCCGTGTAGCTTCTTGTTCAGTAACAGATGGTTGCCTCGAAATACTCTTCCATATAATTTTGCAGTGGAAAGCTCTATTTTATCTCTTACAGCCTCTGGACAAAGATATTTTCCGGTCTTCGTTCTTCGAACAAGTGAAAGTAGATTGAACCAAGAGAAAGTATCATTCTCCAAAGGATAATAAGGTGGGCTACTTAATTGGTTGTTGCCTATCTGGACTTTGCCCATTGCGTGCGAAATACGTGATAAAATGCAGGTTGTTTACAGGAAATTGACACGCAATGGGGTAAAGTCCAGGTTAGCTACAAGCGAATTTTACTGGTAGAAAACGTCTAAGCACTTGAGAGTTGCGTGGAAAATTAACCGACCGAACCATTCTGTCCCTTGTAAAATATTTTTCATTGAGGTAGATTTATGTCATAAAATTTGCGTTGTTTACTGGAAAATGGCATTTCATCTAAAAAAATCTAATCCATACTGGCGAGTAAAAAGTAACACGCAGTTGTAACGGAAAAGTATTGTTTAAACAATATTTAATTCATGGAGGACTTTTAGAAGCAAAGAAACGGATATGTAACATGGCAGTCGACGCAGAAAGTAAATGTAACTTGGTGGTCGTTTCAACCGCTGCTAAAAGAACAACCATATGGCAAAAAAAAAAAGATTATCAATCAAATATGATTTACGCAAATATCTTGCGCAAGATTTACCAGAGTCAGTAAAGCTAGCCTTTCCGAAACAACACGCTATAGCGCTAAATTCCTGTTAGGCCTCCAGGTGACGGTGTATGCGTCGTAACTGAAGGAGCGGTACACAAAACATGCACGTTTTAACTCGCTCATCGGTAGAAAAAGTTCCCTGACGACCTTTCAAATCCAGACAGATCATAGCGATAAAATCCTCACGAAGGACATGAGCCATTACACTGAATAGATGGTCTTACAACTCTTGTAGATGTCATCTTACCTCGTTCCTTGAGCGAAATTCAAAATTGGAATCGCTGATTAACTCATATATAGCAATGAAATATCCTGAAGTTGCTCCTATCAACATCTGAAGTAATATTTGATTCAAAATTTTTCTCATGGTCCACTCAGTCTCCTTCAGAAGGAAGATTAAGCATAGTCGTACAACGATCACAACTCTACCACTTTCCCAACACGACTGATACATTTGCTTAATTCGCGAACCGCTCTCTCCGACTCAAGCGTTGATTCGCTGAAATTTGAAGACCTGTCAAACCACAAATTAGCAAGAACGCTCTGAATGGTGCGACATCGAAAAATACTACAATCTGATTTGTTTGTGATACACCAAAAAATTAAGCCAATCACATTGCGTTGAGATACACCAAAAAAAAGATGCACCAATCAGATTGCTTAGAGATACACCAAATTGCGCTGATCAGATTACACTACACCACAATACACCAATCTATACGCTAAAATATGGTTATTTATTTTTTTTTTTAAATAACTCAAAAAGGCGACAAACATCTGAGCGGAAGTAAGTTTGTCATGGTAATGTGTTGTCTACGGAAGCAAATATCAAACACAACGAATATATGAAATTCATATATCTGAACTGCGGTTGTAGAAACGTATTTGTGCACGATCCTCGCAGTAAAGAGCACTATTTAAGCAATAGTGAAAATCAGACCTACAAAAAAAAAAATTTTCAGGTCTGATTTTCACCGCTTAAGTAGTGCTCTTTACTGCGAGGATCGTGCACAAGTAAGTTTCCATAAACACAGTTCAGATATATGAATTTCATATACTCGTTGTTTGATTTATCATCTTACGGGTTTATGTCGGACTAATTTGATGACCTGCTCTCAGTGGGCTTGTTAGCTCAATTGGTAGAGCGCTGCACTAATATCGTAGAGGTGAGTGGTTCTAATCCCGTACAGGCCTGAATTTTTTCAGGTCTGATTTTCACTATTGCTCAGATAGTGCTCTTTACTGCGAGGATCGTGCACCAATACGAAAGCAAATGCGTAAGGTTAGATTGAGATTGGGAATTAGCATGAAACGTTATGAAAACTTCAGATATAAGTATGTTGACGTATTATCCTTATTTTGTGTCATTTCGATCTCGATACTGGTAACAACAACAACAACAAAATAATGATTCTCTGCAGTTCCGTATTTGAAGCTAACGCGTATTTAAACATAAAATTTACTGCATAATTTTTTCAGTTGAACTGGTCAATCCTCATTTCTCGCCCCTATGGAACTTCGACTTCCTCCAGTTTACTTCACAGTAAGCTAAGCGAGCGGGATTTTGATACGACAACTGGAAAGAAGAGGAGGCCTGGGGTGGGTCACGAACAGTTCTGAGTCTATCGCCTCCCTCCTTAATCATAAAACAAACGTATTATACGCCTTCAAATTCTTTTCAGGCACCTGTCAAAAGGCTCTGTTTTATTCTAATGACCCCACCCTCATTGATACTTACAATTTTCATGATCCCCCCTCCCTTGGTGTCTATGTGCAAACACCAATATCAAACAGTACAATATATTGTACCCGTCCAGTACTTAAAAGCTCATAGAGGAGCCTTTTCATGAACGTACACAACTACCGTAGACAAACTGTACACGAATTATTAATCCTATCAGAAAACCGTACCTGCGTAACCAGGCTCCTGAAGAAGGGACAAGGAGGGGAGGGAGGGTGAATGGGTGAAATAAAACACTACATTATCTATATATCCCTTAATACTCTATAAGAGACGACTGATCACCTTATGCTTTCCCGTATGATCCCCTCCTCGGGCAATAATTGCCTACTGGTCCCCCGACGTTATATCTGATAACGTTTCGATACAATATGAACAAAATAAGACCGTACAAAAGTTATCTCATACGATATGTAGTATAACATTACAAGGAGAAAGTAATTTTCAATTTTGGCAAGGGCAGAACTATTCTTATCCAAATCAAAGTTCAAAGATTTGTTTCAAGTCGGATATTTCTACAGCCACGATTTTCGATTTAGTCTTCTTGATCTAGGTGCTTGGTTTACCCATTCCCCTCCCCCCCCCCCCCTTCCTGTGGCTTCTTTATCTATGAATGTTTTGAAACTCATCGATAACTAATTAGAAGTTATTTCTAGAACGTGCGCAGTACAGGTAAAAAGAATTCCCTCATTTTTAATGACTGTAAACACACACGTGCGCAGTACAGGTAAAAAGAATTCCCTCATTTTTAATGACTGTAAACACAGATTCTTGATTTCGGTCTGCAAATGAAACGTTGTGTATGATTATTGTCGAATCGCACCACTTAAAATACGCTAGAAGGAAATTGAACTTAAAATTTTCAATTTTCATTCGTATACGAACTTGAAGAGGTGAGTGTTTTGCGACAAGGGAAAAGAACCAGGTTATTTGATGTCCTCATTGTACAAGAATTTAAGAAGTGGCCAAGGAAAATCAAATATTTGAAGGGAATTTCTAATCTAGATCCCATACATGGCAATTTCCGCCAAGTCCATAAATTTCCGATTTAGCGCTTAAAATATCGCAGAAATAGAACTGAATCGCACGCACCAAGATTGATGTTTTACAATGTTAATTGCGTGAAAGTGTCCGATCTAGATATCCTAAAAAAGGGACTTAAAAAAGTAAACCTCGAAATTTCTCTTTTAGTGTCCGATTTTTATAATGCGCCAAGCATTTTAAGCTAGGTATCATTTAATTTGTATCAGAGTACAAAATCGATGAAGGAAAATTTGATTCATTTCAAAGATAGCTTTTGGGTCTAAAAACTTTTTACATAATTTTTTGCGTTTCGCGGATTCAAGACTCTGACCCATTTTGCTTAAAAAGGTAACCGGATAGTTTGACACACACTGAATGCTATCAAGCACACAACTTAACAATTAAATAAATTAGTTTCGATGTTTTTCTATTTAGATACGTCAGATTAAAAGTGAGTGGGACGAGGGACGCGTCGTTTCTTTGTTGTCAGAAGCAAAATTAGTAACCATAGTGTCAATTCTCTCTTTCCGAAAGGGATTATGGCAAAAAAAAGTTTTAGATTTGAAGAATGGTGAGCAGTAAGTAAAGGAGCCTTACAGTTGGAAAGAAATGATGCGAGGTTTGACAAGTGCTTAACAAGCTCGATTGAGTGGTCTGATTTGGGACATTTGGTCGAAGTCGATTTCAACTAGAAGCAAACATTGTGCAGAAAATAGTCCAAAATGATAATCATGACCACCACGTTGGAAAAAAATTGCGGCTCTGAATTTGTTTATGTTCGTTACCTTTTAGCTCCTGTAGGACAATAGAAACGTCTTCTTCGTCAAGCGCTTTTTGTAAAGGTTGTATATCGTTTAATCTTTTTTTAAGGGTGACAACTTTTGTAAGATGGAAAATAAATAAAGTACCATTGTTCGCCTAGGTGATAATTGCTTCTCATAAGACCAGTGTGCGTAAAAAGCCTCTGATTAAAATGGAAATTGAATGAAAATGCTCCGCGTTGATTGAGTTTTAATGGGAAGCATAAGGAAGACTAAAAGCCCCTGTTAACTGTGTCAAAGTAATTATTATTTTATTTCGCAATAATAAGACGACTAGAATATATTATCACTTGGGAGCAAAATACGTCGTTGTGGAGATGACTGTCAATAATATCCGCTGATTTGTTTAAGTTAATGAGAGTTCTATTTTCTTTTTGCGGCTAAACACGTATAAATGTATCATAAATGACGAATTGAGTCCCAAAAATCACTGTATACTTACGAAAAGGGCTGTTAGCTTCGAAAAGTGCTGCACGAAGGGAATACTTGCACGAAAATAAGTAGAAGGTACATTGGAAGAATTGGATTCAGTGGTGCTTAAAGTCTCAATACCAAAGGGTTCAACGGCCGGGTTATCTCTCCTTTTTACCAGAATTTAGCCGTACGTCCCCCCTACTTGAAACGAAATCAGTTCGTATCCTGTGCCAATTAAAGTCAAGGAAATTGTAGTTAAATTGACGTCTATATTGCTGCTTCTCTTTTGATATGTTTAAAGTAATCTGTAAGGATTCAAAGCTGAAAAAAATCCATACAATTGAACAGCAGTTGTCAAGTCGCATTGGTTGTGAACGAAGAAAGTAATTTTGGAAGGTGTCAAACCAACTTGGTGAACGTTAACATATTTTCATTTTTATGGTATTATTTTTGTTTTAATATAAGAGAAAAATCGAGTTTCCAGATGGGATTTGAACCCACGACCCTCCGTGATCTAGTCGGATGCTCTTTGTTTAGTTTTTTTTTTCTGTGTGTGCATGTGTGTGTGAAAATATCGAAGTTTTCACGTTCATTTTTTTTCTCGCAATTTTCAAACTTTCCGATTATCTTCTTACTTATTAGTGTGTTTCCCTTCGCGGAGATGAAGAAAAAAAGACATATATTGATGAAACATTAAAATTCTTTTTTAGTTTTACCATTACTGCAAAAGAAAATTACTGCGATTTTCAATCTTTTCATCCGTTTCCTTTTTTTTATCCAAATATCCTGTCACTTTTCGACATGAACTTTTCGGATGACAGTGCAACACATCAAATTTTGTGTATGCCTGTTTTTTTTTTTTTTCTGTGGGAAACACAATGATCTGATGGTTAAGTTGTGTTCTGTCACGTTCTTAGGCAAATAGTGTCCTTCTCCATTCGGAAGTAAAAAAAATGGATCCCAGAGAATTTATGACAACATGTAGGGAGGTGATCTATTATGAAAACGTTTTTCGTTCTAGAGGAGTAGCATTTCTCCTCGTTGCTAATGGTTATACAAAACAGTGAAGGTTTCGGCAAGTTGAGCGAAGTAGTTGGGATGTAAACTTCACCTTTAACTTTTTTTACAATCTAGAATTAAGGATAGAAGTTCATTTCTTGTTAGAGGCAGTGTAAACAGATCGTGAACGTGTAAATTCTAATTTGGCTGGCTTTGATTTTCCGGAATACTGCGCAATCAATATTGACAGTAAGGGGGAAGAAGAGTCTTTGGAAAACGTCGAAGCACTAAAAATTGGCCAAATATCAGGGCGAAGATAATCTCTCCGAAAGCCCACTTCAACGCTATTATGGTGATGTTAACCATGTAAACAAATGCTAAGGTAGTGAGTAAACAACAGATGACTTGTGAAGAAACTTAATTGTGACATTCTATCAAAACTGCCTAAAAGGATATCTTCATACGACAAAGGCGGTTTCATATTTTTTGTCTGGGTGCTTTACTTTTATAAAAAGAGAGATATACCACTTTACATAAGTGTAAGTATTTCAAGTATCAAACGTCATCGATGCAGCTGTTCCAAACCCATCATCTTGAGTTCAAGAACTTTCGGATGAGTCCGCGCCTAAACGAATGAAAAACACCCGCCACGAAGTAGTAACTGCTTGCCAAACTAAGCCAAAAATGGTCGATTATATTTCTTTAAAAAACAACGAACAGCTTTATCCTATAACCCTTCAAAACGATATTCTTTCAGAGATGAACTATCACATGCGTGTTAGGTCGGGACATACTCTTTCTAGTTTTTATGTTGTTCCAGTGTCTTCTCGAGCCCTTCACGCTCGAGGCTCGCTAAAAATTTGTGTATCGACCAGATTTCTTGCAGTTTAGTAGTTCTGTTTTGGTAGGTAAAAAAATAATTCAGACCACTTAGCACTTAGCAGAAGTCGCGTCATGGAATGGGAAGGGAACTAGAAAATTTCTCTTTTCGCGTTGTGTCTTGCTTGTCTCAAGCAGTTTTATCTGAGGTCCAAACAATGAAGAATAAAGTCTTCTTCTCCCTCTCCTCACTTTTAAATGCTAAAAGAAAACTGAGACAGTTGTTACACAGAGTGATCAAAACTCCAGTTGTGCAATTCTTCTACTTTTCCGAGATTTAACCTCTGCGAATTCTAACCATGCACTTCGTTCTATTGCTCTTTCATTTTTAGATGAAATCCGCGATAGTGTTTGTCCTTTAGTCTGGTGCCCTTCCCCCTTTAGAAATCATTATACCGTCGAGCCTCGCGTTAACTCGAATCAAAATCGATCGACTGGGGATTCACGACACAAATGTTACTGTGCGTGAACGCCTAGGAACTTGAATCCTTGTTAAAGTGGACCATGTGCCAACTCGAACCAGAATCGATTAGACGGAGACATACGTTCACTGCAATCGATTCTTTTTGCTGTTAAGCGATTCCTCGCTAACCCGAACCTCGTTATCCCCTTTCTCGAGTCAACGGAGTCAAAATCGAGTCACGAGTCAAGTTCGAGTCAACGCTATTTTTTATTTAATTTTTTTTCCTGAGTCCTTGTTTGATGTCTGTTAACTATTGATGCACCAGGAATAGAAGAACACCTAGTTTTAAACTAAAAACTTACTTTTACGGCTGTCTGCAATGCGTTGCTGGGTACAGCTTCATGAAAAAACTGGAAACATTCCTGGGCATGTAAGAGTTTTTTCCGACTTTTTTACTTACTTACATCTGAGGGAGAAGTCCCATTTTAATGGCAAACTGTCCAAAGTTCCTTGGAGTAAAACTAGAATCTCAGCATTTTACTGGACCACAGGGAACCATTCAAGAAGAGCGCTACAAATTAACCATTCTTTCCGCGGCCGATGTGGAGAAAAGATATCAAATGTTCCGTAAAACTTGTTTCAACATAATGATGATATGCACCTTTTCTTGTTTTTCTCCCGACATACGGGTTTCACCTGCTCAAGACTTTCGGACTCCGAAAGCATCGAAAATTTTATAAAATTTTAAAATTTTATATACTGTTACATAATGCGTGAAATGCATAGTGTATGAGACACGCTGTGACGATTACATGAGTGGAAGTTAAATTCCAACACTAGTCCATGAAGGTGAATTTTATTGACTTCACTGATATTTGATTTTGTTTTGCTTTTTGATAGCTACGATAATAGTTGTTTGTCTAATGTCATTATTTATATAGGGGGAAAACTTTGAGTTGACTCGAACTTGACTCGTGACTCGCACTTGACTTAAGCTTTAACTCGTACTTGACTTGGGCTCGAAGTTGAATCGTACATTGGGATAACCCCACCAGAGTACCGCGTGCCAATGTCACTCGAACTAACATTGATTCCACAGAGAATTCGTTTGCAATGATTTTACCATGAGCCAATCAAATAATCGCTGACCTGATACGCACGTCAACTCGAACTCAAATCGATTAAACCGGCAGAGATTTCCGTCATTAATCTATACTAATTTTACCCTCGGCCACTCAAATTTTCGATGACCCGGACTGCGCGGTTACTCATAGTAATTTGCTTTTGCCCACACATCATTTAGAAAAGATAACATTCCCTCTCTCTGTCCGCTCCTTTCCACTTGTGAAAAGGAAACGGGAAAGACAGCTTTGCAGGTTAATCAATCGGACTTTGCGCTGTTAATTTTTCCCGTTTTTCCAGAAATAATACCGAGCTCTTCAATAATGAAAACCATGTCTGTTATTTTCTCTTTGTCATCAGATGGAGTATGCCATAGTGTTTGTTCTTCTTCTGGTTGCTGCCTTGCCATCATCAGCCCTTCCCACTTCCTGTAATCAGTGTGACGTGGATTATGACCTCTGTTCGGAAGCGTGCTTAAAGATTACAGGGTTTGATTGTTCCGCCTGCACGCCAATTCGGGAAGCTTGTATGGCAACTTGTTCAGGAAAATGAGCTGGTGAAAGTACTTTCAGGCTTCTAGAAAACCAAGGACTCGTCGAAATATATTACAAGTTCATGTTTTAGTGTGTTGTGTAAAATTTAGTGCCATAACGACCGATTTCTGATATACATGGAAACTATAGATCATGTCAACTGGTAGAAATAAAAATATATCAAAAATTTAGAATTATACTCTCTTAACTACTCGCGCCGACGAAGGGCTAACGCTCGAAACGTCAGCTTTTGTAATCGTTACGGTGGCAAATTTACCATTTCAACTTTGTTGATATATCCAAATTATTTCGTTACTCCCACCGACGCAGCCCCAAACAGTTTCTTTCGAAAATATCAGCCTTTATTCTCTTAAATTACATTCCAAAGCATAAGTCCTCGTTGGCAACTTTTTTCCATTCTGTGTTCTGTTCCATTAGCCTCGTCCGTTAGATTCTTGAATTGAGAACGAGGCTGTCTCTAGGTGCGTAACCGTGATTTGTTTTAGCAAATTTTAAAGGTGAGACAAGACCGTGTACACGCCGCCAGCACATGACACAACTAACAAAAAATTCCCTCCATGCCTGATTCGCACGGGATGGTACGCAACGCGTAACAGAACATTCCGTGAGAAATTACACGATCCCATGCCAAAATGGAAAAGGGCGGCAAACATCTGAGCGGATGTAAGATTGTCATGGTAACGTGTTTTCTACGGAAGCAAATATGTTCCCGGGGCCTTTTCTCTTAGTTGGGGGTGGGGTTCCACCCCCAGCTAAGGGAAAGGCCCTGGGAACAAGGTTGCCTTCCTTGGCGTCTATGTGCAACTACCAATATCATACAGTTATGCCAGTGCTATATATTATACCAGTCTAGTACTTAAAAGCTCATAGAGGAGCCTTTTCATGAACGTACACAATTACCGTAGACAAACTGAACACGAACTATTAATCCTATCAGAAAACCGTACCTGCGTAACCAGGCTCCTGAAGAAGGGACAAGGAGAGGGAGGGAGGGTGAATGGGTGAAATAAAACACTACATTATCTATATATCCCTTAATACTCTATAAGAGACGACTGATCACCTTATGCTTTCCCGTATGATCCCCTCCTCGGGCAATAATTGATCACTGGTCCCCTGACGTTGTGTCTGATAACGTTTTGCTACAATAAGAACAAAATAAGACCGGTACAAAAGTTATCTCATACGATAGGGAGTATAACATTACAAGGAGAAAGTAATTTTCAATTTTGGCAAGGGCAGAACTATTCTTATCGAAATCAAAGTTCAAAGATTTGTTTCAAGTCTGATATTTCTACAGCCACGATTTTCGATTTAGTCTTCTTGATCTAGGTGCTTGGTTTACCCATCCCCCCTCCCCCCCTTCCTGTGGCTTCTTTATCTATGAATATTTTAAAACTCATCGATAACTAATTAGAAGTTATTTCTAGAACGTGCGCAGTACAGGTAAAAAGAATTCCCTCATTTTTAATGACTGTAAACACAGATTCTTGATTTCGGTCTGCAAATAAAACGTTATGTATGACTATTGTCGAATCGCACCACTCAAAATACGCTAGAAGGAAACTGAACTTAAATTTTCAATTTTCATTCTTATGCAAATTTCCAGAGGTGAGTGTTTTGCGGCAAGGGAAAAGAACCAGGTTATTTGATGTCCTCATTGTACAGCAATTTAAGAAGTGGCCAAGGAAAATCAAATATTTGAAGGAAATTTCTAATCTAGATCCCATTCCTGGCAATTTCCGCCAAGTCTATAAATGTCCGATTTAGCGCGTAAATATCGGCGAAATATAACTGAATCGCACGTACCAAGATTGATGTTTTACTATGTTAATTGCGAGAAAGTGTCCGATCTAGATATCATAAAAAAGGGACTTAAAAAAGTAAACATCGAAATTTCTCTTTTATTGTCTGATTCTCTTAATGCGCCAAACATTTTAAGCTAGCTATCATTTAAATTGTATCAGAGCACAAGATCGATGAAGGAAAATTTGATTCATTTCAAAGATAATCTTTGGGTCTAAAAACTTTTCATAATTTTTTGCGTTTCCCGGATTCAAGACTCTGACCCATTTTGCTTAAAAAGGTAAGCGGATAGTTTGACGCACACTGAATGCTATCAAGGAAACAACTTAAAAATTAAATAAATTAGTTTCGATATTTTTCTAGTTAGATACGTCAGATTAAAAGTGAGTGGGACGAGGGACGCGTCGTTTCTTTGTTGTCAGAAGCAAAATTAGTAACCATAGTGTCAATTCTCTCTTTCCGAAAGGGATTATGGCGGAGAACAGTTTTAGATCTGAAGAATGGTGAGTAGTAAGTAAATTGATCTGTTTTCGTGTTCAGTTTAAGTTTTTCCCCTTAATATTGTAAATGTTTCCGCGCCAGTTCCATTGGTGATTTGTGTTGCGTGCGTGTCTTTGTCAAGAGAAACGATTCAAAAAATAAAAAAAACGTAGGCGTCGTTTGAAGGGATGTGGTCAAGCAACCAATATACAAATATTCAATAATATGCGACAAATGTTACTGAACACTTAACACGTAGCCCCTGAACCCTAGTCCTACCCCTAAGCAGCTTCACAGCTGGAAAGAAATGATACGAGGTTTCACAAGTGCATAACGAGGTCGATTGAGTGGTCTGATTTGGGACATTTGGTCGAAGCCGAATTTAACTAGAAGCAAACAATGTACAGAAAATAGTCTAAAATGATAGTAATGATGACCACCACGGCGGAGAAAAAATTACAGCTCTGATTTTGTTTATGTTCGTTACCTTTTAGCTCCTGTAGGACAATAGAAACGTCTCCTTTGTCAAGTGCTTTTTTTAAAGGTTTTATATCGTTTAATCTTTTTTTAAGGGTGACAACTTTGTAAGATGGAAAATAAATAAAGTAACATTGTTCGCCTAGGTGATAATTGCTTCTCATAAGACCAGTGTGCGTAAAAAGCCTCTGATTAAAATGGAAATTGAATGAAAATGCTCAGCGTTGATTGAGTTTTAATGGGAAGCATAAGGAAGACTAAAAGCCCCTGTTAACTGTGTCAAAGTATTTATTATTTTATTTTGCAATAATAAGACTACTAGAATAAATTATCACTTGGGAGCAAAATACGTCGTTGTGGAAATCACTGTCAATGATATCCGCTGATTTGTTTAAGTTAGTGAGCATTCTATTTTCTTTTTCCGGCTGAACACGTATAAATGTAGCATAAATGACGAATTGAGTCCCAAAAATCACTGTATACTTACGAAAAGGGCTGTTAGCTTCGTAAAGTGCTGCACGAAGGGAATATTTGCACGAAAATAAGTAGAAGGTACGTTGGAAGAATTGGATTTAGTGTTGCTTACAGTCTCAATACCAAACGGTTCAACGGATCATCTCTCCTTTTTACTGGAATTTAGCCGTGCGTCCTCCCTACTTGAAACGAAATCAGTTCGTATCCTGTGCCAATTCTCTGCAAGTCAAGGAAATTGTAGTTAAATTGACGTTTATATTGCTGCTTCTCTTTTGATATGTTTAAAGCAATCCGTAAGTATTCAAAGCTGAAAAAAAATCGATACAATTGAATAGCAGTTGTCAAGTCGCATTGGTTGTGAACGAAGAAAGAAATTTTGAAGGTATCAAACCAACTTGGTGAACGTTAACATATTTTCATTTTTATCGTATTATTTTTGTTTTGTTTGTTTTTTTTTCTATGTGGCATGTGCGCGTGAAAATCTCGAAGACAGACTCTTTTCAGTTTTCACGTTCATTTTTTTCTCGCAATTTTCAAACTTTCCGATTATCTTCTTACTTATTAGTGTGTTTGCTGCCGCGAAAATGAAGAAAAAAAGACATATATTGATGAAACATTAAAATTCCTTTTTAGTTTTACTACTACCACAAAAGAAAATTACTGTGATTTTCAATCTTTTTCATCCGTTTCCTTTTTTTTTTCTCCAAATATCCTGTCACTTTTCGACATGAACTTTTCGGATGACAGTGCAACACATCAAATTTTGTGTATGCCTGTTTTTTTTTTTTTTGTGGGAAGCACAGTCATCTGATAGTTAAGTTGTGTTCTGTCACGTTCTTAGGCAAATAGTGTCTTTCTCCATTCGGAAGTAAAAAAATGGATCCCAGAGAATTTATGACAACATGTAGGGAGGTGATCTATTATAAAAACGTTTTTGTTTCTAGAGGAGTAGCATTTTTCTTCGTTGCTAATGGTTATAGAAAACAGCGAAGGTTTTGGCAAGTTGAGCGAACTAGCTGGCATGTAAACTTCACCTTTAACTTCTTTTACAATCTAGAATTAAGGATAGAAGTTCATTTCTTGTTAGATGCATTGTAAACAGATCGTGAACGTGTAAATTCTAATTTGGCTAGCTTTGATTTCCCGGAATACTGCCTAATCAATATTGACAATAAGGGGAAAGAGGAGCCTTTGGAAAACGTCGAAGCACTAAAAATTGGCCAAATATCAGGGCGAAGATAATCTCTCCCAAAGTCCACTTCAACGCTATTATGGTGATGTTAAGCATGTAAACAAAGGCTAAGGTAGTGATTAAACCCTAACAACAGATGACTTTTGAAGAAACTTCATTGTGACATTCTATCAAAACTGCCTAAAAGGATATCTTCATACGACAAAGGCGGTTTCATATTTTTTGTCTGGGTGCTTTACTTTTATAGAAAGAGAGATATACCACTTTACATAAGTGTAAGTATTTCAAGTATCCAACGTCATCGATGCAGCTGTTCCAAACCCATCATCTTGATAAAGAACTTTCGGATGAGTCCGCGCCTAAACGAATGAAAAACACCCGCCACGACGTAGTAACTGCTTCCCCAAACTAAGCCAAAAATGGTCGATTATATTTCTTTAAAAAACAACGAACAGCTTTATTCTATAACCCCCCAAAACGATATTGTTTCAGAGATGAACTATCATATGCGTGTTATGTCGGGACATACTCTCTCTAGTTTTTATGTTGTTCCAGTGTCTTCTCGAGCCCTTCACAGCTATACAAGGAGCAAACATTTCTGTCCAAGGTAATTGTTTTCGATAATGCGGTTGTCTTTGATTCATTGATTAAGGAACGTTTCCGCTTGTTACACCGTGCTTCGATAATTGCCACAAAAAGCTGATATAAGTTCGTTCGTTTATCGGCTCATTCATTTTTGAAAAGCACAGAAGTAGCATATCTCTTCAAGCGTGGAACCAAGATTAAGTGATTGATCAGTTGTGCTGCAGTGAAGGTAAAAGGAATCAGATGTAACGCCACAAATAGTTAAGATTTCAATTTAAAAGTTCACTTTCATTTAAAATTAAGAGAAATTTCTTTAGTTGTCTTCCTCAAATTCCTTCCAACCATGATGCCTTTGACCTCATAATGCTATGTGAGCGGTTATTGATTTTCCCTTTCAAAATGGGAAATAGTTAAAAGGAGAAGATAGCTACACCCGGCGAAATTCATGGAAATTGTCAAACATCATTCTTCATCTAACTGTAAGAAACTTCAATGAACCGACCAAAAAAGACTCCTCCCATTTGAGTAGATATTTACGCTGAATTTAACTAGTTTTATAAACTGTTTCCTGGTAATCATTATACCTACGGACCTCGCGTTAACTCGAATCAAAATCGATCGACCGGGGATTCACGAGACAAATGTTACTGTGCGTGAACGCTCAGGAACTCGAATCCTTGTTAACTCGGACCACGCGCCAACTCGAACCAAAATCGATTAGACGGAGACATACATTTACTGCAATCGATTCTTCTCGCTGTTAAGCGAATCCTCGCTAACCTAAACCTCGTTTTGCCATTTCTCGAGTCGAAATCGAGTCACGAGTCAAGTTCGAGTCAATGCTATTTTTTATTTTATTTTTTTCCTGAGTCCTTGTTTGATGTCTGTTAACTATTGATGCACCAGGAATAGAAGAACACCTAGTTTTAAACTAAAAACTTGCTTTTACGGCTGTCTGCAATGCGTTGCTGGGTACAGCTTCATGAAAAAACTGGAAACATTCCTGGGCATGTAATAGTTATCGTCACGGATTCCGACTTTTTTACTTACTTACATCTGAGGGAGAAGTCTCATTTTAATGGCAAACCGTCTAAAGTTCCTTGGAGTAAAACTAGAATCTCAGCATTTTTCGGACTCGACCACAGGGAACCATTCAAGAAGAGCGCCTCAAATTAACCATTCTTTCCGCAGCCGGTGTGGAGAAAAGATATTAAATGTTCCGTAAAACTTGTTTCAACGTAATGAGGATATGCACCTTTTCTTGATTTTCTCATGACATACGGGTTTCACCTGCTCAAGACTTTCAGAGCATCACAAAATTTTGTATACTGTTTCATAATGCGTGTAATGCATAGTGTATGAGACACGCTGTCACGAATACATGAGTGGAAGGTGAATTCCAACACTAGTCGATGACCGCGAATTTTATTGACTTCACTGATATTTGATCTTGTTTTGCTTTTTGATAGCTACGATAATAGTTGTTTGTCTAATGTCATTATTTATACAGAGGGAAAAATTTTGAGTTGACTCAAACTTGACTCATGACTCGCACTTGACTTGTAACTCGTTCTTGACTTGGGCTCGAAGTTGAATCGTACATTGGAATAACCCCACCAGAGTACCTCGTGCCAACGTCACTCGAACCAAAATCGATTCCACAGAGAATTCGTTTGCAATGATTTTACCATGAGCCAATCAAATCGTCGCTGATCCGATACGCACGCCAACTCGAACTCAAATCGATTAAACGGAGATTTCCGTCATTAATTTATATTAATTTTAACCTCGGCCACCCGATTTATCGCTGACCCGGACTACGCGCTTACTCAGAGTAATTTTGATTTGCCCACACATCATTTTCAATATCATAATTCCGCTTGATAACTAGAGCTACGGTTGTCAATGCAATGGATGACAATTTAAAATGTTGAATGTTTTTTTAAGGAGCCTTGCATTCGTTGTCTCTGGCCAGGTATTACACAAAACCACGAAGAAATTTGAATATATCAACAAAGTTGAAATGGTAAATTGGCCACCTTAACGGTTACAAAAGGTGACGTTTCGAGCGTTAGCCCTTCGTCGGAGCGAAAACCACGAAGAGCCTTGTTTAAGGGCCACTGATCATATATGTTGAGAATCCACCGACAGTTGCAAAATTTCGTAATTAATTTATTTCCGCTAAAAGCCTCTTTTGATGAACCTTTTTCAAAAATTGTATCAAAAAGTTCGAGAATGCGCCATAGAAATGCATCATTATCATTATCGTTAACATTTAAATAATATTATTAAGGCTATTGTTAAGAACGACTCAATACATCCGCGGTTAAACTCAAAGTTTTACTTTATTCTGACTAAGGACAAAATCTCCTTGGCTAATACTCGATCTTCACAAGGCAAAATCTCGAACGAAGTAAAAGTACGTGACATTTGATCCTTGTCACTCATTTTAAAAATACCATAAATGTAACGCAACGTCACGTTCTCCTGAACAGCTATCATTTTTTTTGTAGGCAGCTATTTTTGTTTCATTTTGTCACACGGAAATCGTACAAGGGAATTAGCAAAAAATTAAAAAGTTTCTGATTTTGTAGCATGTTACCGCGCGACTCACGCTCGATTGGCTTGAAATCAAGCTTTTCCGAAACTCCTAAGAGC
This sequence comes from Stylophora pistillata, assembly GCF_964205215.1. NCBI lineage: Eukaryota > Metazoa > Cnidaria > Anthozoa > Scleractinia > Pocilloporidae > Stylophora > Stylophora pistillata. Next base: position 18,058,492 of record NC_142527.1, on the reverse strand, counting down.
AGAATAAAGATAACATTCCTTTTCTCTGTCCGCTCGTTTCCACCTGCTAAAAGGAAACGGGAAAGACGGCTTTGCAGGTTAATCAACTGGAATTCGCGCAGTTAATTTTTTCTGTTTTCCAGAAATAATCCCGAGCTCTTCAATAATGAAAACCATGTCCGTTATTCTCTCTTTGTTAACAGATGGAGTGTGCCATAGTGTTTGTTCTTCTTCTGGTTGCTGCCTTGCCATCATCAGCCCTTCCCACTTCCTGTAATCAGTGTGACGTGGATTATGACCTCTGTTCGGAAGCGTGCATAAAGATTCCAGAGCTTGATTGTTCCGCCTGCACGCCAATTCGGGAAGCCTGTATGGCAACTTGTTCAGGAAAATGAGCTGGTGAAAGTACTAACAGGCTTCTAGAAAACCAAGGAATCGTCGAAATATATTACAAGATCATGTTTTAGTGTGTTGTGTAAAATTTAGTGCCACAACGACCGATTTCTGATATACATGGAAACTATGGATCATGTCAACTGGTAGAAATAAAAATATATCAAAAATTTAGAATTATACTCTCTTAAATTACATTCCAAAGCATAAGTCCTCGTTGGCAACCTTTTTCAATTCTGTGTACTGTTCCATTAGCCTCGTCCGTTAGATTCTTGAATTGAGTACGAGACTGTCTCTAGCTGCGTAACGGTGAGTTGTTTTAGCAAATGTTCAAAGTGAGACAAGAGTGTGTACACGCCGCCAGCACATGACACCGGCTAACTAAAAGTTCCCGGCATGCCCGATTCGCACGGGATGGTACGCAACGCGTAACAGAACATTCCGTGAGAAATTACACGATCCCATGCCAATAGAGAAAAAAGGCGAAAAACATCTGAGCGGAAGTAAGTTTGTCATGGCAATGTGTTGTCTACGGAAGCAAATATCAAACACAACGAATATATGAAATTCATATATTTGAACTGCGGTTGTAGAAACGTATTTGTGCACGATCCTCGCAGTAAAGAGCACTATTTAAGCAATAGTGAAAATCAGACCTACAAAAAAAAAATTTTCAGGTCTGATTTTTACCGCTAAAGTAGTGCTCTTTACTGCGAGGATCGTGCACAAGTAAGTTTCCATAACCACAGTTCAGATATATGAATTTCATATACTCGTTGTTTGATTTATCATCTTACGGGATTATGTCGGACTAATTTGATGACCTGCTCTCAGTGGGCTTGTTAGCTCAATTGGTAGAGCGCTGCACTAATATCGTAGAGGTGAGTGGTTCTAATCCCGTACAGGCCTGAATTTTTTCAGGTCTGATTTTCACTATTGCTCAGATAGTGCTCTTTACTGCGAGGATCGTGCACCAATACGAAAGCAAATGCGTTAGGTTAGATTGAGATTGGGAATTAGCATGAAACGTTATGAAAACTTCAGATATAAGTATTTTGACGTATTATCCTTATTTTATGTCATTTCGATCTCGATACTGGTAACAACAACAACAACAAAATAATGATTCTCTGCAGTTCCGTATTTGAAGCTAACGCGTATTTAAACATAAAATTTACTGCATAATTTTTTCAGTTGAACTGGTCAATCCTCATTTCTCGCCCCTATGGAATTTCGACTTCCTCCAGTTTACTTCACAGTAAGCTAAGCGAGCGGGATTTTGATACGACAACTGGAAAGAAGAGGAGGCCTGGGGTGGGTCACGAACAGTTCTGAGCCTATCGCCTCCCTCCTTAATCATAAAACAAACGTATTATACGCCTTCAAATTCTTTTCAGGCACCTGTCAAAAGGCTCTGTTTTATTCTAATGACCCCACCCTCATTGATACTTACAATTTTCATGATTCCCCCTCCCTTGGTGTCTATGTGCAAACACCAGTATCAAACAGTACAATATATTGTACTCGTCCAGTACTTAAAAGCTCATAGAGGAGCCTTTTCATGAACGTACACAACTACCGTAGACAAACTGTACACGAATTATTAATCCTATCAGAAAACCGTACCTGCGTAACCAGGCTCCTGAAGAAGGGACAAGGAGGGGGAGGGAGGGTGAATGGGTGAAATAAAACACTACATTATCTATATATCCCTTAATACTCTGTAAGAGACGACTGATCACCTTATGCTTTCCCGTATGATCCCCTCCTCGGGCAATAATTGACTACTGGTCCCCCGACGTTATATCTGATAACGTTTTGATACAATATGAACAAAATAAGACCGGTACAAAAGTTATCTCATACGATATGGAGTATAACATTACATAGAGGGAGTAATTTTCAATTTTGGCAAGGGCAGAACTATTCTTATCCAAATCAAAGTTCAAAGATTTGTTTCAAGTCTGATATTTCTACACCCACGATTTTCGATTTAGTCTTCTTGATCTAGGTGCTTGGTTTACCCATTCCCCTCCCCCCCCTTCCTGTGGCATCTTTATCTATGAATGTTTTGAAACTCATCGATAACTAATTAGAAGTTATTTCTAGAACATTCGCAGTACAGGTAGAAAGGATTCCCTCATTTTCATGCTGACTGTAAACACACACGTGCACAGTACAGGTAAAAAGAATTCCCTCATTTTTAATGACTGTAAACACACACGTGCGCATTACAGGTAAAAAGAATTCCCTCATTTTTAATGACTGTAAACACACACGTGCGCATTACAGGTAAAAAGAATTCCCTCATTTTTAATGACTGTAAACACACACGTGCGCATTACAGGTAAAAAGAATTCCCTCATTTTTAATGACTGTAAACACAGATTCTTGATTTCGGCCTGCAAATGAAACGTTGTGTATGATTATTGTCGAATCGCACCACTTAAAATACGCTAGAAGGAAATTGAACTTAAAATTTTCAATTTTCATTCTTATACAAACTTGAGGAGGTGAGTGTTTTGCGGCAAGGGAAAAGAACCAGGTTATTTGATGTCCTCATTGTACAAGAATTTAAGAAGTGGCCAAGGAAAATTAAATATTTGAAGCGAATTTCTAATCTAGATCCCATACATGGCAATTTCCGCCAAGTCCATAAATTTCCGATTTAGCGCTTAAAGTATTGCAGAAATAGAACTGAATCGCACGCACAAAAATTGATGTTTTACAATGTTAATTGCGAGAAAGTGTCCGATCTAGATATCCTAAAAAAGGGATTAAAAAAGTAAACATCGAAATTTCTCTTTTAGTGTCCGATTTTCTTAATGCTCCAAGCATTTTAAGCTAGGTATCATTTAATTTGTATCAGAGTACAAGATCGATGAAGGAAAATTTGATTCATTTCTAAGATAACCTTTGTGTCTAAAAACTTTTTTCATAATTTTTTGCGTTTCGCGGATTCAAGACTGACCCATTTTGCTTAAAAAGGTAAGCGGATAGTTTGACACACACTGAATGCTATCAAGCAAACAACTTAACAATTAAATAAATTAGTTTCGATGTTTTTCTATTTAGATACGTCAGAATAAAAGTGAGTGGGACGAGGGACGCGTCGTTTCTTTCTTGTCAGAAGCAAAATTAGTAACCATAGTATCAATTCTCTCTTTCCGAAAGGGATTATGGCGAAAAAGAGTTTTAGATCTGAAGAATGGTGAGCAGTAAGTAAAGGAGCCTCACAGCTGGAAAGAAATGATGCGAGGTTTGACAAGTGCTTAACGAGCTCGATTGAGTGGTCTGATTTGGGACATTTGGTCGAAGTCGATTTCAACTAGAAGCAAACATTGTGCAGAAAATAGTCCAAAATGATAATCATGACCACCGCGTTGGAAAAAAATTGCAGCTCTGATTTTGTTTATGTTCGTTACCTTTTAGCTCCTGTAGGACAATAGAAACGTCTCCTTCGTCAAGTGCTTTTTGTAAAGGTTTTATATCGTTTAATCTTTTTTTAAGGGTGACAACTTTTGTAAGATGGAAAATAAATAAAGTACCATTGTTCGCCTAGGTGATAATTGCTTCTCATAAGACCAGTGTGCGTAAAAAGCCTCTGATTAAAATGGAAATTGAATGAAAATGCTCAGCGTTAATTGAGTTTTAATGGGAAGCATAAGGAAGACTAAAAGCCCCTGTTAACTGTGTCAAAGTATTTATTATTTTATTTCGCAATAATAAGAGGACTAGTATAAATTATCACTTGGGAGCAAAATACGTCGTTGTGGAAAGGACTGTCAGTAATATCTGCTGATTTGTTTAAGTTAATGAGAGTTCTATTTTCTTTTTGCGGCTAAACACGTATAAATGTATCATAAATGACGAATTGAGTCCCAAAAATCACTGTATACTTACGAAAAGGGCTGTTAGCTTCGAAAAGTGCTGCACGAAGGGAATATTTGCACGAAAATAAGTAGAAGGTACGTTGGAAGAATTGGATTCAGTGGTGCTTACAGTCTTAATACCAAAGGGTTCAACGACCGGGTTATCTCTCCTTTTTACTGGAATTTAGCCGTGCGTCCCCCCTACTTGAAACGAAATCAGTTCGTATCCTGTGCCAATTAAAGTCAAGGAAATTGTAGTTAAACTGACGTCTGTATTGGTGCTTCTCTTTAAAGTAATCTGTAAGGATTCAAAGCTGAAAAAAATCCATTCAATTAAACAGCAGTTGTCAAGTCGCATTGGTTGTGAACGAAGAAAGTAATTTTGGAAGGTGTCAAACCAACTTGGTGAACGTTAACATATTTTCATTTTTATCGTATTATTTTTGTTTTGTTTAGTTTTTTTTTTTCTGTGTGTGCATGTGTGTGTGAAAATATCGGAGACAGATTTTTTTTAGTTTTTCACGTTAATTTTTTTTCTCGCAATTTTCAAACTTTCCGATTATCTTCTGACTTATTAGTGTGTTTCCCGTCGCGGAGATGAAGAAAAAAAGACATATATTGATGAAACATTAAAATTCTTTTTTAGTTTTACCATTACCGCAAAAGAAAATTACAGCGATTTTCAATCTTTTCATCCGTTTCCTTTTTTTTTATCCAAATATCCTGTCACTTTTCGACATGAACTTTTCGGATGACAGTGCAACACATCAAATTTTGTGTATGCTTGTTTTTTTTTTTGTGGGAAACACAATGATCTGATGGTTAGGTTGTGTTCTGTCACGTTCTTACGCAAATAGTGTCTTTCTCCATTCGGAAGTAAAAACATGGATCCCAGAGAACTTAGTACAACATATAGGGAGGTGACCTTTTATAAAAACGTTTTTCTTTCTAGGGGAGTAGCATTTCTCCTCGTTGCTAATGGTTATAGAAAACAGTGAAGGTTTTGGCAAGTTGAGCGAACTAGCTGGCATGTAAACTTCCCCTTTAACTTCTTTTACAATCTAGAATTAAGGATAGAAGTTCATTTCTTGTTAGAGGCAGTGTAAACAGATCGTGAACGTGTAAATTCTAATTTGGCTAGCTTTGATTTTCCGGAATACTGCGCAATCAATATTGACAGTAAGGGGGAAGAGGAGCCTTTGGAAAACGTGGAAGCACTAAAAATTGGCCAAATATCAGGGCGAAGATAATCTCTCCCAAAACCCACTTCAACGCTACTATGGTGATGTTAAGCATGTAAACAAAGGCTAAGGTAGTGAGTAAACAACAGACGACTTGTGAAGAAACTTAATTGATACATTCTATCAAAACTATCTTAAAAGTATGTCTTCATACGACAAAGGCGGTTTCATATTTTTTTGTCTGGGTGCTTTACTTTTATAGAAATAGAGATATACCACTTTACATAAGTGTAGGTATTTCAAGTATGAAACGTCATCGATGCAGCTGTTCCAAACCCATCATCTTGAGTTCAAGAACTTTCGGATGAGTTCGCGCCTAAACGAATGAAAAACACCCGCCACGACGTAGTAACTGCTTCCCCAAACTAAGCCAAAAATGGTCGATTATATTTCTTTAAAAAACAACGAACAGCTTTATCCTATAACCCCCCAAAGCGATATTGTTTCAGAGATGAGCTATCATATGCGTGTTATGTCGGGACATACTCTTTCTAGTTTTTATGTTGTTCCAGTGTCTTCTCGAGCCCCTCACGCTCGAGGCTCGCTAAAAATTTGTGTATCGACCAGATTTCTTGCAGTTTAATAGTTCTGGGGACGGGGCTGCAGTAATCAAAATGGGGCATAATGAAAGCGTTATAAATTTAAATTGCAGTTTCTTTGGATATAAAGGGCCGTACACGTTTTAGGGCGCCCATAGCTGAAGAGACTTTCTTGCAAATCTCTTCAATGTGGCTACCCCAAGAGAGTTGGGCATCTATAGTAAGACCCAAAGATTTGGTCTTGTCGACTCTCTTGATAATTTAGTCATCAATTCTGATTTCTAAGTCGTTACATTGGACAGATAGTCTTTGTCTTGATCCAATAATCATTAACTCTGTTTTAGCAACATTTAGACTGAGCTTGTTAGCTTTCAGCCAACGGCTAAGGTTATTCAATTCAGGGGTTAGAGCTAGCTCAAGCTCCGTTAATGTCTTAGCAGATATCGTAAGATTGGTGTCATCGGCAAACATTCTTGGTGCGGCGCCCCGCAAGGAGTTGGGAAGATCATTAATGTATATTAAAAATAGCAAAGGACCCAATATGCTACCTTGCGGCACGCCGCAACTGAGGGTACGGGCAGATGATAGTTTGCCACCGACACTACATCTCTGAGTTCGGCCACTCAAGTACGACGAGAACCACTTAATAGCTGCCAGATCGACACCCAAGTATGACATCTTGCGCAAGATTATTTCATGATCAATGGTGTCGAATGCCTTAGTAAGGTCAATAAAGACAACTCCGTTTAAGAGACCATTGTCGATATTTACCGACCAAGAATTTGTTGCCTCAAGCAAAGCCGTAAGCGTACTATTTAGAAAACGGAACCCTGATTGGCAGCCCAATAGCAATTTGTTATCATCTAGATAACGAAAAAGTTGATTGTAAACAATTCTTTCAAAAACTTTGGAAATTATAGGGATTACAAATATTGGTCTATAGTTGTTAGGATCCGATTTAATACCATTTTTGAAAAGAGGAGTCACTTTGGCCGTTTTCCAATCATTTGGATATATCCCCGTGAGGATAGACTTAGAGAAGATTGAGGTGAGAGAGGGTGCGATGATATAAGCAGCCATTTTCAATAATTTACTCGGAATCATATCAAGATCAGTGGCTTTCTTTTCGTCAATTTTTGACAAAATGTTAGATACAATATCAACGCTCGGAATTTGTAAAGAAAACGAATGAGTAGGGTGTTCTAAATAAGACTCAAGATCAATATCAACGACAGAAATATCTTGTGCTAATACTTGCGCAACGTTTGTAAAGTGATCATTAATAGTTTCCGAAATGTCTATAGGATTACTTACTATTTTTTCATTTACCTTAATCTCCAGAATATTCGTCGACTTACTACTGTTACGTGAAGTTAGCTCGTTGATCACGTGCCACGTTTTGCGCAAATTACCTTTATTGGCTTCCAGGTTTTCGGAAACGTAGAGTTTCTTTGCAAGTTTAATTGCGTTGTTTGCCTGGTTTCTTGCACGCCTAAATTGATCCCATAAAGCAGGGTTATTGGAGGAAATTGCCTTCTTTTTAAGGAAATCTCGTTTTCGGATTTTAATTTTGTGATAGTCAAGTACTTGCCGATTTAAACATACTCGTTTTTTTATAATAAACATTATTATCATTTTAGTATTATTATCATTGTTATGTACATGCTGTTTTTACTTGTATGTAGTTTAATGCATTTTGTACAGTTTTTCCCCTTTTTTCTCCTAATTCTTGTTAATATAATTTATAAACCTGTAATTCAGTATTTTCTGCAAGAGGTTTGAATAAACGTTATTATTATTATTATTATTATTTCCAAAAAAGGACATAAAGGACGAACATGAACAAGAAGGCGAAGAAGAGAAAGCTGATTAAACAAAACGATAATTTTGTCTTTCTTTTTGTTACGACACAGAATATTGAATTTGGCTGAGAGGAAATGTATCTATGAATAATTCTTGTGTAGTCGATTAAAGCTGAAAAGAGTGTGGTTGTTAATGGTACAGAGACAGCATACATCACAAAGTTATGCTTTTTTTTTTTTTTAACAACGCGCAGCAAACCTGAGCTAGCTTTTAAATCCTTTTGAGTCCTCTGGTCAAAGTTTTGCTTTGTTTTCATCGCCACATTAAATGTGGTCGTTAAAATCTACACAGGTTAAGCGTCTTTGATGAGGTCTGATTGCGTTATGAATTTTCCAATGCTATGTGATAGCAGAAACTTCATCAAGTAACCGCGAATATTTGCAGCCAACGTATGAAGTGTTTTGTCATACCTCGCAACTCATAAGTACAACAAATTGACAGTCGTCACCTTAGATTTCATTGAATTTAAATGTTGCAGATTCCACATTTGCCTCGTTTAAGGCGCAGGACCAGATCACGTGCAAGTTACTCCCTGGTCGAAAGTATAAGTTATCATTTCCCCTCTCTTTATTGTAAATGAGGCCCCAGTTTCGTATTCTGCACACTGAACATATACACACTGAAGATTCAACGAACACCTTCCAGTTTGATCCATTAGCTTGACCACACAGAACACAATACTTCTTGGTACAACACATTTAATGTGGTCTCCATTTGCCCTTAATTTTATTCTACTTTCCCTGCTTGTTGCACATATAAATAAAGGGGTGAGCATAACAAGGTAATTTTGGTTTTATCAACTGAGTCGATAATGTAAATTGGCCACCGCAAAGAGATTCAAAGCTGACATTTTGAGCGTTAGCCATTCGTCACGGGGAATGGAGGAACTGTGGGTTGTGTGTGTGTGTTCATATGCAGAAGATGGAGCTGCGCTATCGGTGGGAACATGGTAACGAGAAAACCAAGAATTAATTAGTTGAATGAAAAGAGTTCGTTGATACCGTGGGGATTAGGAACCGATTTGAAAAATGAATTTTTGTTCTAGAGTTCTGCAGTTTTCCGAACTGCCTGGATGTAAGGAAAGACCGCAGACTGCTTTATGCTGCTTAGAATGATTAGGCAGATTTAAGTGTCTAGCGACTGGTTTGGATACGTCATTGTGAATTTTTACGTCGCGAAGGTGTTCTCGGAATCGGTCACCTAGTCGTCTTCCTGTTTCACCAATGTATATCTTTTTGCAATAAGTGCAAGTTCTGCAGTAGATGACATTGGCAGAGGTGTACGTGAAGTGATCAGTTATCTTAATAGATCGTTTGGGTCCCGAAATTTTCTCAACGTCACGAAAGAAAGGACAAGTTTTACATTGTGCGCGAGCGCATCTGAAAGTTCCGAGTTGGTCTAGTTTGTAGTGAACTTCTGACCAAAAAGTTGCCTAACGCACAACCCACACTTTCTTCATTCGCTTTGACAAAGGGCGAACGCTCAAACATCAGCTCTGAAACTCCTTACGATTGCCAATTTGCATAATCGACTCAGTCGGATAAAACCAAAACTACATTATTGCACATATAATCGCCCCACATGAAATACTCCGCCTTATTATGCTTTTAAAGTAGCCTATCGTGTATTTGACATTTTGTTTTCTTATAGACAGGCTTGTTTCGCGCACACATATTACCTACGTTACTAGGATAACAGCTTCTTTGGTCAGGCTTCCGTGAACGCGCTTTCGCGTAAACACTCCGCTTTAACTACAGTACTAAATATCTATGATAAAAATGATGCGGAAAACTGAAACAAGGGGCCTTTTGGGCTGCTTACATTAAGTGTGAGTTCCGTTGTACGTGTGGCGGGATGGAGTTTTGTGGTCTTGAAACTCATTAATCGGCATTTAAGAGTAACGTGTGACTCTTTGTCAGTAACATGTCAAATCATACAGCATTGGCTACAAAAAGGAAAATTTGTCAGGAAAAAGGTCTATCACTCGTCCTGACTATACTAAGGTAAGGCAATCATGTTTTGATACTGAAAGTGGCGCAGTTTTTCTGTTTTCTTAATTGATCGAATATCGCAGTCTGACTCAGTACTGAAAGCCCTACCAGAGTGTTCGTCGCATGTTTTTAAATCGTTCGGTCGATCGCTGAAAAAGGTTAACGATGTGTTGACGCAAGGATAATAGGATTTAAGAGCTTGTGTTTCTCAGACAGGCAATCTCATTTTCGTGCTTAAGGTTCTAAATTGCCTTACCACTTGAAAGTAATCGATGTCGCCGGCCTAAATAATGACTGCCTTGAGGTCGAGGTTGCCGCAGCGAGTTATAGTATACGGTGCCCATGCGAGCAATATCCTGTCGCTTGGCAGAATCAAGTTTTAAGTAAAACGATCTGTTGGTCCCTTTTAATCGTTTTTCCTGCAAATAAATATGGTATAGAATCTCACAAAGAGACAAGTTCAAGATTTTATAGAATACGAAGTTTCTAATAGATATTGATGCGGAGTTGCAAAACAAGTTCTGATCAAACAGGTGCAATAAGTATCTTAAGTTAAAAATGGGCAAGAATGTGGCAAGATTTGGCTAAGTCTTTTCTAAAGTATCATAAAGGCGCACTTTTATATAATACATAAAGGACATATAAAGAGTTACCGTGAGAAAACTCATTATGCATGTACAAATTGAAATATTCTTTACAGAAAGATTCCTTTAAACTTAAATGACTAAAATGCATGGTGTTGTTCTCATTGTTGGATTCAAGGCAGCGTAAGATGATGGAGACATTGATTATGAAATAGAGAATAATTGTCTGACCATTCGACAGCTTTGCGTGATCTTGCAAATTTGTCAGCTGTGGCGTGCTTCACGCCGTCATCAGAGCGAAACAATTTTAAGGATGTCGGGTAACCACATCACAAGTGAAGCGTCTGTGATGATGTATAAAATCCGCAGACAGAATATTATTACGGAAGTTGTTTCGGTCTTTAGATCTTATGCCGAATGCGGTAAATCAAGTTTACTCCGATTCATAAACGAATCATCATAAAGGAATCTTTAATCCATTCACAGCAGGATCATTTACTTGAGTTCCATGATTCACCAGCCCATATGTCGGCCTCGACTATTATTCTTTCCAAATGACCTTGTTTCAAGATGATCGTATCCGTGGTCATGAAGCTGCTAAGCTCATTCGGAAAGTTCCTTAAAAGAGAGACAAGCAAAGTATTATGACATGCAATACTCCTCTTTTAATTTTGATTGAAGTAGTCTTGAGCAGGCGTTGAAAATAAGTGGAATGATGAAGTACTTTTCTGATTAGAGTTCTTTTCTTTTTTGTTTTTTTGTTTTGCCAATTCCAAGGATATTAATGCTGTATTTCTTAAAGCCGCAGCCTGCACAACTGATGGCCCAACTTGAGCAGACTCCCATTATAAAATTATGAAACGTTTATGCTCCTTTTCGTTCGCTAAATTACATTAAACTAAAGCCAAGACGAGGTCTCTTTAGTTTGTGGATACTAGTCATGTAGTCATGTAGTCATGTAGTTTAGTTTGTGGATATTAGTCATGTAGGATACTAGAACGTGGGCTGCAAGGTTTACGGTAGCCTCGGGTGACATCAGAATCTATCTTAAATTTGAATTGCCAGAAATATTCTTGAATGAAAGATTATATTTTTTTATGAAGGCCTCAAGGCGTTAAGTGGTTTATCAATAGCCAAAGTATGCTACTCTGGGTTCAGAAGTTAATCAATCGAGGTTTTTATTTCCACTTCTCTTACGTAAAAGTGTTTCAAGAATAGTCAGCCTAACAGCTAGTCCGATTTGACAAAAAGCTCGCTTTTTGTAAAGCAAATAATTTTTTAGCGGAAATGTTGGGTTGTGTTTCGAAACTGTTTTCCTGGTAACTACCTCCTGTTTTTGCACAAAAAGTCGTTTCAAGAAAAGTCAATGGCTGACCACGATTATTTGTCGCATTTGTGGCAGGAGGATCAATTACAGGAGATTGTTAAGAGTGATAAGTTGTGGGATCTAGTATCAGTTTAGTGTTTTGATTGATTGATTGATTGAACCCACTCGTAAAAATTGCGTTTCGTTGCACTCACTGCAGGCTTCCAAAAGTCTACGTATTTTTCAACCCTCCAGAATGATCTGGTATTTCAAGCAGCTGATGTTTTCATTCCTAGGAGTAATTCTAATATACTTTTAGAATATAAAAAAAAAAAAAAAAAAGAAAGAAGAAATGCACTTCTAACAATATTTCCATCCAAAGAGGTGTCGATTGAACGACTGTACGAAGTAAAGCAACGAACGCAACACGCAGATATAACGAGAGTCCTTTCCTGAATTTTTACAACTATCATCATTCATTTATCATACGTGACATTCTAAAACTGAAGTAAAAATTATAAAATTGATAAAGAATGGGTCTAAAAACACCGAGAAAGAATCCATTACTTTGTAGTTTAATAGAAAATGTGGATATCATATTTAGAGCGAGTCTACGGTTTTCCAATAGCTGTCTTAGAACGTCGATTTGATATTTCTCCAATTTTAGAATATGCCCTATACCCCCTATGTCGAAAATGATTACAGAAGAACTTAGAAATTTTATGACTGATTTCTTCCTATTTATTTCATTATAATCTGATGAGAAATTTATCTTTTTTAGGGAATTCCGATAAACAATGAAGCTTATACGCTCAATTAAACATAAAATTTAATAAGATCCCTTTGTTTTGTTCAGCGTTTTACAACCTTCCTATTTCTTTGCAGTATGTTTTGACCTTAATTATCTCGATGACCAGTGGCTTGCCAAGGATTCTCCAATTCCTTTCGGCTTTCCTTTGCTTCCTCAGCCGGTACAGTGAACTTTTATAGATGGCCAATTGTGTCCAATTGCAATTGGCCGCATCTTGGTGGGCTAATTTCATAGCGGTTGACCGTGTTTGTAATCATCTCTTTTATGACTTCTTTTCGGCGGCGTTCTGTATGTGGTTTTACAGTTAATAGTTAGATATTGTTTTTGCATCAACTTGTCGGTTTCTCAGCCAAATTCCTTTGTTACAAGGCCAGAAAAGGTTTTTCCACAAGCAGTTTGCCTAATTAATCCGTGCTGGTACCGCACGAAAGAACAACCTACCTGCAATTCGAAAGGGGTCTAAAGTTTTTCTCTTATTTTTCAAGCTTTACGGCGAATGATCAGCAAAGAGAATCTAGCGAAGGGAATTGTAGATTTGGTGAATTTTTACTTTATCTTCTCGTATAAAAATATTGCAATTTTTCAACCGTTTTCAGCCTTGTCAATTTTTTCTTTCACATGTGTTATGACATAGGCCGAAAAGCCTTGCCGATAACACGGAAAGATTAGTAGTGGGAGGGCCGAGCTAAAGATAGCAACAAGTACGTGCTCGGCGGCTCCACCAGGGATGTCAGTTGATCAAATATGAATCTGTCATTTAAAGTGACTTTGCAATCATCAGTGGATGTAAAACCACAAGGGAAATTACTTCTTAGCTAAAACAAAGTACTTCGTTGTATATTCGGCTCATGTAGCCAATTGTAGCGAGTGACTCAACTTTTGGATCAATTTTTTTCCAGTGTTCTTTTTGTACCTATTGTGAAACTGAATAGATGTGCATAAAATTATCGATCATGTTGCTTACTTTTAGAAGAAAGAAAGCAAGAATTGTTGATATTTTGTTTCACGTTGAATGACACTCATTCATTTGAAATTTAGGATATATATTGTTCATTATATTTAATGAACAGCAAACTTTCTGCTCTGCTTTTCATAAGTTCGTTTCAAGCAGTCCTTTTTTTTTTAATTAATACTAATGTAACATGGTAAGCATGATGTTAGATAAAGTTTGGGGCACATTGTTATTTTAATTTCAAAGTCGGCATTCAGCAAAAGTGTTTGCAGGTATCAAAGAGATAGTGTGATTGAAATTAATTAAATAAACACAGTCCACAAATTGCCTGTTAACCTTCTATTAGTAAACGATTTGATCAAAATTCTTGTTTTCTTAGGCAATGGTTTTCAATAATCAGAATGATCTAAAACTAAGGAACTTTTTTTTTTATGAGATGGGACATATTCTGCCTCTTCATCTGCGTACAATCTCCTATTCAAGGTGTTCAAACGAAGGCAGTAGAAATATCAAATCACGTCTGAATTACAAACGATGATTGGGTATTTGAACACGTCAGTTTTCAGTTCAAGGTCCAATCAAATTGCTCTATGGAGCGGAACATTGTGAATATTGAAATATGGAGTAGTTCGTGCTTTCTGCTCTTTTAATTTAATAAATTTAATAAGACATTTTCAAAGCAATCTATATGCTCTGATGATCTGTCAAACATAACACCTTACGCAGAGAAGATTTATGACTCAATATGTGAAATACCAACATGCTTGTCTATATGGGGGTAGAAACTGTCCTAATTTGGCTGAAAATTTCAAAGATTTCAAAAGGACGGTCTAAGACTACATCTGAAGAAAAAAAAACCTTTTTATTGAAAAATCATCTCTTGATGACATCATCTCTTTCCCCACGTACGCTTAGTCGTTCTGCGAAGAGGAACAAAAAGTTAACTGAATGAAAAATGTAAACCCTGTTCGGAATACACCTCGTAAAAAGCTTTCAGGCAAGTTTCTCAAATATTCCTTCCCCATATGCGACACGAGTGAAAATGGAGTACCTATACTTCTAGAGTTATTTAAGTTGTTAGTGTACTTAACTCGCACGAGCTGACCGCTTTAACTTTAAGCAATTTCTTGATGACTATATATGAGTCGCTGTCGTCCTTCGGCGGTGTCCGAGTTAGCTATCAATTTCCATTATAAAGAGAAATTTACCTCTTACTTCAATAAAAGTTATTATAGAATTTTAGATTAATTATTACCTGAGCCTAGATATTTTTGACATGAGAACGGACAAAAGTATAGTGTGAATGAACGAGCCTGAGAAGTTCATTGATAATTCAGCAAACGATAAGATTGTGACAAGATTGGTTGACGAGTTTGGCGTGCGTTTGTTCTTTCTACAAGTATTGTCAAGTTGACAGTGCTATAGATTTACTGTACAAGCTCTTCGACAGAACAAAATTTGTGTTAATAAAGGAGAAACCGGATCAAATAAAGACTAACCTTCGAGGAGAAATGGTGTTCGCGAGGAACCGTTTTCTAAAAAAGCAAAACCGTTAGCTCTACCGCTTCCGCTGGATAAGGTGCAGTTAAGATAACACGACTAAAAAATAACGGAGCTTGTCGTGCAATTGTGGTGGAGCTCTGTAAAAGCCTTCTTAAGGGGTAAGTCCGCCATGGCAAAATGGGCGGCACATCAAAGAGAAACCTCCAATTCAAGTTATCAATAATGGGGTAGATGTTTGTTTTCGGAAGACCTCTCAAATGCCTCAAATGCATGCAAAATCACTGTTTAATAAAATTTGGCCACGTCTATGATCTTCAATTAAGTCGTTATGCTCTTATCGTAAGCTTTTTAATAAGAGCAAGTCAGACCCCTCTTAGCTATTCAAAAAGAGTCACTTGCTTCTTTAAGCAGTCTTGTCGGTTTTTAAACCAAAATATTTGCGTTAAGCCGCTGAAAAAAAAGGATGCATCAAATTGGAAACTTCAACACTCTCATCATTAAAAGTGTTCCTGCCTGGATCAGAAACAATATTTAAAGACACACATTCCGCCCAATTGTTTAGTCCACAAAGTAAATTAAAAATTTTGATTAATTCCGGTCGGCCCAATCAGGAGAAAGATCAAACAAACATTTCATTGATGACAGGATTTATACTCGAGAACCTCTGTCACCCGCTAGATAAAAAGAACGAACTTGAACCGTTTAAAATGGAGAGCCAACACGGGCTAGCTCTTTTCACCTTACTTCTTGCCACCATATTTGCTTATATGCAAGCTAATTCCAAGCTTTTGTGAGTGAGAATTTATTCCTGTGTTCTTGTACTTTACACAGACAACCGCATTTAATTCAAACTTTCTATGTCATGGCTTTGGCAGGTTTGTATCCTCTGTCGCAACTCTTGTCCCGAGCCTCATCTGCACTCGTATCCCAGGCTTGTCCAATAGGCAGCGAAATGTGTGCGACGAAAACCCAAAAGTCATCTATTGCATTAGAGAGGGTTATCGAATGGCTGCAGAAGAATGCAGGTTCCAGTTCCGAAAAAGCAGATGGAATTGTACTCTACTTGGTGAAACATCGGATTTCGACGACAAAGCCATCAGTAAGTGGGATTATCGTCCTCTGAGATTGTCTTAAACGTCGGTTTTCTAATGAGATATTACAAGTCTCTCGAATATATATCATGCAATTAACTATTGCCTTTCTTTGTCAGCCCACTTTAGTGGAACTGTTATAAAGTGATTGTTTGTTTGTTTGAAGTAAATGGCTCACTATTGAGTTGAGAGTTCTCTTATGAATCCACTTATGTTTAAGAGCCTTGAAGTGTTTCCGGTATACGGCGACGGCATTTCCATTTGTCGAAACTTTCAGCTTTTCCCGACACAAAAAGCTAATACCTTTCGGTGCCGCTTGCACTTTTCTACCGGCCGATCGAAATCACGGTAAAGCGAGTCAATATGATATTTTTCGATGTTTCTGTTGGGCAGTTTTCAACGAGTTTGAATATGTTTGAATTTGAAGGGAAGTCGAACATTTAAATGTTTAATTGTCAATTCTATGTAGTACGCGTAAGAAATGTTACGTGTTATGATACTTTCATGCACAGTTTTTGGTGAGACATCTGTTCTTGAAACAAGATGATTTTCGCTCTCGAGTAGTTCATATACAGCCTGCATTCCACTTGGAAAAAGTGTTTTAATCTATAAGTTTTGTTTCTAGAAGCTAGATTAGAAATTTTATATGCTTTCAACCTAAAAACTTCGACACGATGTACTAAATACCACCACCAAATATACAAAGAAAATCTTCTCTTTGACTGAAAAAAAAGATAAAAAAATGATCTTCCTGAGCAATTTTCGAGTGAAGGAATAAAGATCTTTGTATAAATGCCCGTTATTTTCTTTAAATGATCCAGAGATTGATTGGAAGATTTTTTTTAGCCATCGAACATGTGTAATTAAATGGAAAAAAACCCTTCATATTTGAAAAGCTATTTTAGGCATCTTCATCTCAAATTTATAAGGTTCTCATCATTTTCGATTATTTTAGTCTCTTCTTAATAAGGAGAAGTCACCGTGGTTGATAAGTTGATGAAACTGTATATTTCTGGTTTCCTCTAAATGTATTACATGTTTCGACTAAGATCTTATGATGATAGTAGATATGGGTACTTAGCTGACAAAATTGTATCACTGGGTTTTAGAGGGTTACTCAAGCATTTCATTTTCGCATCAATTAACTTGGAAAATAGCTGGTCTTAGAAAGTGAATGCCCAAAACTTTGCTCAATGAAAATAACTATGTATACATGGAATAAATCTTTGCCAAAGGATTTACTACAGTCTGAAACTCGTGAAAAGTTATTAAAATATTAGTTGAAGGATTGATACTGAAAAAAAAAACCTATATTCAAGCTATATTAGGGTGCTAAAGGTAACTCGATTAAACGCTGTCTTTCTCCCTCGTAGAGGGCACTAGAGAGATGGCATACACGCAAGCTATCATTTCGGCTGGAGTTGTGTACACAGTCACCCGAGCCTGCAGTATGGGAAACCTCAGCGAATGCAACTGCGACAAGAAACTCACGGGTATGGAGAAAAAAAAACACTACAAAGGTTGGACGTGGGGGGGTTGTTCCGTCGACTTGAGCTTCGGTCTCGATCTTTCCAGTCGCTTCGTGAATGCACGCGAGGAGAAACACAATGCCTTTTGGCTGATGAACAGGCATAACAGCCGGGCTGGGAGGCAGGTAAGAAATTTAATTAGTTAATTGCTTTTCTAATTACTTAATGATAATGGCGGCTAAACAATTTCGGATTGGCCTGAATTGCCCTGGTCACACGAAAAAGCTTGTGGCCGTGAAATTTGCATATGAAAAGATTCACATTGCAGGAACTTTCAACCTTGATCCGAAATAATGATATTAGATTTTTGCGCTCCAATCTAAAAAGGTGTACAAAGCTCAGCGATTTTTCGAAACAATCTGGCGCTTAGATTGAAATTTAAAGAATTAATTGGGCTAGGAAAACTGTATAATAAACAATATCGAATGTTTACCGAGGAAGACATTCAAACTTATTACAAAGTAACCGCAAAACCACGTCGTAGGAAATTAAAACTCTGCGTTCAAAAATGTTCATATTTTTAAGAAAAATAACGCATGCACTCCTAATTAAAAAGTGCTAAAATGATTTATGATTAATGAAGTTCAACGCCGAAATAATTGACCTCGCTTAAAATGATCAAAGACAGAAAATGATGGAACTGGAATATTTTAAACTTCGCTTCCCTGTGACATGCAACAGACAAAAAGAAAAGGAATCTGAAGGATGAGACGTATTCTAATATTAGGCGTGCGTGTGGCTTATTTAATCTTGTAGTGACTCTCTCTTGCATTGACTTAGTCTTCTTTTATCTGTCTCGTTCATTTGGAGCTTATGTCTCGAAACAGTTATTGAGAACTTAGTCATTCAACGTGCAACAAAGGACTCTGTCCGGGTGAAATGATCCATGTTAACAAAGAAACCAATCAACTCGAAAGAGAACAAGGTTTCCGCTAACGTTTTTCGATCTTAACGGGAAGTATGACTTAGCCAAATTTTATTAATTTGAGAAAGTTTTGATTGAAAAACTGATTTTTAAAACGCCTTATGCCATACCTCCACCTCGCTCAACTACTGGCTGTTAGATTTAAAATTTATAGTAATCTGCCCTTTAACTAAGTTAACTTTAAAAACACCAGCTCGAGTTTGGATGAATTTCATTTGAAACTGGAATACGCGATATTTAAAGTGGCTATGCTCTCGGCTGGTAACTATTCATTCCCCTCGAACGTTTTTTTTTAACTTACGTTGTGTACACGTAGTACCCTTTGAGGAAAGTCAACGTTTTGATGAAAGCAATCAGTTTTGTTTCAAACATGCGCTGGAATTTATTGCCTAACGTAGAAGTAAACGAAATCATACTGTGAAGAGAATGCTTGATACGCCAAGCTTTGCAAAGGAATGCAGTACATCAGCGATCGAACGAAACTGTACTTTCAATGGCGCTCATCAGTTGCAGAACGCAAAAGGGCTTGAGACATTGTAAATCAATTATTTTCAGAAATTAATTCGAAAATTGGGAAAGCAAATTACACCTACAGTGATACTTGTTACTAAAAGCGCTTTCCCACGGGGGAGCAATGTTACCTTTTGTGGATCCGAAAACCACCAGGCATGGTTCGAAAAGGAAGAATTATTTGGTTGAATTTTTAGTAATTAAAACAAAGTGAGTTCTCTTAGCCCGCCTGCAGAGATTAATATTAACGGCGGAATCTCTAACAGCTGGGAACCTGAAAACAAACATTGACGGAACATCCTTTATGTTGATAACAATTTTTTAATATGTCGAAAAAATTATTTTTGGAATCAAAGAAAAAATTAGTTTCCCACGCCTAAAATTGAGCGGAATGTTCCTGAGATTATTTCAGGAAACCGAAAGAATCATCTTCTTTATCTTTTTTGGAGGGAAAAAAGGCCGTGAGGACTGCAGAAAGTTTCGAGATAGCCTTCACTGTCGAACAATTACGAGTTTAATGTCTAGTTGGTTGTTCCGCAATCTGACAAAAAAGGAACATTGATGGCTGCAATTTACTGTAGAAACAGAATCTCAGAAAGTGATGCTATGTGCATTAGATCAATCATGGTTTTAAAACTTTATTTCATCGAGCACACACAAAAAAGGTTCCATTTCTTTACACTTTGCAAAGTGTTAAGACATTATAAAACACGTTTTGAAATAGACTCAGGACAGTTTGGTCACACTGTCTTATTCTCTAAAGTGCAGTTTACAAGCAAGAACCTCTCATGAGATTCACCAAATAATGTCGCGGACTTTAAAATGCCATAAGCGCACAGTCAGTGGTATTTGATTTTGTAGTTCATCTTCAGGCCTCTGCTGACACATTGCTTCTTCTAAACTGTAAGTCGTTATGGAGATTATTTTAACTGAAGGAAGATGAAATTCTACTGCTGCTATTTGGCCAATTTTCAATTTTCGGCTTAAAAAGGAAAGGTGGGTTTAATTTGAATAAGACTTCATCTTTTTTGTTCTCACACAAAAGAATACAAGAAAAAGATTAACCTTGATCCAGATATGATCGGTGCTGACTTAATCATTAAAATAACTTGCAATGACTCCTTTTAAAAGCAGTAAACACGAAGCACTATTTAGCAGAGACCTGTCGCAGCAACTTGTTGCATGTCCTGGCAGACCTTAAGTCTGTTGCTCTCTGTTTGAATTCAACCAAATAGCAAAACGGACTTTTACAGCTTACAGGTGGTTATTATAGCTATCTGGTAGTTTAGTCCTAAGTGAGAATAAAACCCGTAATTACAGTACATCAGGCCTCTCCTTACCCATTCCTCCTCCCCCCCCCCAGAAAAATAGCTGGACATCATCGAACACTGTGTAATTTTGTGACAGAATTTCCTAAAAAAGGGGGGGAGGGACGTAGTGACTGTGCTAGTTAGCTGACTGAGGAAGGAGGTGTGGTATAAGAACGTTTACGAAATTCACACGTGAACTAACTTTCATTTTTTCGATCACGTACATATTTACGTATTTATATAATCATGTTTGGCCTGAATGGACAACGAATTTAAGAACTTAGTAATTAGACGAACAAAACAAATAATTTAGAGGATGCGATACAGAGATCATCTTTACACAAAGAGGACGCCACATGGTTTGGAATGGTCACTGTCTGTTGTTTGTCGAGGCGGAGCGCAGCCTAAACTTTCACTTAAACCTGGGACGTTTTTCTCGCTTACTCTAGGTTGTCAAACAGAAATTGGTTAAAGTTTGCAAATGCCATGGATTGTCAGGGTCCTGTGTTGAACAAACATGCTGGATGGCCCTTCCTTCTTTCCGTCAAGTCGCAGAAAAGTTGAAAGAGTATTACCACAATGCTTTGAGAGTTAACGCCTTGACGAGCGCGACCTCGGGAGGGGCGAAACCTGAGCACCTTGTGTTACGATCTAATTATTCCAAGAAGCCACACATGCATAGCCTGGTGTATCTGAATGACTCTAAGGCATTCTGTAATCGGGATCCGAAACTTCGAATTCCGGGAACCCGAGATCGCATCTGCAACACAACCGGCTCTACTGAGGAAGACAACTGTGATGACATGTGCTGTGGTCGTGGCCACGATACACACAATCTCACTGAGGTGGTTCAGTGTGGCTGTAAATTTCACTGGTGCTGCGAGGTCAAATGTGATGAATGCGTCACTAATGTAATAAGGCACACGTGCAAGTAGATGAGCATAATAACTGGAACTTGGCCGCGGCACAGCTTACACAGTGTGTACCGACGGACAAATAGCATTTGAGAGCCTCTAGGCTGAGAGTGAAAATCACTTTGTTAAAGTTAAACGATTAAAAGAACAATTGTCTAGCAGAATTCATATCATGTAAAGAAGAACATCCATACTTTCAGTCAGACGCATTAAAAACGTCGTGAAAAATAGGTGTAACTGGGACACCAAGAACAACTGACATTTAAGAACCCCAAGCTCTTAAAGTGCTTTTTCATTGTAAAAATATTCAAATGTCATGAATACAATGTCATGATTTCTGACGGAAAGAAATCATCCTAGATCAGATTTGATAACATCGAACTGACTTTGCGATTTAAGTAAACTTATCTAATTTTTAAAAGGTCACTAGAAGCATCACAAAGTGAAGTCATATTATTGTAGATGTATCTTGATATAAGGAATATTAAAGACTGATAGACCTGATTAAAACATCTATAATTCAAAGTTAAAGGAATATTCTTAGGTTCTTATACCACACCTCTTACTTAGGGAAACTATTTGCAAGTCTCTCAAGGTGGACTCGAGCCCGATCACAGTTTTGTCATTCAACAATAATTTATCTCATTTTTTTGTTTAGGTCTGTAGGTAATAGTGGAAGCTAACGCGCGCAAACTAGCCAATTGGAATAAAGATATCGTTTTCTCGACCAATGAGGTACAAGATACGCGAAATTAACCTTTCTATAGCTGACACTATAATACTTATTGCATTTTGCGTTATTGCGTTTCCTTGTATTTCATTTGAAGTACACCTTAACCATCAACAATCAACCGTTGACCATTGCATCGAGGGTGTAATTCTAATATTATTTCAAGCGGGGAGGAATTATTATAATGACAAATTATGTTATGACTAAATTTTTCGGTGAGGGAAGGCTTCACTATTTTCCCTAAACACACAAATTTCTCCAGCCTTTTCTCGGTTCTTCTTTAAAAGTATTCATGAAAACTATCCAGTACATTTACATACTGAGAATATTTATCAAGCCAGTACAAAGAAAAATTACATAGGAGGTGTGGTATAAGGCGAAACTAGTCTACTTTTAGAGCAATGTTCAATTGAGTGTCGAAATACTGGGTGATAACATTGGATTGTTTTACGTTAATCTGTGATAATTATGCTTAAGCTCCTAAAATCCATTCAACAAATTAGGTGAGAAACAAAGTCAAATCTCAAATTGTTCATCCGTTTTTTCTTGCGCTAGAAGCTGTTAGCTGGTTTTCATTTTCAGGTCTAGCTTTCGAGTGGCTCTTAAGAAGATTTTTCTTTGTTCTGTTCGGCAGATGCCATTACTTTGGTTTTGATCAGTTAACGACACTCATTAGAATTGCGCTCTCGTAAAACACTTAAACGAAATATTCATATGTGGAAGTGTGTTTTTCAAGTTTTATCGTATGGTCCATATCAGAAATAAATGTGACGACTATTAGGTTGTCCTTAAAAATGAAAAGATGAGCTACCTCACCGAGCTTTTTTCAAGCTCTCGTAAACCAAGTAAACGAAACATTCATATATGGAAGTGCATTTTTCAAGTTTTATCGTATGCTCGAGAACAGAAAAAAATGTGACGGCCATAAGATTGCCTTTACAAATGAAAAGATGGGCTACTTCACTGACCTTTTCAAGCCCTACAAAATTACCAGACGTGGGCAGCTACTGAAATTTGAGATATCATTTCCCTCAGTGGTGCTTAGACTGAAAAGAGCCTCTCCTTTTTTGGCGTAGTCAGACGCCCAAGTTAAAAAAGATTTGAGGGAAACAAAATGATGACGTTAGCGCGCCACGCAGAAATCTGGGAGTAAGACACCTCACACTCAAAGTTCTGCGCAGCGCGTTAACATCAACTTTTTCGCGCTGACTGGATTAGTTTTTGAAGAGCGTGACAGAGTTTTCCGAAAAGAAGAGGCTGCTCGTAATCTACCTGGCGCTTGGCACAAGTATCTCTGTCTACATTTTCAGTTTAAATTGTCAAAACAGTGGCTTTTTGATATTTGGTTGGCGGCCACGGGTGGCTAGAAGTAGTTGTATTCTACAATCGGTCGCCGTTCGCGTCTTTGAAACGTTTCCTTAAAGAGAACCTCTACTGGTAAAACAAACTGTCGTTGATCAGTTATAGCTTGAAAGTTACATTATGGGTTATTTTAAACATGGTTGTTCTGACGCCCTTGAGAATCAAAGGACAGAAGAGCTATTTTTTGATGATAAAAGTTGCAACCGTATGACGTGATACGATCCAAAATGGCGTTCACCGGGAAATTGCATGTATTGTGAACATTTTTTGTATCTTTTGGCTCTTGTTTCGCAATTTTTCTTGAGAATCTCCACACTTTAAAATATTGTCACATTTCAGTGACAACTTGTCTCGCCAATAGAAGCTTCCTGTAAATTCCCTATCTTCGAGCAACGGCGTCTTCACAATTGGAGTTATTTATTAGATTAGTCGTTTCCTCTAAACTTTTAATTCATTGCAGGCTACTATCGTTTGCAAGTATATATCATTTATCATATGATATGACATTCAAAATAAATCGGGGCGGTGTGTAAATCATTTATCACCTGGTAGTTCATAGACAACTAAGTCGTAACTTAAAATGACTCCATTTGTGAAGTTTTTGTTTCACAGAGGCTTTAGAATGGACTTTCCAGTTAATGGTTCCTGGCATAAATAAGAACGCGGGTTTCATATCTTGGCGTACACCTCATCCTGTTTTCCTTTCCTAAAAGAAAATAAAATACGGAAAAAAAAATCCATACTTCAATCTTTGCTCTTGGGAACTTTTTTTGCTAGGCTCTCAAAGACAGTCTCAAAATGCACTGCCGTTGCCATGGTACCTCCGGATCATGCGTGTCAAGAACCTGTTGGCAAGATCTTCCTGGTTTTAAAAAGATAGGCTCTCAGTTAAAGCAACGCTACCTAAAGGCCTCTCGTGTGAAAACTATTAAGTATCCGTCTCCAAGCGGTAAACGAGACGCTTATCTTTGGTTGGAGTTCGGCGACAACAAGCCTCCGTCCAGAGATTTGGTTTACCTTGAAAATTCGCCGAATTACTGCGATCGAGATCGAAGGAGGAAAATTCCTGGAACAATAGAAAGAGAGTGTAATAAGACATCAGATGGAACTGATGGATGCGAGCTGATGTGCTGCGGCCGAGGTTACAATACCCATGAAATTGTCAAAAAATGGCGCTGCAATTGCAAGTTTCATTGGTGTTGTTATGTCAAGTGCGAGAACTGTAAAGAGCGCATGGAAGTATTCAGATGCAAATGAAGAGGGAACTCAACATCAAGTTGCGTACAATGCACGCGAGTCATTCAAAATTTCATATTCAAAATTTTTTTTACGTTCATTTTTCCTGCTCAAGTTAATGAGTTCGTCGAAAATGAAAGTTAGTCTTTAAATAAACTGAAGAAGGCAATTTACACTTTCCGTTGAACAATGGCTTATGTCACGTTTCTATCCTTTTGAAAATGTAGAACTTTGAATACAAGTGGGAACTTTAAATCCAAGTTGCGAAACGAATTGATAAATCCTAAATATTTATCACAAACAATTCGGTAATGCTTGGAAATACCTGCCGGCTAACAGTCGGCAGTCACTATCCGGCCGCTGCCGACCGATTGCCGGTAATCTATCCATCAATTCATTAGATTCTACTGAGGAATGACAGCGGATCGTCATGGAGTTTAGTATCTGAGGAATAATAACACTAAAGGATTTTTAATGGAAGGCTGGATTTTTTTATCTCTGATAGTCAAGGTAAGAGGCCGCCATCCATTTTGACGAGGGAAAGTTTTCAGTTAATGGCTTCATAATCGAGTCAAACGAAGGGCTTAATCATAAAAGTGACGAAGAAATTCGCTTACTGAATTTATAGCTCTTGATTGACAGTGCTAAAACTCGAGAATTGTGAATTGGGTCGGCCATATCAAATTCGTCCCGGTAAACTTGTATAATAATCTTACAAAAGCTAATAAAAGCGCAGTGCGACTGCAGCTAATTGCAAAAACACAAGCACGTAACAAAGAAATTCTGATATCATAGCTGTCCGGCTCAACGCACTAGAATTCCAGATAAAGGCAAAATTTACTGTTATTAGCGATTTTCAATTTTTGTCCTTTCGCATTTATCCTCGTTGTTAGGAAACTTGAAAATGGTCTATAAGGAATCGCAAAACTCACATAATTCATTATTTCAATAGTTTATACTTATTATATTATTTATATCAACATGATTGTTATTCTCCTAAGGAAATATCATTTTAGCATATTTATAATGACGTTAAGTTATTGTTTGAAATTATTCGCCGTATAAACGATCATTATCGTTCGATATAACCTGTAAGTTGCTCGAGGGACATTAAATTATCAGTGTTGACAGGTTTTTACCTGGAGACATTGCTGTTCTGGTAGTGGTATTTGTAATCTGCAAATAATAAACACATCGATGCTTAGTTTTGTGCATTAGAAGATTGCTTGCCAGACTAATATTTATAAATGTAATCATTTTGTATAGACACTTTATTTTGAACACTGATTCAACAAAGCGGTCAAACGTCTGCGCATTTGCGAACGTTGTAATGACCAGGCGGCGTGCTTTCAAGCTGTCAGAACCAAGTTGTCTCACGGTAATTACAAACAACTGCAAAAGCCAGTGAGTCAGGGTGTTTTAAGAGCGTAGAACATTTTAGGTAAAACTTAAAACAGTGTTGAATTAATAGGATACCCGTCCCTGAATAAGCTTTGTATTCGAAAAGTCTCGAGTTTTCCTCTTCCCTACTTTTGGTTTTTTCAACGATTTCCTTGAAAGTTTCGATGTTGTTTTTGCTTATTCAACCGAACAGCGGTTGTTTCTTTTATATTGCTTTGAAATTTTGCGCGAAAAAATAGCGGCGAGGTTGGCCAGAACGGATCGACTCGCGCATACTGTCGGATGTCTGACCGCTGAGTTTATTGATTCAAACAGTGTACATATTAATTTCATTTATAACATAAACAATGTAGAGAGTAGGAAATACAAGTATAGAACGAATCGTTGTTTTGCTGTCTTATGATGTGCTTTGCATTTCATACAATTCTCTTAGTTTGTGTTTAAAAGGAAGTCAGCGACAATTCCCGAGCAATAAGTTACCCAAATGACGCAAATAACGGGTCTGTATTTTTTAAGTCAGTCAGGGCTCTCGTAGCATCTCTGTTTTTGTTTTTACAATGTGAGATATGACGCAATCCTCGACCAATCAGAGCACACACATTATGATAATCACCTGACCAGCATAATAATCCTTAAATATTGAAATCAGACTCTTCTGTGTCAAAATCAAAGGCAAAGTTCATTTTTAAACTCAATTGAGTCGAATCTATTTCATCCATTCGTAACCAGGCTCCTATCAATTTGTAGACTTTGAGCATTTTGCACCGCAGCTAAGAATGCAATTATTGATTGGGCAAGACTTTCGTGTTTCGCACAAAAGCCTCGTTTTTCTCCTGCGAGTTTGAAAAATAAAATTGGAGCTGTAAATATAATAATAACACATTGGTCAAGTAAATGCTATTCATTTTTAACCGTAGGCCATTTTACTCTCCTGTTTTTACACATCCAAGCTCGAAGACAACTCAAAGCGTAAGGACATTTTAAATCAGCTACTGCACATTCCTGATTTTAAACTTTTGCCTTTAATTCTTCAATAATCGTTGGATGTTGCTGATTATGATAGCGTAAGTTATCAAGCCCGATATTTTCGTCTTTTCTCTTTACGTAAGCCAAAGTCTTGATAAATCTCGGCATAATATGAACACCCAATTATTTAATCGAAAGCTATTGTCTGTAGGTAAAACGTCGTGTTTTTACCCTGTCTTTATCAAGTTGACGACACTCATTTGTAACATAACAGACTATCATTTCATACATTTTCTACTTCCTTTTCATTAACCTAAAGCCCACGTCGTAACCTGTCAGATAACTACTGACAAATAACAGTCCGTGTATGCGCAAATACCGTCCAATCGTGCTTCGCTCCATATAATGTTCTGCTTATGCGTAGTTGTGCCTACTCTCGTCCGCTTTTCCTTAGGCTATCAGAGGAAAATTCCCGAAAATGGCAGTGAAAACAAACTCAGTGATCGTATCATAAAACAATTATATCCAAAAAATATGGTCACTTGTCGGTGACGTGCAGATCAGGTAGTTGTTTGCCTCAGCTTCAAGCCTCGGCAAATTATTCATCTGCTCACCACTGACAGATCACGATAAATTGCTACTCCCATCTAAAAATTGTTGATTATACGCACAAGTTTGACAAGAGCAAAATCCAAGGTTTTTGTCTATGTTTTATTTAGTTTCATGTCATCTTTAAATTAGAGAGTGCAAATGGTGTATGTACCAGACAGAAACCCAAAAATTCCTGTCAATATATCACAAATGGTCGACGAATGTCACGCCTTTCTGAGCGAGTTAATTTGGGCCCAACAATAGGGTCTATGAACTTGCCACTTATGGCCATATATTTTTTTTCGAGGGACTATTAGAGCACAGGCTTGAAGTATCGATTCTTAGCTGGATATCTCAGCGAAATTGTGAAAAAAGTCTCACTCCTTAAACCCAAGGAAGAAAGAAAATGAGGAAAGAACCACTGCGCTTTTCCTACATCGATGATCATTCGTTAGTCTAATTAATCTGGGGCGTTCAAAACGGAGACCACAAAATATGCAAATAATTGTCATATCATTTTTCAGGGTAAATTTTGCATCATGGAATTTTCTATTAGGGCTTGCTTTAGATGGACTATGGAGAAAAAGGAATTTGAAAACGCAGACCAAACTATATACTAAAGATAGTTAATGTTTCAAATCAAACTTTGCATAATCGTTGGGCTGCTGCGTTTTAGTAGTCAAATTTGCATGATTTTTAAGACGTCCTAGACGTAAAACTTTCCAATTGTATTGGCAGCGATATTTATGAGCTTTTTCAGTCAAATTTTTGTCAAACCTCCAGGTCATAACGCTGTTTACTCGGGCGAGCAGTTTTCATTGGCAAGATTCGTTTCTTTAGCACCTTTGCTGATGTATGCAGTGGAGAACTGTTTTTTGAAAAGTGCACACGACAGGGACTCGTATGACTTCAGTCGTGATTCGTAGTTGGTTATCGTTGATTCTATCCTCCAGATGGTATGCATTTTCTTGTAAATTATTTACGAAAATTTGGTGTTACATCAGGATAACACTATCTGGCTCATTAACCTTCGCTGGAAAACGTACTGATGGTGTAAGGAGAGGCTAGGTGTTGAACTCTTCGGGGAGTTAAATTATTACTTTCATGCGTCACCGAGCTGAAATAATAACGTATTCATGATTATTTTTGTGAACAAGGGTGAACATCGTGTCGATCATGTCCAATATCCAGCACAGATCACAAATTTTTCGCATTGTAGTTGTCTAAAAAGAGGAGCGGCGTAGAGTTGCTAACCAAGTAACTGGATTTCAATGAGTAAAAAGACCGTTAAAAAGTTATGGGCTGTAGTGAGGGGGTTCTAGAATTGACCATTTCTATAGGTAGAAATGAACTTGGCATAAACTGTTTTCGTATCACTAGAGTCTTGACTTATCATACATATTCCAATACAGTTCATGATCCAATCTCACTGCATTTCAAATCGTAAACAGAGAATGCAATCAGGGAAAAAACAATGACTTTTACCTAGTGTACACGTAACACCAATCGTGGTAGGTCTAATTATTCAGTTGGTTGATCATGTGGCACGACAATTGCAAAGAGAACCACTCAATTTGTACAACCAAAGAGAGAGTTTTCGAACTTGATAAGATTTTTTTAACCAATCTGGTGTCTTCCATCAATCAGTCAAAGGACTATTAGCTAGTTTTCTGCTATTCTATGATATTTCCAGATGGCAATTTAATTAGCATATAAATTTCTAATACTTCATTGTGTTGGAGTTATATTGCAGTCAGGCTACGCTCCAAGTTCTACTCCAATCGTCGAAGACCATTGAACAAAGAGTCATAAGGGTTTACGATTTTAAATGCGAAAGAACGTGACAATCTCCAGTAATTCATCTGTTTACATTGCAAAAGTATAACGCCGTTCTTCATTTTAACTCAAGAGGTAAGTGAGGGTTTGTTTCAGCAAGGAGGTTTGTCATTTGGATTTCTCCAATTCAGTGCCAGTTACAGAGAGGAGATTTGTCGCATGCTGTCTGTTAAGGACTGGGTTTTCTCCGTGTACCACTGTAGCATGATTATTCTGGGGGAGGGGGGTGTAGCCTATACAACAAAGATTGTTATGGGTAATGCTCTACATGTAACAAGAATCATTCTCAATCTGACAGAATTTCCAAGGTTTAAAGTTTTCCTTTGTCATTTGAAGTTGCTCGAAAGAAGCGTTTATTTACCACAGGAACACCAAAAAGGTACAGCGGTCATCCTTCAAACCAAAGTGTTTCATTGAGGGGTAAAGATTTGTTACCCATTTTGGAGCATCCACTAAAAACAAAGTACATCCCCCCCCTTTCTGGTGCGGAGAAATACAGTCGATACAGCAATGAACACCAAATGCCTATGGCGAGAACACTTCAAAGTCAGCTGTGCGACTCCTGCACTTGCACATCATTCTTAAGTGAAAAGTAGTAACTGGAGAGCTTTATCAGCAAAATTGACCACTCCTTACGATTAAAGTTACTCCGTCTAAATAGCTGAAATGCTTTTCGCACACACTTCAATGATCGCATTGAGTATAATTTGTTCACCGATGTAATCTGTTGCTTAGTAAATACTCTTTACCCTCTACTTTGTAGCTAGCGTCTGTTTGAAGAGGCTGATACTCTTTGCACAGTGGCATGAATACATTATGGTTTTCTTATTTCTCAGAATAACTTTCTAAGCGTGGCTTCGAGCTCTTCAAGGTCGCTTGGGGGTTTGAACAAGAACAATGACTTCTTCTTTCAGCAGAAGTTGTCTCTTATCTTTGCATAATCATCTTTTTCTTGGCAATCGATGCATGCATTTTGATCAAGAGAATGGAAGTTTTTAGGGAGTAACTTTTTAATACACAAACATGAATACTATACTGACTAAGGATAAGCAGGGAGATGTGTTGAATCTCTGGCAAATCGCACCAACTTGAAAATTCCCTCATTGTTCGAAAATGAAGTAGTGCGTGAAGTTGTTGTTTGTTTTGCATGGTCGAAGTCACAAACGTTTACGTCCTCAAGGAAACCTCCATAACAATTTAGTTACCTTTTTACTTTCAACTCTTCAATACGGTAAACGCATCAGTTCGAGCTACAAGCGGAATTCAGTCGCAGGGGGAGAGAAATTTCGTTTCTCGGCCGGTAACATTTTTCCACACGTTGCCACAGTGAGTGACGTGTGGCTTTTTGAGTTAGTCGGTAACAGAACCCAACTTGTATCTGGGAGGCACGCATTCGAGTCCCGTCGAAGCCGGAAATTTGGCCCAGGCTTCTCGGGCTCTTCTGCAGCTCCACTTATGAGGATCATTTCTTTGCTTGAGTACACAGCCAATAACAACCATAAAATTTTCATAAAAAACATTTACGTGTAGAAAAGGCTAAATGCGTCTTCTAATTGTTTTCCCCTCAATCAATAAATTATCTTAGTGATCTTTAACTTGAAATGCCCACCATGGCTATGAAAACAAATTCTTCGCCGGAGGAGAGAGATGGGCATGTGTCCTGATCCATGATCAGCCCTCCTAGATTTTTCAATTACTCTTATCTCAAGAAGTACTCCATCTTCCCTGTTTTGTTCTTTGATCAATTGGATAAATGTCGCTGAAAGTTCATCGGATAATGAAACGTAATCACGAGAATACCTGTGGAACAATGAGGGATTTGTAATTTGTCACCAGAGAGACTTTGTTCCAATTTTATACCTAGATGCTTTTTGTTTTTCATTTTAGCTCATCAGGAGAAAAATGGCAAAAAGTGTAGTCTCTGTTAAAACGTTGTTAATGGTCGCTTTGTGTATCCTCCATGGTAAGTAACACAATGCTTATAAAAGGTTAGGAACAGTTGATGAATTAAGTGGGTTGTTGCAAGCAATGATGACCCTTTCTTTCTGCATAGTGACTCGACAACTGAAAGGATAGAAAGCTTTATTCCTTTATGTTCAAGTTCTATACTAACGACACGTGTGAGATTGATTATGTTAAAGACGATAGTATTTTTCAGCTTTGTTCCTTTGCCATATGTTTTTGCCTTTTCTTCATTTTCCTTTCCTTGAACAACACGTTTTAATTCCTCACTGCTATTTGTTAAATTGGGTCGACTCAAAAATGTGCCCTGAAATCCTACAGTAAGCAATTTGTTTTGAATACCACACCTTTCAGATAATACTGTCCTCGGCAACAATGCCTGCGAGAAAATCCAGGGAACGGATGCCACTTCTAGTACTGATCGAAAATGTGTGGCCGGGGGTTGCGCTCATGGGGGATGCTATGCTTTCCATGTGAACACCGAATTGGATTTGCACTGTATGGATTCCTACCCCAGCGAAAAAGCTCCACAATTCTACGAATGCTGTGAATATCAGGCAACGAGTTGCGTATTTGTGTAAGTAACTGACAATTTCAATAGCGAAAACATCACATCCGAGTCTTTCATTTAAACTATTCAAATCTACCTATCAGTATCGTTAATTACAAGAAAATACAGCACGCTTGGACTTGAGGGGAGTGCGAGGGGCCTGGAACGAGCAATGAATGTCGCTCCTTTTATAAGTAATATTATAATGTGTACAAATCACTTCGGAATCAGGTGTGGGTTATGATGCCCCAATCTAATCACTCTCCTGTATAGTTTTGGGTAGTTTTATTCAGGTGGTACAGCCCCATACGTGAACATGAGTTCCAGTCACTCAAAGCTGTGCTCACTTCCAACTTTCAAATTTTTTTACGTATAACGTTTTCGTAAGAAAAAAAGAGTAACATAACAGCTGTAAAGAGTTGGTGTGAAATTCAAGTCTATTTTGAGATGGAACAGCGACTGGAAGTGGAAGAATGGTGCTTAGATCAATGTTTCTCATGCTTCGATCTTTTCTTAATTGTGATTAACTATTTTTTTTTTATAATATAAGATATGGCTCATTGATTTAAATTGCAGGCGCTTAATTAATACTGAGGTTAACCTGATTTATTCTTGTCCTAGCCTTAGTGACTAAATTGACAATGCTTTCTTGATTTGCGTGAGCTGTACAAAAATATATCAGGATGCTTTCGTTTCCGTCAACAGCAATGGTGTAGCAACAACCCGGGATAGCATCGAGTCTCCAATCAAACGACTCCTCGACCGTGCAAGTAAACGACAACAGCAACGACAACCTTACAACTGAAGTGTAATAGAATCCCATTCAATTGGAAAAGGACAGCAGTAATTAAACAGTAAAAACAGTTTGAGTGTGTTTGGATCCACTATGCTTACACATTAATTAAACCATACCATGTACTTCGCCACAAGCCACAATGTTAAACGTTTCGTACCAGCTAAGGATGCCTGAATTTTTAAATATTCTTAAGTAACCGGATACAAAGCTTTTTAAAATTAAGTTCAGACGTCTAATAAAGTGAAACTTACGTTTGAAAGGTATATGTCTCGAGCTGGGTTCTAATTTTCTGAGGAGCTCACAGCCTGGACATCAGTTTACGTCACACAGAGACTGGTTACAAAAAACATCACTCTCCCCCATACCTATTGGTCTCTAGAAGTGCGAGAGAGTTTGGCACGAGTCATAATGACAAGTAACATTGAGTACAACGGGAAGGTTCCCATGTATTCCTGCATGCTCACCTCAGGGACGGTAAGCGGAAAAAGTCAGTGATGTCTCTTGTGTAGCTCACGGTATCGAATAGGGTTAAGAACCTCCTCAGAGACACACTACCCCATCAACCAATGCAATGAACAGAAAAGTTTTTAAAATATAACATAGGTGTACATTAGGCATCGAGCCTAATAAGATGTACTTATTAACCAAGTGTGAGGGCTGGACCGAAAAGTATTTGGCTCGAATTTTTAAATTAACAACCGAGCAAAGCGAGGTCCGTGCTCACATGAGCGAGAGCCAAATATTTCCCTTTGGTCCCGACTAAACACAGTCAATAAGCATTTTATCACGTGACCATTGACTGGGTTTTGAAAATTTCGAAAATTTTGTTTAACTTAAATAAGACTAACAACAAACATATGAAACATATGTATGAACTGCGGTTATGAAACGTATATGTGCACGATCCTTCGCAGTAAAGCACTATTTGAGCAATAGTGAAAATCAGACCTGAAAAAAAAATTTCAGGCCTGTACGGGATTCGAACCACTGACCTCTGCGATATTAGTGCAGCGCTCTACCAATTGAGCTAACAAGCCAACTGGGAGCAGGCCATCAAATTAATTCGACATAAACCCGTAGATGATAAATCAAACAACAACAAACATATGAAACATATGTATGAACTGCGGTTATGAAACGTATATGTGCACGATCCTTCGCAGTAAAGCACTATTTGAGCAATAGTGAAAATCAGACCTGAAAAAAATTTCAGGCCTGTACGGGATTCGAACCACTGACCTCTGCGATACTAGTGCAGCGCTCTACCAATTGAGCTAACAAGCCAACTGGGAGCAGGCCATCAAATTAATTCGACATAAACCCGTAGATGATAAATCAAACAACAACAAACATATGAAACATATGTATGAACTGCGGATATGAAACGTATATGTGCACGATCCTTCGCAGTAAAGCACTATTTGAGCAATAGTGAAAATCAGACCTGAAAAAAAAAAAAGAATTTCAGGCCTGTACGGCATTCGAACCACTAACCTCTGCGATACTAGTGCAGCGCTCTACCAATTGAGCTAACAAGCCAACTGGGAGCAGGCCATCAAATTAATTCGACATAAACCCGTAGATGATAAATCAAACAACAACAAACACATGAAACATATGTATGAACTGCGGTTATGAAACGTATATGTGCACGATCCTTCGCAGTAATATAGTATAATCCTTCGCTCAAATAGTGCTTTACTGCGAAGGATCGTGCACATATACGTTTCATAACCGCAGTTCATACATATGTTTCATATGTTTGTTGTTGTTTGATTTATCATCTACGGGTTTATGTCGAATTAATTTGATGGCCTGCTCCCAGTTGGCTTGTTAGCTCAATTGGTAGAGCGCTGCACTAGTATCGCAGAGGTCAGTGGTTCGAATCCCGTACAGGCCTGAAATTTTTTTCAGGTCTGATTTTCACTATTGCTCAAATAGTGCTTTACTGCGAAGGATCGTGCACATATACGTTAAATAAGACCGGCGTGCGCGGGAAAACCAAGTTATTCTTACGAGCCAAAACAAGAGACTTGACTTATTTTCTCAGCTTGTGCTCACGGCTGTCAATCGTTTATTTTGCCCCAACTGCGACCAATGTTTTGTTTGTTTTTCTTCTTTACAACCGTCCAAGTGCACTAGGGCCGGACGGCGGACCGGCTCACGTCAACCTGTCCAGCGTTCACCATTGTTTTCTATGAGAATGCGCGAACTGGGTCGGACGGGTCAAATGATAACTGTATGTTATTTACTGAGCAGTAAGCCTGAATGGGCTGTATTTTTAAGACCAAGAACACAGTTTTTTTCGTCTTCACTGCCGTCTTCGCCTGTTTTCGCGCGCTATTTTCACGCGTTTTCGACCGTTTCCACTGACACTGTTCAGTGCAGTCAACAGGGCAACTTGGTTTATAATGAGACAAACCTGACTCAGCTGGTTCTATTCTGAGTATTAGATGCAATTTTAAGTTTTGTTTTAAAACAATTTCTTTTAAATATATTGGACAAAATTTATAAATTACATTAAAGACCGCGAAGGTGACCCGGCTGACTGTGAAATGTTACAAAGGGCATTGTGCGATGCTGATTTTGTAAGAACCTTGCTAAATCCATGCACGACTACGTCAATGTTGAGTTGTTCAGAGATTAAACGTTTCTTAACACTAACGGTCTAAGTCACAAATTCCCGACTGGTCTTTTGAAGGCATGTGGCAAAATCACGCACTCGGCCGGGCCAACCGGCTTTCAACCGGAACTTCGGTTTACCTGAAAATCCTGTTTTTTTAACTCCTAACTTCTGATCCTTTGTCTCAGTCGTTCGGTTTAAGCGTCAAATTCCCCTTTGGTAACCATATCATAATCCTTTTTGCGTTCTTTTCTTGAGACCAGCAGTTTGACGATCATTAGGAGAAGAATCAGTAAACACATGCACACGATCAAGTATAGAGTCCGCATCGAGATTTCACTAAATCTTGGGAAATACGGAGATGCTTTGGGAGGCTGGAAGAAAGAAATTTTTTCAGGTGTTTTTCCATCCAAAACAAAAATCTCTGAACCATCACGTGCTTTTTCTGTGTTGTTGGAGCGATTCCCTTTCTTTATAATCTCAACGGAAAGCATTATCAAAGAGGGTATCGCTATGTGTGTAGAGTTCACTGTCGACGTGCCATTCTCCACGGTTCCGTTTCGAAATGTTGCTTCCAAGCTCTTGTTTGCTATCGCTTTGCCTTGTGGCGCTTCACTTTCTATAGCGTAGCTAACACTGAGAAAAATTATCAAAATGATAAAACAGAAGAGATGTGCCATTTTAACAACTTAGCTCCCCGAGATTTCGATCCGTGAATAACTTTCAACCAGGTCAAATTTCGTGATTAAACATTGATGACGAACGACGCAAAACTCGCGATGCGACAGGTACCAAATCAGTCCATAAACGGGTCATTCAATAGTTGCGCAAACAAAACTATGATAACTTTGTTGTTTATTCTTGATAAATCATAACAATTCCATCAACACGTTTTTTTTTCTGCTGCTTTTAATCGGAAATATAGTACGTTTTTGGCTGCTCTAATCTAAATCAAAGTCAAACTTTCTGTGGGGCCTTTGCCTGGAACCAAAAGACGCAGCAACCCATGTGGCGACCCATGCTTACTTGATTCGGTACACAGCCTCTTTCTTTTTCGCACGGTTCAATTTCAGCCTTTGTTTTTCATTTTTGTGTGCACGTGTTTACCGTTAGAAATTTAAAGCTTTCGAGACTAGGGAAAACACAAAAGGAGTTGTGTAAGCCACTTTGAGTATGAGATGAAAGTAAATGAACCTGGCATCAAATATACGAAAACCGAAACTGCCTACTGTCCTACTGCCTACTGTCCTACTGCCTACTGTCCTACTGCCTACTGTCCTACTGCCTACTGTCCTACTGCCTACTGTCCTACTGCCTACTGTCCTACTGCCTACTGTCCTACTGCCTACTGTCCTACTGCCTACTGTCCTACTGCCTACTGTCCTTTCTGAATAAACGAACCGCATCACCAGCAGGTTCTTTGAACACTAGAGTGGAGTTCATCCACAGTGAAACGAATTGGGGAAAATTAACTTTGAAAATAGCGACCCGCATGGTTCAGTCAAGAACTAACCGGCCAATGAAACAGCTGTTAATCAAATCAGACAAAATACGACCGCTACATGGTTCCGGGGTTGGTTTTTAGTTTTCAGAGGGGTTTGGTATGATGATATTCGTGGGTGGGGCCGTGGGTGTCGGAGAATCAAACTAGTATCGTGAAGTCCAAGAGGTAACATTTTTAAGGACACTTTCTGGAAAAGGATAACTTCAAAATATCCATTTAATAAATAAACTTACGGTATTACTCCACATTTTGCAACCTTCATCATGACCTTTGGGCAGCATTCGATATGTACTAATTTCCTTTCACATGTTCAAATAATTTCTGAGGTATGATTTAGGGGTTGCACGATCGTTGAAACCCCGCCCATTCTGGTACCTTTTGAGCATTTCTTTAAAACATGTTGGAAATTTTCCCCGTCGTCTCACATCCCCCCCCTTTCCTTGAGTTGCGGAGGGTCAGTTTGAGAAATGGGAAGTGACTTTGATAAAGATCCACTCTTGATGACTTGCAGGTGAGAACCTCTTGGAAAATCTGTCTTTCACTTCGAAATTTTTTCTCCTCTGAGTACGTGGTGTGCTGTAGATAGTCAACCTATCGCTCTCAATCGAAAGATTTCAGTATGGACGTTTGTCCTACTGCAAGATCGTCCCTTACCACCTTTGCTGTATGGAAACTAGTTGAAAGGGTCCATTGAGACTTCACTTCAGAAGGCGAAACCAACTTCTTATGAGACGAACCCCAAGATACCGGTCCAAAATGGACACCTGAACGAAGTCTAAAGAAAACTATGCTATACAAAAAGAGCTGACAGGTAGTTTTTTTTAGTCCTGTAAACTCACCACAGCTTGTACTGGTTTTAAAACGGTCTGGCTTTTTAAATTGACTATTAGTTTTGAAAATGTTTTGATGTTAGCTTTCACCGTCCAGGGAGTTCGACCAAAATCGCTCAGCCAACTTCCCCCCACTCCCCATTGCCCTGCTCAGCTTCGTGGACAGCACATCCGAAATAGATTCTTAATCCAACATGCAGAGATAATTAATAGGCACACTAAACTTTATTGAAACAATAGAATAATGTATTTACATGAGCAACACACCACTCATTCAAATCTTTTGTATATGGTATTATTCACCTGCACTACATCACTTTTGCCCATTTGGGCCATGAAAGGCTTATTAGAACTGCAAAATACACTCAAGCTGTTGCGTTTGCGAGGGAAGGGGGAACATTTACCTCCTTATCAACTTTCCAGTATACATCATTAGAGTTTAACATTCAGACAAAAATTCTTATAATGTATCAAACATTAAATCGGAAGCTGATTAACACATGGGAGGAGAATTCGTGTTGACATCAACAAACTAAAGAGATGGAATTTGCTTTACAAGACGAACAAAAGAAGAAATTGTCTCTAACATTTCACATAACGCAAAATGAAACAGGTGCCCGATTTACTCAAAGGCTCAGTTAGACGTTTCTCCATGATAAAAAGCATTTTTTTCAATTTGGATGAAATATACGAACCATGGTGTTCGGATATCTTTACGTCAGCTAGGTTTCCATGACAAGTTTCGCAGCGAAAACTTGTCTGGAAAAATACCTAATCGCTTAAAAAGAATTCCTAGACCGGACAAATCCTTTCCAATTTCCCTGAAATGTTTCCCTGCTTTCCAATTTATGCCCCCTTGCATATTTCAACTCTGATACGTAATTCTTTGACAAGCTAACAAACTCAAAAATTCTATTTAAAGTATTGAACGAGAAAAATGCGACATAATTTCCCGTTTTAAAGTAATAAGGTTGTAAACAAACTATAACAAATACTGGAGACTACAAGTGGAATCATGAACTAAAATTTCTCAAAATTGGCGATTAAAGGAGTGACTTTAAAAAAGACTAGCACTCCGTCAGTACTGCGTCGGAGAAATTTGAAACTCAATCTTATTTCAGGGCTGTCATACCATTAATTAAAGAGGGCTAGAAAAACCTCATTCATTTCAGAGTGAAAATTCCGTTTGAAAATTTCTCCGAAGTGATATGGGCAGGAACCCAGTGTAAACCCCATAACAAAGAAAGGACATGATCCGAATTACGGGTGATATCAGTGAAATGAAAGATGTTTCATATGACTTGGGTTAAAGCTTATTTCACTGACAATAAAAATGAATGCAAGCCATATAAATTGCAAATCCATTTCCCTGGCTGACACAATTGGTATAGCTTTCCAAATAAGTTTGAGTCTGAATTTTCATCAGCCATTTTTGAAAGAGTCTATGAGAGACCTTTTAGTCTATGTAAACTGTATATGTATATATATATATATATATATATACATATCTTTCATATCCCTTTCATATCCCTTTTTGGTGTTATATATATATATATATATATATATATCTTTATGTATATATATATATATATATATATATATATATATATACATACATACATAAAGGGATTTGGTTTGTAATAACCTTTAACTAAAATATTCCAATGAATGAAACAGGAATATCAGATCAACAAATTCTATAAAAGAGGTACACTGATGTAACTAGTGTCCAGTTGAAAACCAAGAGCAGATAAAGGAATCTCATCGACGGAGGGGTCCAAATATTGATTTAAAACACACTATGGAGCCTTAATAAGCTAAGAGACATTTTATGACAAGCACATCGTGCTCTGTTTATTTTAAGTTTGTCCCCTAAACCCATGTGTTTACTTAAGAACGCATTTCAAGTGAGTGACCATGCGCAAAACCGAAGCTTAGATAAACACACCGGCGAATCATAGCAACGGTTAACATAAATGGCCAATGAGAACTCAAAGTCAAGACAAGCAAAGTTTTTTTAAGGGCGGGGAAAAAGCGATAGAGCAAGTCGCGATTGGTTTGAGAATCTGATCGGTTGAAAAGATTGCGCAAGCTTTCTTGATCAATTAATTGGCGAAGGAAAGTAAATAGAAATTAAAGCAGTCCTTGGTCACTTTCGACACTCACTTGAAAATTACTCATTAAGTAAACTACCAAATGTCATGAGACGTTGAAATTATTATTAGTACTATTCATCTATCTGCAGCACACAAATACTTAATAACTACGAGCCCGTTCTCTTGACTCTATGATAACTTAAAATAACGATGCATTAAAAAACTGCATACCTAGTGTCATTAGCATTCTTCGGCTGCAAGCAAGTAGCAGAACATACAAAGCCTGTTCACCGTATTGTTCTTGGCAGATGATATAGTTTTTTTGGTTCTTTCAATGGACGACACGCTCCGGTAACCTTTATGTACACGTGTGTCGCGTCTCGAGGTGTTCACACTGCTTGCAACGAATCTCACAGCACCAGTGAAATTTGCATTCACACTTCTTCTTCACTCTGACCTGAGTCTTCTGAAATCCACGTCCACAGCATAACTGTTCACAGCTATCAGAACTGTATGACTCCGCGCTACACTGCCGTCCCAATGTACCGGGAAAATCAGAGCTTTTATCGCAGTAATCGGGAGATTCCCTAGTGAACACCAAGCTTTCTTTCCCAGCTTCTTTATTGGTGCTCCTCAATCTACGGTTATCTCGACGATATTCGCCATTTCTCTTCTTCTTGACGATGCTCAGAACTTCCACGGTGTCTTTCCGCTCCATTTTAACACGGACGGCATTGTCGTATTTCACGTGAAGTATGTCACCGATTTTCCGGAATTCTGACAGCACTCGCTGACATGTTCTCATGTTGCACGATCCTGACATCCCGTGACACGCACAGACTACCTTAGCTTCCTTTATTACCACCTGGGAGGGAAGATATAAAAAAGATATGACAGTTAAAGATTGTCACATAGCAGGTTATAGGGACTGTTACTAATTAAAAGTGATACTGGAAACGTGGTGCGTATGTTAATTGGCAGGTTAAAAGTTCACGTTTTCCTTGCGGCATAAATTGCAGTATCATTCTTGAACGCTGTAACGTATTGTTGCCTTAAAAGCAAAATAAGGGTTTTGGGATAACATTGTTAAGGTTTGAAAAGATATCTCAACACTCTGACAAATAAGTTACGTTAGATTCGAACTCTTTATTGATTAAGAAATATACATATTACAAAGTGATGCAGAACATGACTAAAACATATTGCCATACTTGTTGACAAGTAAAAATGCGGTTTTGTTTGTAAGGAGCCTGGAGAATGAAAAAGCGTGCGATTGAAACTCATCACTAACCAGCTGTGAATCTCTAGGAAGCAAGGGTAAGGATTTAGTCCAAGTTTTCTTAACCATTTTTAAGAACCCTTTCCTCTGCGAGAAGAAAAATCGTCCATCTATAACGGGCTTACGACTTCCTTCTTTAAACACAAAGGAAATGGTGGAAGTGAAGAAAAAGTTGATGGAAGGAAATTGAAAGAAGGAAATAAAAGAAAGGGAAGTGTGGGGAGGGGAAGAAGAGAATGCAAGAGTGCAAAGAAAGAGGAAAGAGAAGAAAGAGATATACAGGAAATGTGAGGATGATAATCAAAACATGGAATTTGATAGGAAAAAATAAACAAAATGCAAAAGAAATAGACAGGAAGTATAGGTTAACGAAAACGAAGGAAGAAATGAAGAAAAAGAAGAAAAGGGCGACAGTAGGGGGATTGGAGATGAGATTACAGGGAAACAATAAGTGGGGAAACAAAAACAAGGTGAGTTCAGGGAAGGAAGGAGATGGGGTAAAAGGAATCGAAAGGGAAGATAATTCAAAGAAACTAAAGTTTTAAGGAATCGACAACTGGTTGGTGATCATCAACCAGTTTTCCTTGCGGAAATGGCAAAAGTATTCTCAAATAACAAATATTTTAAGGTCAGTTAACAAAAAAAGTTACAAAACCGCGAAAAAAAATGCTATCATATTTCTTCTTAGTGATCAATTCCTGAAAACTAATCTGCCTTGACTCGCCGTTGAAAAAAATAACCATGTGTAATTTTCAAAATAAGCCCGAAATAGACGTTGGCATCTGATATTGTGGTTTTCTTTTCCATTTACTTGAATTTTCTTTTCTTTTGTGTAAATTCATCATCATGAATCAAAAAACCTAAAAGAAAGTGAAAAGTCATTTTTGACCGATGATAAATTGAATCAGAGCAATTTTGTTAGAGAAAGTTTTCGTGAATCAAGATGGGTCTGCGAAGACCAACAACTCATCAATGCTCTTTTTACATTGTGAAACAAAGTAGTTTCTCGCGGATCAAATTTTCATTATATAATTGAAAGTGATTTATAGGATACATATTAGTTGACACTTTGTGCATAAATTTACATTCAGTCTATGGTCGAATTAAAATATCTTTAAATCAGTGCCTGTGAAGGCTTCAATTCAAAACTCAGCTTAAACAGAATCTGTTTTCCTAATTAACGAAACTAAAAGTGCAAAACCAGTCTGAAAATATCTTTCATCGGTTTTATCCTCGGGCAAACTTAAGGTTACCAGTGTTTTTAAAAAAATCTTCGCCTTCAAGAACAGAGCTAAATTACTTTGCCAGCTTCTATCTCAGCAATGATAAAAATCTGGGGTCTCTCGCTTCAAGATAAACTATATCTTTGGGTCAAAATAACACATTTCTACCTATTTACTTTGAAATTTATGTAATCTAAAATCTAGAACGTGATACGTTTTTTCTACCTTGGCTAGTCTTTTCGTATCGTCATTATTTTCAAATATGAGAAAAAGTAGTCGAGGAATTAAATAACAAGAACAAGCAGAGAAAATGATAATACGATTAAAAATAATAAATTAAAAAGTAATATTGATGAGGATGTTGAAAATCACAGCAATATTGATGATAATTAACTTGATGGTAATGATAGCCACAAGACGTTCTCTGATATTTTGAAGCGTTTTCCTTGAATGGAGTATTCGGAAAGCGATATCTTCAGAGGAAAAGGTTTTCCGCCAGCGGATTAAACAGTCACGGCTTTGTAATATGAGCTTCTGCAGGGAATTGGTGAGAGTTTTGCTAATAAAACCATATCTTTGATAGTAACTCTTACCTCACCAATGAAAGTGAAGTGTTCTAAATCTCACTTCTACAACTGTTTTTTCTAAAAGACGAATATGGAATAAATTAAATAAAGTTGAATACTATGTTTGCCGCATTCAATAAACTCTCGTCCTCTCGCTGATCTTCGTCACATGTAATACTGAAATACTTTAGTCTCTTCTTTGGCGAGTTTTAATCCAACTTGGTTGACTTCTGGTGAATGTGGCCTTTCTAGAGACAAAAATACTTCGTCTGTTGACGGCGGCATTCCTTGCATCTAATTTCGCAGCACCAGTGAAACTTGCACTCGCATCTTTCTACAACTAAAACTTGGTGCGGAAGGAATCCTCGCTTACAGCATAGTTCATAACAGTTGCCATCCTCTGCAGCGTCTACTTTGCATTCTCGACCAGCGGTACCTAAAGTTCCACGCCTTCTGCTTCTAATGCAATAGTTCGGTGAAGATTCCAGGTAAATCAAATTGCCTATCGTCGGTTTGCTGGAGGTGCTTCTACGTCTACCGGTAATCTCTTTTTGGTTGTTCTCAGTTCTTCTACCCCCTTTAAGGAGCCGCCCAGTCCTTCTGTCGAGTCTGACCCTAACGGCTTTATCATACATGGTGCGGAGTTTTTCCCCAATGGTGGAGAACTGGACAAGTTCCTTCCAGCAGGTCTTGATCTCACAAGACTGCGAAATTCCGTGACACCTGCACCGGATTTCATAATTATTCCTAACGACCTAAACACGAGGAAAATAATAAATGGTTATTTTCTCAGCAAGAATGTTCTTGGGGATTTCGAGTGATCAATAATTCTTGAAATCTGTGAGATCTCTTTCTGCAACGGGAAAGAAGCAAACAAGTAACAGATAACCTCTAGAGCTGAGCATTATTTCTACAGAAAAACATAATTGACAATGGTTTACATAGTGAACCATGAGTACCACAGTGCAAGTGAAATTGTGGAAATGAGTCAACACGATATTGGTGTCCACTGACAAGGCAAACTCCAACATTGTCAGGTTATGATGAGCTTGGTACCTCAATGAACTCTTGAGATGCAGCGCAATCTTGATGGATGATAGAATCCTGGGTTACCTCAAGGTGGACGGTGGCGAGGATGCTGAATACTGATTGGTGATACAGTGATTACACAGTGAAATGTTAGTACAAAATTGTGAAGAATGTGAAGATAAAATGACGCTTTTCTGCACTTGACGGTGTTTGAAGCCGACATGTTTTTAAGTTATGGCTCAGGAAGCAAATTAGTATTACTTGTAAGTAAGTGATAACAATGCTCTTGACAAAGACTAGCCAAACACCACAGAAATGTGATAACAGAAGGAAATAAGTGATGAATGATGTCCAAAACTGGCTCACGAAACAGTCCGAACTTGGAAAAAGAAAAAGAATAGATTATTGTGAAATTGAGAGTGAATGCAGATGTTGGGCTCAAGGCACTCCAAAATACTCCCTAGACTCATCTTAGTAATACAGTGCCTGTCTTCAGAAAAACTGATACGTACCAACAATGAATTGTTAGGGGATCTACCTCTGATAGACGAAAATTATTTTAAAGAGAAGCAGTTATACTATTAGTGATAGAGGCCTTGTTTTAGAAAAGAGAACCGACGGTTTTTGAAATTTCTCTAAACCTAGCACTTCATATCTTTCAGGAAATGGAAGAAAATTCAAACATGAAAGCCCTTGATTTTTCGGTAAATATCAATCTGTTATTTTTAGCAAACGGTTCATCATTTCGTGGTGACATACTTCCTCTCTATAAGTACAGCACAAGGACAAATGTCTTCATTTGTTTGATGGTTTCAGTCGGAAACCATACCATGAACGATTGTAAAAACAGATCTGTCGGTCTGATGAAGCGCATACTTCAAAAGAATCAGAAACAAAAAGCAACAATCTTTTTGCGGCCGCTGATTTTTTGTTACAAGAAAACGGTCACGAAAATGAATTAACTTGAGATGTTTATTCAGACGACGACAGAT
The DNA here is from genome assembly GCF_964205215.1 of Stylophora pistillata. Taxonomy (NCBI): domain Eukaryota; kingdom Metazoa; phylum Cnidaria; class Anthozoa; order Scleractinia; family Pocilloporidae; genus Stylophora; species Stylophora pistillata. Next base: position 18,013,607 of record NC_142527.1, on the reverse strand, counting down.
GACTTATTATAGAAAGTAGTAGGCTATGATCTTTATCGTTTGAAAGTAACAAGATACTTTTAAATGGCCCGAGATGGTACTGACAAAAAGGCCGCAAAAACATTTTTTTATGCGTTTACACACAGCCGACAAATCAGGAAAAGGTTAATTGACTGATTTATTGAGTTTTGTACTAAGTTAACAAAAAAGAGCGACCATCCATGAATTTCCATCAAAAGGAGGGAACAAAATCTATCTCACATAAATTTGAACATTGAATGCCTTGTCTGTCTTCATTTCCAAAATAACTGCATTTCCTTCCCAAAGGAATGTCTTGTTGTAAAGATCATGGCTAAGGTCGGCAGCAAGAAAAGTGAAAACCGGTTACTCAATAGTTTCTGAAATGCAAGAAAACCGCCAAATTCGGAGATGCTGACTCTTTCTGAGTTATATGTCAAGGAGAAAAACGAAGTTAATCAAGATGGTACCCAACGTGGAAAGACATTCTCATTATTCCGCCACCGTATTGTTTCGCTTTCCTCAAAATACTACTTGTTTTTTCGCAATTGATGATGGCATTTCATAACTAAAGTTATGATATAGTTTACGACTTGGGGCTGAGAACGGGTAAGAAAGAAAGATAACGTATGAACGTAGAAAGAAACAATAAGTAGACATCCTGTCAGGAATTCTTGTCTTCAAGCAATATCCCCGTTATCGGTGAACCTACAATCTCCCTTTAAGGGCGAAAAAGCTCTATCCAACAAAAGACAAGAAAACCGAGAGTACTGTTTCGTTTGGCGGTTTATTTCGCCAGTGCATACAAGCCAAAGACTTGACACATTGTGCAAACATTGTCCGACAGGAGAGGCAAAATAAGGCCTGACAGCATGATTAATTTGTGGATAAATTTTCCAATGTAAGAAAGATGTCTGAATAGGGTGAATAATTGACCTACACATCGTTGCTCTGCACATCGTTCGAAATTTCTGCGCGTTTGTGGTGCTCCTGTGTATATTTGCATCCGTCTAAGTAATTCACTATCTTAGTCGCCGGCCTTGTGCCTAAGACGGTAAGTAAACCGCAAAAAGGCGGCGGTAATCAGGCGATCCTACTCTACAGAGAGTTCCGCCGTTATTTTTGGCTTTTTGATGTAGATTTGATTTCAATTTAGGGCAGAGATGCCCGTGGGGTTTCAAAGTTAAGGAAATCACGTTGAGCTGTTAATCAGTTGTTTCTATTCCAAACTACTGAATTGAAGAGACAGGTATATTGATCTATGCTGGAAGGATGCCACATTTCCAGTGATAGATGGCGAGGGTCAATTTTTCATCTCATACTCTTTCCTCCCGATCATCTTTCAATGTTTTGGCAAGCGAACAGATATGGTTGAACTGTGTCACTTTAAAAGTGATCGATGCACCACACTTTATGGTTTGTTCCACTGAAAAACTCAGAAGATGAAACTGAATTTTGAAACGTTAGTGAAGATGTTAAACTCAAACAATGTGCTAACTAATGCGGATCCTTTACACGAATTTGTATATTTAGCGACTATATTTTTCTTCGGTATTAAAAAGAAAATAGTGTAAACCACAGCTCAGCTTCTGGCTAAGATTCAGAAGTCAAATAAAGCAATTTCAGTGAGCAATGATCATTCTTAATGAGGACATGTCGCCCGAGTGGGTGATGCTGAAAACAAAATTTGGTGTGAATAGAGTTCGCCCAGGATTTGGTTTCTGGATGTTTAAACTCGAAAAGCCAACCACTTGGACATCCAAACTGCAGGAATCAACACCAAAAATGAGTTCTGATCGGCGAACTGAGCTTTCTCACCTGTATTCCAACCTCATTGTTATGAAGATTCATCAACTTCCTCTCTAATTCACGCGTGTCCTTTGGTTCAGTAGAGCTTTCACCAGCTTTCATGAATTTCTTTGCGAACTTGACGCCATACTCTATGTTGTCTCCACATCCACCCCACTGATAGTTGCTGTTTAAGTCTTTTGGCCTTCTTTCCCGGCTACAGCCACACATACTGAGGTTTCCCTCTACGCATGATCGGGCGATCGAGTGCAACACGCCAGCGGCTGATATAGCATATGTAAAGGCCGCCTCTTTCGTACCTGAAATCATCCACCAGATCACAATGTCAATGAATGATCTGCTCCAAACAACTGAATCGCATTTTGTTAAATTGTAAACAAGAAATGGGCTTTTTAGGTCATATAAGTTAATTTCCATATCGTGATATTGACTGATTCTGCGTGATATCATTTCTTCTTGTTAACGAGGAAGCAGGATTGTAAACTAATGCCCGCAACTGGAGTGTAAGCCGGTGCTAGACTATCTCTACCATTGCTTTTGCCACTGCAATTCCCACCGTAACTCCCCACACTGCCACTGCTACTGTTACTGTTACAACTATCACTAAATGCCATTTCTTCTGATGATGGAGATCCTTTCTAAACACACCTATCAATACGAGTCTAAGGAAATCTATTGATATCAATTTATGATATAGGAATTTAGCTAATTGAAATTGTTCAAGAATACTACTCTTTGGGTGTACGTTTATCTCCAAAAGGCAACTTAACTTTTGCGCTTGAACACTCTAAAGAAGCCATGCACGCCGTGGATGCGAAGCGATGAGTAATCGAGCTGCTCTCTAGAAATGTATTCACGAAGGAAAATCTGGTTTCCATCAGGCAATTTTTTCAAACAAAGCAAGGCAGCCACTGGCTTAAAAGTTCCTTCTGCACTGGGGAGTAGCATTTTATTCTTCTAACTTTTAAGAGTCGAAGATTTGTTGACATTTGAGGATAAGTTGACAACAGTGGATAAAATTAGGTCAATATCCATAAGAATCCTGAAATGATGTATCTCTTGATCAATGTTATTGACAACCCCCCCTAGAGGCACTAGGGAGTAAAATTTAATTAAATGTATATTCATAATGTTGGCGTTAACATTATCGACGTTTAAAAGACAATTAAAGATGCCTTAAGCACACTTTTCGTTCTTTTCACACGTCCATTTAGTAACAAATCCATAACAGTTGATAATTTCAAAATATAAAACGTTTTTGAATCAAAAATTACGTTTCAAAATGTCTGAGACTACTGTAATTCTTTAAAGAGGCTCCACGGAACTTCTCTGAATGAACTGATGTGTAAAAGTTTTTCAATGTTTCCAGAGGAGATTCGTCTCTAATTGCCAACTTTAATCGATATTGTAAGATTTTTTATTGAGTTAGAAAAGCTCTTTTTGTCATATTTTGGTTTTTTCTTAGGACTGACAATTGAGAAGGAAAGGTACAAAAGGACATGAAGATGGCCTAAAAGAGCAAACAGCCCCAGTTTCGTTCTCAATCCAACGTTTTCTTCTCAAGAGAAGATGAACTCTGTAAAACTAAAATACCCTTCATGGAAGTGAATGACGAAAGGACCTCAGTGATCTTGAATGCTTCCGTATCATCACTACAGACAAAGAAAAACTTCAACTAAGTGATCGAAACTGTTGTGTATTGACTAAGATAACTCAGTGGAGAAAGGAGACAGATTGGAGAGACACTCTTGAGAGAACACTATTCATTGATATCGGCTTCCATGGCCCTTTTGACGAATCAGTGACTGAAACGTATTCAAGTCCGTTCTTAACAATTCCTGTCTTCCTTGAATTAACAGGATGACAATTTGATGTCTAGTTGAAGGAAAGAAGGTTTCAAACATACTCGTGTGTTTTGTTCGTGCAAAGCTTGACCCTCCAGATGTCACTATCATGTCTTGAAGTCTAGGGTCATTTAAAACTATGTAAGAAGTCCAAGTATATTTTCTACTCGATGCTCTTCGTTTTTAGACTGGAGGAAACCTCAAGTGTTTTTAATTTTTCGCGCCGGAGACCACAAGCACCAAAGTGGACATCTGAGATATATCTTGACATGAACGATTATGATATCCTGACAAATGAAACCGCAGCGATATTGCTTAGCAAACAAATGAATGCGTAACTGCTCTGAACTATGACTAAAATCTTTCATAACTTTAAGTAACCGTTTTACATCTATAAATGCTAGAATTCCTCTTGAAAGCGTTAATAATTTAGAAAACAAGGTATCTTCCAATGTTTTCGGATAAAACCGACTGAATATCTGTTGAGAGCTTTTCTTAATATTCTCGCCACATCCTACTCAAGCGGCCCTTTTATCTAACAGAGAGAATATTTCATCTTCAAGTACGTTTTTGAAAATAGCCAGGATTCTTGCAGAGCTGTTAATTATGCCACTGGCTGAGTTGATGCTGAGCAACAAGAGCACGTTTTTAAGCATGCTTTCTTGTACAAACAAACATTCTCTGTCATAATCACTGAACCAGATGTCGTTCGAAAGAATAGCAAATGGCAGTGTTTTGACGAGATGTACACAAACAATCAAGGCTGAGATCAGAACACGATACAGAACAAGACTGAGTGCTGGTAACAAATACTTGCCTTTCCCCGTTATTCGGCGAAACAGGGAATTGCTGTCTTTTTCAGGCACAGAGCAGTTCCAACGGCGATACTTAAACTGGTACTGACACTGTTTGTATGCCAAACTTGCACCATATCTTATGGTGGGTAAAAGCTCCCGATTGGCCTCGCTCATACATATTTGTTTCTGATCGTCGGACAATCCCATATGATGGCAAGGCTGACCGACGAAGCCTACAATAAACGCCTGGTGTGGAATACTAAGCGGCCTGTTTAAACACAAAACAGAGGAGATGTTTGGTTAACAATTTACGAGTAATCGCTATCGAAGGGATTATAAAACTACTAGCGCTCTGCCAAAGAACCGATGCACTAGTCTTACAGTGGCATCCAGTATACCCTTAGAAGTAAATTTCACTTCAATTTTTAGTGGCAGTGAGCGGTTGATTGACTGTTAGCCAAATTCCTCTTTAAGAGCAGCTCTTGACACATCCTTACTAACAGCAAGTATTAAGAATTTAGGCTAACACTTCACTTCGACGGGACCGATGTATTTCTTCGGATTTCTTCCAGATGCTGTTGTGTAAACCAAAAACAAACATAAAATGTCTAGGAAGGAAAACGGACTCCTGAATAAAAACAAAGTGGGTGCTAGTGAGGTGATAAGCGATTTGTAACTCACCATAGACTCTGTCCAACTTGAAAGAACGATGTGAGGAGCAAAAAGCACAGGATTAGTGGAACTTGACGGACTCGTTGGCGCACCCTCATTGCGAAGTCGAGGAAGTTCTGAAAGAGACAAAAGCTTGTCAAAGCTCGCACTCACTGCAATTACTTCACGCTTGCTGGTTTATACTAATCTCTTTAGCACATGCAGTTAGCACTCAAATAAAGCCGAACCGCTTCCTATAATACCATTTTGCTTCTCTTGATTGGTCGAGAGGGACTAAATCCAATCCTGTTTGAATTTAGAAGCTCGTCGAACTTATTGATTACAGATGTAAGAAGTTAAACGCAAAAGACACGATTTCTATGGACTCTGTCTCGGAGATTCCAGAATAAAATTGGCGTCTATCAGCCAGAGGGCTTTTATACCGGAAATATTTCCAGTTTAAGGATGACCTCGTCAACTGATGGATATGTCACCACAGAAAAGAGTTGGATTTCAGTGAGTGGCAATAGATTGTTTGACTTTCTGATAATGCAGTGTAATATTGAGCAAACATGGACTCGACAGATGCCACTCGTCAATAATGAAACAAATGAAAAACACACAAGAAAAAATTCCCAGAAGGAATAAAAAGTCTCAAAGACACGCCATTCAGGCTTCAAAACCCTAATTTCTCTAATTGACCTTCAAGATCACATGCGTAATAAGTTTGAAATGCGACTAAGTGGTCCAGGTTGAAAGAAAATTTCATTGTTTAGTTCTATGAACGATTTGTCACGAATATGTACAACCGTGTTTGTCACACATGTACGGCAGCTTTCATCTGGCTTCGAGTGGACGTTCATTAAAACTCTCGAAAGGAAAAGATTAGCACTCGGAGATGAGACGCACAGTCATTTATTGGAATTTTTAGATTGTTACGGTCTTATAATTTCCTGCCGTGCACGAAAATTAAGAATGTCATACCAGGTTTGTGACCTTACTGTCGTGATCCGGTGAATAGACCGACATTCCTCGAGAGTTTTGGGAGGTAGTCAGATGACACTGTTTGTTGAAAGCTCACATCTTTTGCTAGCTGCCTTTCAGGGTTCTCGTGCGTTGGACGCCAATCACAACTAAAAACGTTTTCTATCTAATGGCGCTCGGCACGCGAGAAACTGGCGATCGTGAGGGTATGCAACTTCGGTTCGTTTTCAGTCAACATCTACCCTAAATCTGTTTTGATTTATAACAATTTTTACTCCAAATTTGATAGTAATGCGATACAAAACAAGCTGAAAAACAAATCGTTATCTTGGGTATGTTCAACTGGCTAAACAGAACTCGTTTGTGCGCTTTGAAATATTCATTGTCCTCGAATTTCACTCGGCATCATCTCGCTGAGAGCGAATATCAGAATATTATCAAACTAATGAGAGAGGCCTTTGACTTTACGAGGTTATTAATAGTGTCTAAAGCAGGAGTTTGAAAACTTCCAAGTCATCAAATCAACTTTATCAAGGTCAAGTGGATGACCAAAAAGCAGATCAGAAGTTATTAGAACAAGCTTATGAATAACTTATGAGGAGTGAACATACATTGTGTAGGAGGAGATTTATCAACTCCTCTTAAAAGATTCCTCCACTTCCCGGCTGTTAACACGGGTAAACCTTTTCGGTAATAGAAAAATTTGCAGCTCTGCTTGAGGTCCGAATAACAGTCTCATACCGCCGCAGTGGTACTAGCCTTTAGGCAATGCCCACCCCGAAACGACGCATTCCATATGATACCAGACTTACAGACGTATCGGTAAGTAATTACTCATATTAAGCGTCACCAACGCCACCGGGCCATGCCAACCCCGAAATCTTAGTTCTCATTCACCACTCGAGAGGCATTTTTTATACTGAAAAAAAAAAAAAAAATGCAATGACGACTTTTTTTTTTTGAAGTGCATATCGCTTTATCCTTTTCACCTGTTCTCAAGACCAGTAGTTATTGGAAGTATTTAAGATTCACTTTGGATCACTGAAAGTTTGAACTAATAAATGTGACCACTACAAGATATTTCGGAACGCGAGTCTAGATTCAATTGGTTTAAGAAAACACATAGCTAGTCCGATGTTACACCATCATAAAGCCGCATGCTTTTTTCGGGGGAATAGCGTAGATTTGTTCTGCTCTGCTTCTTCATCAACAACTAATTAGACTAAACTGATACCCCGAGGGATTAGTGATTTCTACGAATTTAACTCTTTCTATCTAACAGGGCAATCTATCTTTCCCCAGAAGAGAACATTCATATGTGCTAACGAAATAAAAGCCAGTAAACTTTTGCATTCAAACAAGAACTCCCGTATCCAACAGACCGCGTCCCAAGATCAAGGAACAGTCAGATTGAAAAATAAAAAAAAAAAAAAAAAAAAGAGCGAGTGCGTTTTTCCTAGCTTGACATTAAAAGCCGTTATTTCAATGAATCAGTCAGAGCATTAAATCAAAACTTGAAAAGTGGATCTGTCAAAAAAAATATTAACAATCCGTTCTTTGGTGGGGGGTAATACTCCTAAGTTAATTCTGCTAGAGTTCTTGCCATTTGACATGATCCTTGAATCAGTCGTAGAAATTGCAGCTTCAAAAATTGATTTGTCATGAAATTTTAATTGTCCACACCCTCCACCTAGGCGTACAGGGGACTTTCCGAGAAACTGGGAAGGGTTAAAACCCTTCTTAATTTTTGTAGATTGGTTCCTTTCAATCCTTATCTTTAAATGCGAACAACGTACATGGGCCAGTGTCGTGTTAAGGTTGCCTCAAAGGTCAATAGATTGAAAGAACTAATAATACAGCTCTGGCAGTTATATTTCATTACAAGAGAACGATGAAGTTGTCAAAAATTTTATGTAACCTGGTTGAACAACATGGATCAATGTCGATAGTTCAGGTTTCTTTCGAAATATACTGTCATATTTTGTTCTATAATCCGTAAGAGACTTCCCAATCAGTGACAGAAAAGACTCTCCGAATATTTAGGATATCTCTTTTAGTATGAAATTTCAAGACGGCATAACCAAAAATGAATAAAAAGAGTCTTGGAGACCTTCATGTCAAAAAATTCAAGATTATGTCAACAATTCGGGGGCAATCGGTCAATAACGTATGCTGATAACCTGATAACAGACCCTGGGCAAGCAGAGTTTCCCTTAGAGATTTCATATCATTGTGGAATGCGCCAAAGTAACATTTGTAAAAAGGCGTAAGAAGATATCTTGCATTCCTTGAACACATAAAAAATTTTAGGTGAAAATTATTCAAGCAAAGCATTAATTCTTTTGGCGACTTTCAGTCGATGCAAGGAGTGAATAAGTTCAGCTGTGGGAAATTTGAATACCACGTTCAACCGAGTAAAGATAACAATTCAACTGAACTAGATAACAGAAACAGACTTAGACGAGTAAACCAAAAGTGGTAGAAACAAGTTTGTAAAGGATATATATATCTATATAAATACTATGAATATTAAGTCAAGGTACAAACAGCTGTTTTTTTTAATGCAAAATCATTCCCAGTTTGAGATGAGGGAGTTATTGCTCGAACCTGCTGAATTCCTTATTAGTTACGATATTTTGCCTCGTCACTGGGGAAGTGTTCTCCACGCCATGGCCCTCCCACCTACAACTTAAACGCTAAAAAAATCGATTGAGTTGAGTTGAAGTGAGTCAGTTCTGTTGCGTATTTTTAAATGAGCTATGATTAAAGCAAGGACAAGCATTTATTTCTTCGGACCTTCTGTACATTGTTGTTATTGAGCACCGATTGCTAAGACATGACTGCCGATAGAATTCATTTATTTGAGGATAAACGTCCCACATTTAATTATAAAAGTTTGACTCAGACTTAATGAAACGATCGTTCCATGAGAAAGAAAAATTTACAGTCTTATCCAAACTGCTCAGCATCTAGTCACAGATTTTCAAGTATTGGATATTTGGAACAATTTTTGTAAATTTGACTTTCAAAACTGATAGCTATCATGTTTATTGCACCAGAGCCCCTTCAAGATGTCGGAGTAAAACTACTATGCTTGATCTACCTCAGATCTAAGACTCGATAAGACCGCCAAAGTAGTAGTGATGCTTCCCAGACTGGTTGTAGGACCCTTGTAGCATTGTTTTAGTATTAAAGGTATAAATGCCTTACGAAGCCGTTAGGTCTAGAAGGACTAGCTATGTTATCCAAGCTATAGGCTTAAATTAATTTAGCAAGACGTTAATTTCCCATGCACGAGATTACTGTGTGATGGATGTCCTCTCCTGGGATGGGATGGGTGGGTTGTTGTCTTGCGTTTCATACATGAGCCTCTGGCTCGGGCAATATGGGTAACCATGCCTCACGTAAAGACATTAAACTTTGATTACTATTACTATTACTATTACTAAGTTCCGTGACTGAGGGTCAGGTTAGAGACTTCTCCTAGTTACGTAATTTTGTAAACCAGGATCTCGGGATCTCGGTTGGAACACAAGTTTTCTTATCTATTGATGTAAGAAATAAAGTCAAACAAAAATAATAGGGGTAGAAACATTCAGCAATTATAAAAACCACACTAATACTAGCCGATCAGTTAAAGCACGAACTTGATGTTATTTGTATTACTTAGGTAAACAAAAAAAGTCGCAGAAAAGGACTCGGTTCTTCGAATCAGACGAAGAGAAAACAGAAAAATCGATCCTTTGTAGAGTTCGTTCCAATTCTGTGTATAGAACTGATCGAAACCTAAATCTATCCATTGAGTTAGCCGGCAAAATTGTAGAGATCTTATATAACTCATCAGAATGTTCATTTTCATCCTTAGGCGACATACTTCAGCATCTTAAACTCTTCTGTGAAAAGTGAGGAAGCAAATCGCTTCTGACTTTATTCCAGAAGACGTCATTTGCTGAGGTTGAAGCTATAGCTTGTTTCTAACCAACAAATAAATCCAGGAAATCATTTTAAATATCACGAGACGTCTTTATCGTTGTTGTTGTTTATCATTATTTTACAGAATATTACAAGTAAATTTACACAACCCGCATATAGCATTAGCTAGTCTTGGCGGGTATTAGAAATAAATAAGTAAAAAAGTCTTTATCCTGGTCTTTGCAAAAAAAAAAAAAAAAAAAAAAAAGTTTAAAATAAACTGAGACAACCAGAGGCAGTGAGCGGTGCAGGGACTCGACGCCGGCGTTCATTCAGTGTTCAGCGCGTGTTTTCTTTGTTCTTTGACGTTCCGAAAACGTCCAGCTGGGTGCTAATTGTTTTAAACTCGAAGCATATGGCAATTTTATGAAAAGTGGTTTGAAATCTCTACGCACAAGTTTTCAGGCGATGACTTATTTAATTACTTAGCAATTACATTACGTGCAGTACTGAAAAGAATTTCTCGTGGACTTTTTTTGATTTATTACAGAAATTCAATCCATGCGACACATGGTGAAACTAATACCTTGTCAGCAGGACGTTATCGTTACGTGTTACAAGTTGCAATTTTGCGATTATAGTGAATCTTTTTTTTCAACCCTTTTACTCCCATGATGTAATTCTTAATTCTTCCTTCTAGCTGCTAAATATTCAGCCTCGGAATTTAGCGAGGATCGTGCATCATACGTATTGCCTTGGAAATTAGTTTCGAGAATTTTGTGTCTGAAGATCAAGCAATGCATAGATATTACAGGAGAGGCTAATGATAATCATTTACCAATTTATATAGCCTTTATTTAAATGTGCTGATCAAGAGCGCTTTACATATTGTTGTTAAGGTTGAGATCTGACGTCACCATTTTTTTTTTTATCAGGCGTCTCTGGCAGCCGCTTCAGTCCATGTAACGATCTCACCTTCCCACCCATCCCACCTAAGGGGAGGACATCCATCACTCAATAATCTCGTGAGTAGGAAATTAACGCCTCCTATTTTTAATTTCTTATTGGAGAAGACGAAGCAATGCGAGTGAAGCGACTTGCTTAAGGACACAACGTCGTGCCCCAGCCAGGACTTGAACCCGGGCCATCCGACCCAGAGTCCAGCACACTGACCGCTGGACCAGTCACGCCCCACACGGAAATTACTTCTGGGAGTTAAATGGGTAAGAGGCACCATTAAAATATATAACTGGACAGAAAAAAGATATTTGAATTGAAAGATAAATGAATAAATAGATAAGTAAATAAATGATAAATGAGTACATAAGTGAATGAAAAATGAGTTAATTTTTTATGAAATGGACGGTAAAAGAAAATCTATTGAGTCAGCGGAATACTGAGGAAAGAAAGGTGAGAAAAAACAAAAAAAAAATTACAATCCAAAACTGATATGGTAGGTCTATTATCATCATTATTAATTCTATAATTACCAATTTTATTGTCGGTATTATCATTATCACCATTTACTAGTTTTATCATTTTTATTGTTATCATCACTATCATTGCCATTATCATTAGTATCACCGTTATTATTATTATTATATTATTATTATTATCATTATTATTATTATCATTATTGTAATTATGAGTAAAGGAGGATGTAGAACATCTGTCACGGGGAAAGGAGGCTGATGTTAGTCCTATGTGAGGACTCGGCGGCAGGGAGTGGGGGTGGGGACCTCTATTTTCTGGTTGTTATTTTTTGCGCACTGAGCTACAGAGAATTCTCAAGCAAAAAAAGCTTTATATTTAGGTCACTGATTATCGTTGCATAGCACTAAGCCGGTTTGATCTGTCAATTATTGGCTTATTGAGGATTAGAAGTATTAGGAGGTCTAAGCTCTCGGGCCACCAAAAGTCAGCCAGATAGGAAAGGAGTCTATCAATATGTCTGCTTCGAATTGTAAATGGATATTAAGTTTCGTACCAAGGTGGTCCTTGTTTTGAACCTTCAAAGGCGATCAGGGTAAGTTAACCCGAAACTGGCGAGAGAGAGTAAACTATATCCAGTTGGTGTGACGCGTCGAAAAAATTTATGCCCTTATGTTGAGTTACCTCTAGTATAGAAAATATTGGTACAATGACGTCAGCTTAGTGGGCAATATAAAACAATTATTTTAATTCAAACGCAATATAGAAGCTTTTCTTACATGCAATGTTTGAGCTTTCCAGTGGGATATCAGGTGAACAAAGCAAATGCAGCTAAAAAAACCTACTCTCACAATCACAATAAATCCACACCGCTTAACTCAAAGAAATATCATTGAACAGATAAGTAACCCTGAAAAAACACACTTAAAATGGACGAAACACTGCATGGTCAAATAGAAAATGCCTAATTTTCATTCTTATGAGATAAATATAAGTCGATTAGCCGTGTGTAATCCGAACCTAAAATCTGTAGGAAAAGTCTGGAAAAGAGTCAATTTTGCAGATTTCTTTTTGTTATAAAGATAAGAACACAATTAGAAAACAACTTCTTTGTTCGCAAGTACCGGGGATGTTTCATTTTGATTAGTGAATTATGGTGGGTCGAGCATTGTTAAACCATGATTTTTAATTCTGTCGGAGCAAGGCATAACCACAGTCTATTTTTAAATGCAATTAAGGCAATTATGCAGTTAGCTTGTGATGTGGTTCAAGGCATGGGTGCTTGACATGCTAAAAAATTGCTTTGATAGTTTGCTACAGTATAATTTGGAAAATTTTTCATCTCAAAACTGAAAACCGAAAATCGAAGGCTTCATTGTCAGGTATCCGATTTGAATTTAAAATTATTCTTTTCATTAGCGACAGGTTGCATTAGTGCAAAACGTTTTCGTGATATAACTAGAATTACTTTACTGCGAACATTTGAAGAAAACAAGAAAAGAATCTTGTTGGCGCTCCAGTAGAATCTTTAATCTCTGGCTTGCCTTGGAAAAACAGCAGTATCATTATGTAAGATTTACGTTTTGTCTTCATTTGTCGAAAAGTTTTTCAAGCGTAGAAACTTTTGTTATTTGAAACTATAAAATAAATTTGCTTGCACCACACTTTTGCTCAAACTGTGAGCGTCGATCAAACTATTGTTTGTAAAAGCCATTCAGCGAGGATGCAAGCGATCACGTGGTCAAGCTAAACAAAAGGTCCCAAGTGTATTGAAATGCCTGATCGATTTCCAATGGTGCTTTGTTGAACGCAATTCGAGCGACATGAAAGGGAAGAGCAATGCTACGATCCACTGCCTTTTCCCAGAGATTTTGGCCATTATTTTTAGTTATTTGGACATAAGGGATAAGGGAAGAGTTTCCCAAGTGTGCTCAAAATGGAGAGACGCAGCTTACAACCGTTTGGTATGGCGCGGTGTTCAAGCAAGACTACATTTGAGGAGGTCAAATCCATATCTATTTCCTTCGCTAGCGAAACGTGGTATTCGAAAAATCCGTATACTGAGTCTTAAAAAGAGCTTGAACTACGTTATACAAAATCTACCGAATATAGAAAGCTTAAATCTGAAAGGATGCTATAATGTGACGGATATTGGAATTGGGCATGCGTTCGTTAAAGATCTCTCGTCTCTGACAGTGTTAAATCTAAGTTTGTGCAAACAAATCACCGACACAAGTCTTGGACGAATCGCTCGATTTTTGAGCAATTTAGAGGTGTTGGATCTCGCTGGATGTTGTAATATAACGAACACAGGACTACTTCTTTGCGCATGGGGCTTACCGAAGTTAAAATACTTGAATCTTCGAAGCTGCCGACATATTTCGGACACCGGCATCGCACATCTCGCAGGATTGAATGCGAGTTCAGCGCGCGGAAACAAGAATTTAACTACTTTGTGTTTACAAGACTGTCAAAAGATCACCGATAACGCACTAAGCAACATAGCTAAAGGACTAGTGCATTTAGAGTCCATCAATTTAAGCTTCTGTTGTGGAATTACGGAAAGCGGACTTTCTCATTTAGCTGGTCTGCGAAGCCTTCGTGAATTGAACCTTCGATCTTGTGAAGGTATTGGCGACGAGGGAATAGCACATTTGGCAGTAGGAGGCCTTAATTTAACGTACCTAGATGTGAGCTTTTGCGAAAAAGTGGGAGATGCAGCACTGAATCATATATCAAATGGACTTCATCATTTGAAAAATTTAGGTTTGAATTCTTGCCATATTACAGACGATGGTCTGTGCAAGGCTGCGCGGAGTCTACACGACCTTCGCGTTTTGAATATTGGCCAATGCACGCAAATCACGGACGCAAGCTTGGTTTCTATCGCCGAAAACTTAACTAGTATAACGAACATTGATCTTTATGGCTGTACTAGAGTCACTAAAGCTGGACTGGAGAAATTAATGCATCTACCTCATCTTCAAGTTCTCAATTTAGGCTTGTGGCAGAGATGACCCAGCGCTAACACAGCTGTGGCACAGTTGCTCGTAATTTTATACACCACATGTCGCAGCTAATTCGGGTAAATTCGATTTATTTCTGATACACCTTGGTCGTGAAATACAGGCCAATCTCGAGCGAGAGATCGACCTTTTTTTTCAGTCGATTTCTTCGTGTATTTTTAGTTCAATGCCATCGTGTTCCAATGTCACTCATGAATTGAATATGTGAATAAATTTTACTAAAAATGGTTTGTATCGGGAACCTTTTGTACTTAAAAGACGGAGCCAAGGAGAATTTCAATTTCGGATTAAAACTAAACTTCGTCCTTCATCTGTGGTGACGTGTTTTGTGAACCAATTTCCTCAATTCACAATTCCATTTTTAGCCTTTGTAAATAACCTACATATATTTACAATTGTGTCACTCGTTCACCTGTTATTGGCGCCAGAGTATCTTTGATTTTAAGCTATGCTAGGCGAATTTCCCTTTAGCCGGCACTTTGTAAGCACTTCCTAACATAAGTAAAACGAATTAGATCGCTTAAAACTTTTCCATGATGACCTTAAAAGAGTGTAAGCGGTCTCTCATGGAAGATTTCATCGTATATATAGCGTGACCGACATGGAACAATTCGCCTGTCATGTTAGTTGAGGACTGCAACTGGGTTCCTTATCAAATTGCTTAGAATCTGATAGTACAAGAGAAATCCGATCCCTCTAAGCAGAAATGTAAGGAATACGAGCGTTACTGAAATATTTCAAGCACTTTTCTATTGGCACAAATCTAAAAGTAATGTTCCTTATTTTGTACAACGAATGTTCAAAGATTCTTTTAGTCATGAATTCATTGAAACTGGTATTTTCTTTCTTATTTCTACTATGGTTTGCATGCTGCAAATATAAATTTAGCTTTCAATGAAAAATAATTTTCTATTAAAAACCAATTTTTATGCTTTGTCAAAACTGAAACCTTAAAATTAGGAATAATGTTGCAAAAGATTATTTCAATGAAAAAACATACATGTGGCCTTTTAGATAAAACGAGGTGAGCGATTTGTTGACCTTTTACTCCACATCTCGAGCAATGATAAATGCGAGGCTGGAAAAGTCAATTACAGGCATTGGCATCTCGATTTTTCAATTTAGAAGTGGTTGAGCTGTCTACTCTTCCATTGCAATTGCCAGCTGGGACCTGGTTTACCAGATCCAAAACTCCATGCAAGCACAATTAAATGTGAAGTTAGTCGGAGTCAGCTTGCTAGGCCAACACATTACACGGGAGTCAGTTCTTCGTTTACATTAAACTTTCCTCGGTTTCATCGGAAAGACATGGCGGGTCTTTGTACACTTGTTTAATAAGGACTCTTTTCTGGTATCCCCTCGGTTCACGTGCGTGAGCCCTGACGTGTCTCACTATTAATCAATATTTCTGATTCTGATATATTTAATTTGGGTCGTTTCCATAGAGACGGAATTTGGATGTTGCAATGTTGCTTCAGCTAATGACTTTTACTTCTTTCTAGTTGGTGTAGCGCTTCTAATAAGTAATTAGAGCTACGCCATAGACACACATGAGTCCACAAAGAACTACACCATAGACACACAGTCCACATTTTGTTGCCGAGAAATGAAAAACATAAGCAGTTTCTTGAACCCTCGGCATGTGTGACAACTTGCAAGATGTAAGCATGTTCCGAATTGAGCGAAATGTTCCGGATTATTGAAAAAGGCAAACTTGTCAGTTCAGTGTTGACAATTTTGGCATTCGAAATCAGTGACTGGGGTTGGATGACTCAACTTTTGAAAAATCATTGCTTGTGTTTCAGTCCTTTCCCAAAGCTGAGAACGTGTTTCTTTAGAGAAATGATAAAAACTGACACGATTGCTGGGGCACCGAGAAGAAAAATTGGCAAAATTCCTTCAGATTTCTCGTAAAATCACATTTTTGTGACAGGCGCGTCTTTGTCGTGATTGTTATGTGGCTTATTTCTTTTGAGGTTGAGATGGCCAATATTCTTCCTTTCAGAAAATTGTTTTTATAAGCATCTACGCAAGACCTTTCGGGTTAGTTAGAAGCGCACATTTTGCTGCTGCAGTATTTCGTATGGGTGCACTTATATTACTAACAAAGTCGGTCGTGACAATTCCATAAAATAGATCGGTGTTTTAGAACCTTCGAGAAGCAAATACTGGCGACACAGATGGATTCGTCAAATCATTTTAACCAATGCTTTTTAAGTCAAGAAACAATGAAGACAAAAAGAAGTAACTCATAACCTATAATTAGTGACGGCCTCGAAAGTTTTACTTTATGTATCTGTTGTGTAACGCCAATGGAAGCCTCCTCGTTCATCTGCAATTTGCGGATCTGATAGAAATATTAAAGCTGCGTTCCTTTTTGAAAGGTAAAAGGAACTTTAGTTTGAGTTAGGAAGAAAAAATATAAGAGAGAAAAGTGACCAAGTTTCAAACTTCACACATTCCAGATTTGCAGCCGCTAAGGAAATGGTACCTCACCTGAAGCAGGCCGCGCTTTAGATTAGATTTGATTAACACACCCCTGCGAAGTTTGCGCATGTCAATTACTCATAACGCGCCAGAATTTGGCCCGATGTTACTCAAATGTCACGCACTTTAACATTACGTGTTTGCATACTAGTATGTTTTAGATCAGCTACTTCATTCTTCATTAAGTGCCATCTTCAACGGATTTAGAAATTAAAACAAAGTTTGGAATTTGATAAAAATATTAGGATGCATCACGTAAGTTACAATAAATATCATTATTTATTATAATAATAAATCCTCGTTTGCTAAGAGGAAAAAAAATACGGACAGAAAATAGATGAAAAGAGAGAAAACTTAGAGAGTACCGTCGTTATTTTATTTTCCGTCGCCCAACTCAATTTTCAAAAAATGCATTAGAATTCACTGCTCTTCAGTCTATGCTGTTACACTGTAGCTCGAAAACTATCTGTCTATCACAAGTACTTAACGAGACTTCTAGAAAATCAGCTCATTTTGATGCAGAGGCTCACTCTTGGAATGCTCTAGTACCGAATAAATTATGATTCGTTCGTCTGGAACTTGACACTTCCTTAGGCCGTAGTCGGACGTCAAGGAAGGAGATTCAGAAAGAGTGACTTGTATTTTACCTAACCTTGATGAAGTTTTTTGTCAAACTAAAAAAATACTTTGAATTTAAGCTTTTAATTTGAATTCATCGATCTTTTTACAGACAAGGATCAACTTCTGTCTGAGTGTGCAAAACCACAACTGACTCTCTAGACAATAAAGGTTTAAGGTGTGTCCTTATTTGAATACCTACACACGAAGAGTTTGTAAATTTTATTCAACGACCGAAAGATAAAATCTTTGATGGCTTTGTTTGGTGGTAACTTATGCCGGTAATGGCGATTAATCAGTGTCCATTAGATCAACTATCTAAAAAAAAAAAAAACAAAACGTGAAAACTTGAGCTTACTGTCAAAGATATGGTACAGAGCATTTTGACCCGCAGCAACGCTGACATCAATGTTAGCTTAAGGCTTTTAGGAGGCTATTTGTAGTTGTCTTAGAATACCAACTTGTACTGATTTAGTTTATAAAAAGATGATATAGCTCACCTCAGAATAATTCATCATGATATTCATAATGACGAGGGTTTATTGACGGCACAAAAAAAAAACTTCAAATGATGAGGATGTGAACTACGGTTTTGTACTTAAAATCAACATTCAGGATATAAACGTTATGCAAAAACTGTTTTCAAGTGTAAGCTGTTCTCTTCTCAAAAAAAAAAAATTCATATCAATTAGGTAATGTACTCAGTATATTGTCAAAAGCGTAGCAAAAGGCGATCGATGGCTTTTGTAGGACTAGTGCCGAAAAAGCGTATCAGCTATTGTACTGAGTTTCAGTCACGCTCTACTGAGAGCTGTGTAAAATGCTCTAAAAATGCGGGTGGCGCACACAATAAACACCGACATTGGCTGACTTCTCTCCTGTGAGTGTGTCTTAATAGTGAGCTTTCAGATATCATTTCGAGAGTCCTCCTCCTACAACATTCATTCACTTCGATGAACAGAAATTGTACGATTCAATTATTTTAACGCCTACTGATTGTTTGTCTTGGAGGGGAATAAATATGCAGTCAACCGATTTTCTCAGTTGCTACTTCCTCTCAACCGTTAATGATGTAATCCTGACTGGCTCTCTGCAAATCTTAGAATAAACTTAAGGGTAGACTTCAAATTATGAGAAGTTATTCCAAGAAATTTATAGCAAGACCATTTGATGACCGAAGGCAAATAACTGTCGCAAGCGACTTCAAATCTATCAGTGACCAAGGATGACAGATATTTTGGGGCCGGACTGAATTTTTCGATAAAAGTTTTGGTAACAAAGAAACTATTCCCAAACAGTTACACTATTTGAAAGGTCTTCGATACTTTAAGCCAAATTTTTTTTATTACATAACTTGAAAATTTATTGGCCTCTTGGATGCCCCGTTTCAGACACAATTCCAATGACACAACATGGTGCCCTGAAAAATTGATCCAAATTGAAGCAGATTACACTTAGCAACAGCTAGCTTGGACAAATACTGAATTATCAAAGTTCAAGAGCCGTTCTCTCTTCACTTCATGCGATTAAATGAACCATTCTAACACCAGCTGAACAGTAGTTCAATTTCTGACGCATGATTATCATTTTCACCCATCTGTTTATTAGCCGCATTAACTAAAGTTTGCTATCAAAGTTGTCATGGATCATCAACCAACTCAGTTGTGCTTAACAGAGCAACACTGTAGAATGTGCGAGGGCAGGCCTTCAAACATAGAAGCAACTCACCTTTGATTTGTCAGCAGGGAAAGATCTTTCTTTAGCCACGCTGGGTTTTTCTTCCGACGCTTGTGCCCGACGGTATCTATGGGAATAATTTGCCTATCTCAGTGATTGCTACAGCACCTGATTGGACTTGAGGCATATTAAATAGCCCCGGGTAAAACTGGGTCATTATTGCACACGTATTAACACGCAAAGGTATAAAATACATCTTAATCCAACCGCGTTAACTGCGACGCAGATATAAATAAGACACATTTTTAAAACCAGGAAATCCAAAAATCAGTTGTGTGTAATAGTCAACACCATGTCTTTCACATTACCCGTCTAGGTAAAAACGCTCGCATGAATAAGCAATTATTCATGTCTGATTCTGTTAAAAGTGGTTAAGTATATACAGAAGAACCCCCTTAATTCAAAATGTGAAGTGAAAAGAAACATGGCTGGAGAGCTGACTGACGGTAAATGACTGAGGTATGCTGGAATTGTAAGCGAGTATAGCTCTACGCTCGAGTCAGTGGAAAATGGGAATAGAGCGGATTCGAGTTGATTAGGCTCTTCTGCTTTTGTTTGCCACAGAATTCTGAACATATTCCAAACGTACAAGGCCGAGATACCGATTAGTGAATTTACTGACACAGTTTACATTTTTAAAAGAATCTAAGGGCCGATCTCGTTGGGTCAAAGAAAGCAAACACACCACAATCATTAGAAACTCGAAGTTAAATGGATGTTGTTGTCTTGTTTGCATTTGCAGCTCATTAAAAATTATTACAATGAAAAGGTAACAAAATAAGGGTGGGATCGCAGCAATTTTTCTACGCCAATAGTTGCTGGTATTTCGTGAACTTTGGCATCGCACCGAGTGATTTCGGACGGGGTGTTCAAAACTCTTCCATGGTAAAATGCTCTCCGACTCTTCTTAAAGGCCTATCGTTACTTGTTTTGTAAAAATATTGGTTCTCAAGCGTTAATCTGTTCATCTTAGAAGTTTACTTTAATTTAGTCGGCTCTCTTTACTCAATACACTGAGGTCGTGAGGTCAACAGTCAAAGGAACCGTCTTGATTTTGCATAACAAGCCTAAGAAGCCCCGAGCCTTTAGGTATCTATTTCACTTTTCACAAATAATTCATTAGCTTTTCGTGCATCGATGAGAAACTCACTACTGATCTGTAACTATAAATGAACACAAAAGCGCGTATTTAATTGAGTTCTAGTCGCGGTATCACAGACCATTTTCCGTCATTAACAGCGAGATGTAATCGACGCGGTCTTCAGTGATGAGAGGGCGAAAAAAGTGTTTGGCGCCAACCTTGTCCCGGCTATCAGCGTGTGCAAAATACTTACAATACAACTTTTATTAAAAGGTGCTTGAATTGCCATCTCAAACAGCAATTGCGTAGTTCTTAACAAATCTCAAGGAACATCTTAATCAACGGCTTTCAAAAATGCATAATGTCATAAAAATGCAGCTTGGGAACAGGGCGTTGTTCAATTGAAAGTGTGTTTTTTTGCCGTTGCTTGTAAAGTCCTTCTAATAGGTTCTACGTACAATTTCTTTCTTTGTTCTATCACTGTTAGCTAATTTTCGCTTGTCTTGACCTATCTCGCCAATCATTTCTCGCGAACAAAAGTTGGACATTTCTCATTAAAAGCTTCGTTTATTTTGTTCGTCATGGATTGCTTCTTCTTCTTAGCTTCTTAATCATGGTCTGAGGCAATATCACTTGTTGTGTCTCTTTCAACAATTCGATTCCACCTCTTCTGACGTTTTTTGCCTATTCTTGCATAGAGTAAACGCATTTTATATGCTATTTTTGACGTCACAAGATTCTCTTAAGTGAGAAATCATGCCCCAAAGCAAATTTATGCAACTATGTAATTCACCTTCGAATGGTTTAAATTTTTCTTAAGAAAATTACTCAGAAACGCTGCAAGGGATACCTCCGTAAAGGTTTCTTAAATCTTGCAGTCATTACAAGTACAATCAACAATTTGAATTCTTGGCTTGAAAACAGAGAAACTTAACGGTGGTATCTTTGTGGAAAAATGGAAAATCAGTTTCGAATGGTTTGATCATAACTAAATATTCCATTAATTGCGCAAAATGGACAGTTCTGGAACACCGACATACAACTGGAATTCTTGGATCACAAATCAATTTTCCAAATTTAACAAATAAAAACTCCGAAGTCTATAACCCTGTTTAAATAAGGTCTTTTCATAAAACAAGCATTAATAACGACTCACTTTTTGAAAAGGAATAGAACACTACCAAACTTTCAATGCCGAAAACTTTGAAACTGATTACAAATTGCCCAATCCAAACTTCATGGTGTCACACGTTCAGCATTTATATTACTGATTGAAGCATGTGTCTTCAGTAAACAGAAATTTCTGTTTTTCGTGAAATAGCACTCCTTCCGGGAAGAAGGCAAGCGCGGACTGGCCTACCTCGCTATTTTACAACATCTTCTGTTCAGTTTTTAAACATCAAGATAAGGATAATAGTAGGTTTCTCATCTTGTCTAGTCACGGTCAGGATTTTCTTTCAACAATACGTAACC
Organism: Stylophora pistillata; assembly: GCF_964205215.1. Lineage (NCBI taxonomy): Eukaryota > Metazoa > Cnidaria > Anthozoa > Scleractinia > Pocilloporidae > Stylophora > Stylophora pistillata. The sequence continues at coordinate 17,991,760 of NC_142527.1, read as the reverse complement.
TTAGCTTTTAGACTGTGTAGACAAGCCAGTCAGTCTATTCAAATTTAGCTCGCAGTGAAACAGCTCCTAGCATAAAAATTTTTAAAGTATGAACGAACTAAGCTCTTCAAGTTAAAAAAAGAAAAGCTTTAAGTCTTAATTTCTGTGACCGATATCCTGACAAAGATTCGCTGAATCAGTTCCACAACTTTCCTATTTCTAATACAGCACAAACAAGGTCATAATTTTTTATTTCTATCATAGGTATGCAAAAATGTGATAATTTTTCACAGAAGGCTCTCATATTTCTATAAATTTGCCTCAGGCCTAAGTATCCTTCACTGAAAAATTATACAAACACTGAACTAAGACCGGATAAAATTCATAAAAGCTATTTGAAATACTTCGAAATTCAAATGTTGGAAAATGTGCGATTTCTTTCAACTAAAAATTTTGTCATCACATTTAGACAAGATAAAACTCTATTAAAGTGTGACTAATCTGGGTTGTACATGAGAGGTTAAAATGCTGTCTACCAAGCAAAGGACAACGGAAGAAAAAAAGGACTTGAACCTTGAGCCTGTTTCAATTACGGGATATTTCTGTGTTTCCTGAAGAAATTTAACCGAACCAGAAACAAAACTTACAATTGATCCCGCAATGCGAATGGTTCATAAAACGAACATACAAGGCCGGAGCTGAAACCTTGTCACGTAATTTCTAGCCCAAAAAAAAGCTATGAACAACATTTTACCCGTGAAGTTGCACTTACCTCGAGTGTAAGACTTTCAAGAGACTAAGTTTTTATCTGGAACTGAGCTGGAGAGAAGATTAGGGTTTGTCTTTCATCTCAAGCCATAGAGCAAATGGCACCAGTTCAAAGTTAACCAGATTGGCCTTTTTATAACAGACAGTTGACAAAGAGACTTTGTTAAAGCTAGGAATTTATGGAATTTTTAAGGTATAATTGGGCAAAGAAAAGGAATACCCTGTTTGGTCTACAGAAGGCGGAGAGATATGATATCTGAGCCATGCTAGTGAAAAGAATCATTTAATTTCATATCCTTTTAAGGATTGGAAATTAATAATTAGTTGAATATTTCTATGGGCTAAATTTTATCAGCCAAAAATCAGGTTATGAAAGGACACAATACCGCGACTGCATAAAAATGTTTTGCTTTGAGGAGAAAAGAAAGAATTTCACTCGAGAAGAAAAAAGACTTATGACGTCAATGGCGAGAATTTATTCTCATGACCGAGTAATAATGACAAATTTTAAAACAGCTGATGTGATATTCAGAGAAAAGTGCTCTGAGATGTTGCCTATGTTCATGATCCTAGCAACTTCTCACGTTTTCTCAATTGCAACTTACATCAAGACCATCGTGTCACTTTATTTGCAATACAGCATAAAATTGCAGGGTGTACTTTTATCTTGTTTGGATAACAATACTTAGGGCGAATACGTTTTGATCACTAACTTTAAAATACGATGATATTGATAGCTGTAGAATTGAAACTTTCTTTTCGGATATAAATTTTGGTGTGACAGGTTTTCGAATTGAGAGTAATGGACTCCTGCGTGTTTCTTGAAAGACTTCGTTAAACGCTTAGAGAATGAAATAGAATCATTCAAATGATTTTCAGGGTTCTTGCAAAATGTTTTTTATCTCATGTTTTGTCATTGTAGCAACTTTCCCTTTCAACGTGTTATGCAATATAAGGCTAACAATAGGAAAAGTAAATAACACTTGAATTAGACCCTTGGGCAATTAATTAGGTTAATTAACGATCTTTCATGAAAAGGTTTTAATATAACTGTAGATTTTTCTTACAGATAAGGACAACATGACAGTTCTAGAGGAGGCTTTTGTAATACGATTAAAAACAATTTGCTGTCGGTAAATTTCGAGTTTGTATTAACGAAAACATGTGCGTGAGAAATCAACCTCCAGTTGGTGATTTTTTGATGAGAGAAATAGGATCAGACGTCGAAATACGCCCATTTTTTGTCCACTACTTTTAACATCAGATTAGGAGCAATAGTTTAGAAGTTGAATTTTGTATTACGTACCTCGATGTGTATGATACGTATTAGCTTTTGTTGTCCTTCGGCAAAAGGGCGTAAGCCCTGTTAGGTAACACAGAAATCTACGGCAGTTGAAAGAGAGCTCTCAGTTCTTGAAGGGTAGCGTTAGCTATAAGCTAGAGGATCTCATTAGAGGAGACTTTAAATTCTGGATTCTATGATCAATTATTACATTGTATGACTATTCGTTGATTTCCATAGATTGTCTAGTTGCATTAATCTTCTCATCTCATAAGTGACGAAAAAGCAATTTCTCTTCGCATCACCATTACGTTGTCAAGCAAATAGGTAACGAGAATTTACAACAGAAACGGAAAGGTAAACGAGAGGGCGTCGTTTGATTTTACGCTTAGAGATTATAATCAGAATGGAAGCTAACCTTATAGGGCAGGTATGGCTGACAGTAGCAATGAATAGGTATCTTCAGCAAATCTCGACGGTAACGGTAATGAAGACGTGGCAAAACAAAAGATCTAACTGGTAGATAAATAGCTTAGGACGTGTGTTTTAAAATTTAGTACATTTCTCAGCCGTCGTCATTAGGAAAAACAACAAAGTGAAATCATCAAAATTTGCGTGGTCTGAGAACCGAAACACCTCCAGCAAATAAATGAAGCTTCGATTTGAAAGCTGCTCCCTCACGTGATGCTGAAGTTGAGGTGTGGCACTATAACAGACGGTTAACGCATAGAGCTATTCGTGAAATTCTACCTAAAAATATAATTGCATTATTTAACAGACAATGGCAAGGTCATATAGAGCTGTGAAAACGAGAAATACTTTGAATAGCTAAAACCGACTGGACAGCTAAGACAATAGATTGACCTAATATAAGCACATCTCCATCAAAAGTGTACAGTCCACGGGCACACACACTATTATTCTCGCGATACTTCTTTAAGCAATAAAATTCTGAAAAAAAATCAGATTACGCACTTCATTGATTTGCTCTGTTCATAGTTTTAACTCAAAGAACTCCGACGAGGGCGTTCAAGAAAAACTGTTTCGTAGCGCTTAGATGCGAAAATAATTTGTTGTCAAAATTTTTCGAGCCATTGCATCATAGAATGACTCAGTTCACTTTACGTGAAGGCAAATTGTTGCACATGGATGGTCGTGGAAGATAGAGGTTAAGACGCGATCGAATAAAGACCTTGCGGCTGACCGCGGTCAAATGATGAGGAAGTTTTGACTTAAGCCGTTTTCAGAGCAAAGAAACCGCGCCCATGCCACCGTATTGCTTCCCTGTTAGGAATGAATTTGGCCTATGCTTCTATGATCTAAAATGAACTAAAGGAATATTTCTTTCTGTTCATAATAACAACAACTCAATAGCATATGATGAACCACATGTATATATTGACAAGTGATAAATGAATGGGGTAAGTCGTGTGTGACACGAAATTCAACCTCGTGTTATTACATTAGTTCCATTTCCACAAATTTCACAAACGGAATGAAAATTGAAAGGTCTAGGACACGTTTGTTGCTTAAAACTTTCTGTTTCGTTTATTTCACTTGAAGCAAAAATCATCAACAAGGTGTTTTTCGATAGTGCATGTTTACTCAGAACTGGAACTCAAATCTTTGACCCCAGCAGGTCTAATAATCCAATGAACATCTTCAGACTAATTTCATCGGGAAACGTGTCTATGTATACCCTAATAGGGCTGTTATATGCTAATTTTAGAAAATATGTTTCTTATAGGATCAAAATTTAACTTGGACGCCACGGCTTCTGATGTGTGGGTTTTTATGCTTTCTGTAGCACCACGTGAAGATAAATGATGGCGCTTATAGCAAATGTAGCTTGTAGCAAAGCTCTTGGGTAGTGTAACCGTTGGAACACAACGCAAGTGAGAAAAGGCGGGGTCTAGAAATGAAAGTGACCTTCTTCCCCAGACCTCCGTTGTTTTTCGCTCGCCTTAAATTTATCTCTTTTCTTTTGACCAGGAGCCATGGCGCAAACGATGCAAGTCTGACAAGATTTAGAGATTTCGAAAACAGGTTTCTGTCAATACTGACTGAGCCACGAGTCAAAGGACCATAAGAATTTTAGAAAGACCGACACATCGGGTATTTTGAAGTAAGGAAGATAAATGAAAGAAAAAGATTTCCTTCCTAGGTAGGATTAACACCCAGTAAGAATATAAAAGAGCTCTGAAAATTAAGCAATGAAAAGCGGTTTAATTTTCACGCAGATTTTGTGGCGTCTTTTTCATCTTCAGGCTGTCCGTAACACAACAGGGTTAAAAATCATTATATTTGTTATCTTAGCTGCTCGACATCCTACCGAGAATAGTAGCTTATTGAAAAGAAAATATATCTTAGGGCGCGGTCATAATAGTTGTCGAATTTTGCCCATGAGATTTTGGGGTACTCAGCCTAATCTGCTGTCGGCGGTTGATAGTTGACCCATCCTTGTAGGAGGTCAATTGGACAAATACCATAAAACCTAAACAGCTTTAAAACTCTACGTATTCTACCTGATCTTTGACACAATCCAACCTCCTCTAATCTTTGCTGTTTGCGAAAATTTTAATTCCTGTTACGTAAATTAACTTAGCGTTTTCGGCGCCTGTAAGGAGGATCCACTATTCAATGCCTCAGTTAAATTAGCGTCTTGCGGATTTTCAAATCAAAGAATGTAATTAATCAAAGCGCCAAACGTTTCCAGACATCACAATTATCATAATCGTTGCATTGGCATGTTTGCAATTACGCTCTCGAAGGCATTGTCTTTGCGTCATCATACAAGAGAATAACCTTCGTATCCAATTGTTTCCAATCACATATTGCAGCTCTCAAGTATGTTCTTTGAAGGGAAAATAACTGGCTCTTTGTACTTGTTGGTGGATCTTAAGAGTTTTTCTGCCAATCATTCACGAAAATAAGCATAAACTTTCAAGTGGAAAGAATACACGGAAACGCTTTACATTCAGTGCATTTCATCACTATGGTCTTTGCTCGACAAAACAACTTATTCTGGAAGAGCATTTGTCCTGAGTACATTCTCCATTAAAATTAATTTAACCGATCTTGTAACCTCTATGTTTAGATAAGATCCTGCAAACTTTTCTGCAAAATTTTCTGAAAACTTTTCTGCACACCTGCAAACGTTTTATTCCTTATTCCTTTATTCCTGCAAACGTTTCAAGTGATTCCTTCTGAGTCATTGTTTACGAACGTTGTAAATTTTCTTCAGTTTGAAGTTGAGAGGAAGTATTACGTTTAATGTAGCTAGTAGGACCATAACAGAGCAAGCTAATGTTTGAAAATATGAGCAGGGAGAAATCCATTTCGGGTCTGAAACAGTTTGAAGAAACTGCGTCACAATTTGTGCATTTCAAAAATTGATCCTGTTTTTCTCAAGTTCATCATTTTCAAGCCATGTTGACCTTCTCTATCCTCATCCATCCTCGTTCTCGTTCTAAATGTTTTTTTCTCCACTTTAAGAGTTGTTCTTCTTTAGCAAAGTATATCTATTATTTTGAGGTCTTCTTCCAGCTGTAGACAATTTACAAAGACCTAAGGAAGTCATTCAAATATTGTTTAAAAGCTTTGCATGCTAAGATCTCTACCACTTTCTAATTTAATAATCAAAGTTTGGCATTAACTCCTTCCGACTTGCGTATCCTGCGTTAATTCGATTCTAGTTCATTATTTTCGTCTGTTCGTTGGTTGGCAAGAAGTACGGAGAACCAATGAATGAACGCTAACATCGACAACCATTGAATCAAACTGCGACACTTCTGAAAGTTAAGCCAGTTTTATTGGACGTGTCTGGGATTTCTTTACAACCCTCCATGGTCGATAAAAAAGTTATGGGTCGCTTCAGAAAATGAGGACAGCGACACAATGCACTGTACAGGATGTTTGAGTTCAAGGTTCAAGCAACTGTTGAAGTACTGAACAAATTTAAATTTAGCTTTTCTAATCGTCTTATGTTCAATTCTGTTATCATCAGATAACTGGTTTAATTCTTGTTTTGATCTTTGTTGAATTGCTTGTAAGAAAAATTTATCCTCTTCACGTTTTAAGAGTGATTGAAAATCTTAGAACTCTAGAGGGACATATTTTGAGGACCACAAATTACAATTTGGCTCCAAGACTCTTTACATTGAAAATCTAACATCAAAAGATAATAACTTTCACGTTGTAAAGAAGAGGACGGGTCTATAGGTTCCTGACCTTTTGGCGTGGCTCAAGAAAGAATTTTAATCTAAACCCTCCAAACAGTGCTTTAGACTCTGAATCGAGGTCACTGTTTTGCTTTCTGTTTTGGGCAGACATCCTGCCTTATTACAATGGAACTGTTTGCTCTGCCGAAGTATACATGGGTCTAAGAAATCTGATAGGGGAAACTTTGCAAAGTGCTGTTGGATGGCCAGCGATGAACTGAATTCCGTCAAGGGGCCTGTTTCTGGAAGGTCCCAGTAACTTAACAGGTCCGTAAAGCCGTTCTGTTTTCATGGGGTTGTCAAAATTTTGAAAATTATACAATAAAACTATCAGCTAATGAAACAAAATGGACTGGTTCGGGTGTCAGAACCTGCTTATCAGTTCTTTGAATAATAATTTTAAAATACGGTTTTGGGCCCGTTAAGTTACCGGGACTTTCAAGAAGCGGCCCCTTGGACAGTAAACTATACTCTTAGCCACTTCATGCTTTGAAACTGTTAAAAGATCTGCAGTTGGACAGTTGGCTTTAACAGTAAATTCCTTGATGTTCCTCGACAGATTACTCATTTTAAGGATGGAATGATTAAAGAATTTCCGTCAAGCATGCGTGGTAATGACTGATAACGTCTTCGCTAGATTTCGGATATTCAGTTTATGATGATGTTTTAAGATAGACTCCTTTTCTTTCTTAGAAAATCAATGGAATTGTAACCTATGTTAGAACTGAACGTCGACTGACGTTGGTCTCATGAAACTGATAAACCAAACGCTCTCCACATGCTAATGAATGCAGCGGTCCACAAAAGGATGGAAGCAGATTTTACTGATAGCCCATAATCTGGAAGTGCAACTCTTTTGCATATAGGGAGCATCGTCACGGTTTATTTGGGTTGAGAAATTAAGCTTACCCTTTCCTAATTTGTCCTTTGCAAGTAAGTCAACGTTCTCTATCCTGAACTATCCTTGTATCCGTTTCGTTTAAGCTTGCCTCTTTGTTGGGTGTCCACCTTTACAAACAGTATTACTATATCTTACAGGCTACGAATAAATAATATGTTCTGAACAATGTATGTGTAATAAACAACGTGTTACAAAGTTCTATAACCAACTCCAACTATACTTATGTAGTGCCTTGAAGAATGTGTGGATTACCATCAGCGATAATTCACCAAAACGGAAAAACACCATACTTACATTATTGCTGGCACTCGCTGGAAATCAGAAGGCATCTAACAATGGTGACGCCTTTTTCAGTTAGCCCTTGCGAGCATAAAATGTCGAAATTGAGTAGTAAAACACGTTAAATGTGCTTATCAATTTAACAATTGATATGGCGAAGTTGATAGGGTTAACAAAGTAGCATGGTATAATCTCAATTCATGACATTCTTTGTGTTACCAAAAATACACTTTCTGCACGATCTATAAAGCAATTTCCTGATGACTGCAGACAGAGAAGAGCATCTTTTTAATTCTTTTGGATGTCCCGTTTATAAGATCTATTATTTCAAAGACAGTTCAGATGGACAGACGAGGACTTCAATGACACTTTACAATCTCTTGAACGTTGTTACGAAAAAACAGTTTGCACGCCTGGCGTACCTACATTCCTCTGTTTTGTTTCGTTTTGCTTGTTCGTTATAATTCTGCCATACAAAGATACAGAATAATTTCAAGATCACAGATCGAGCTATACTTTTATATATCTGTCAATTTTAAGTTTACAAGATAGATTATTAAGGCCGGAACTCACGAGAAAATCTCATTTCAATGACAGTCATTTCATGGAACTTTTCCAAAATGGGTCCATGTTTTTTTTCCTCTCGCGCTCCATGTTGCATACACATGCATGTAACACTAAGCTTTAAATTAAGAGGGTGATGACTTTTAAAGTATTTTACTCACATCTCTCCACGTGGGAGAGTGGGTACTTTCTTCTAACGACGATGTCTCACCCGAAAGGGAACCAAGCTGGAGGTAGTTTATAGAGTACGGGTTTTAAGACTTTTTCTTGGGCTTTTCAAGCTATTTTATTATACGTTAACAACTAAAGAGAAATACTCAGTTTTTCGCAGAGTTGTCGCGAAACTTTCCAAGTGATCAACCCATTGCCTAAGCAGCTTTATTGACACATAATAAGACACTAAACGAGAAAGAAGTTTGTTTCGGTATTCAGTGATAAACTATAACGCTTCATTTTCCTCTTACAGCAACACGCGTGCGAGACCAAACGGGAAGCACATTTCGCTTTTTAAGCGATATTCTGAGAAAAAGTGTTGGTTTGGCTTCGAGAACAAGCTTTCCTAGCAGATGAGAACAAGCCACCACCTTCCATTTCCCTACCCCCATCTCGTTAGGCCTTACAATAGCATGGATATCAGGAACAAATCCAATTCATTCTACGTTAACGCATAACACCATCTTCATTTATCAAAGAACTTTTATTTACTATATCTCTCAGAAAGTTGGGCTGTATTCATCGTGCGTTCGGTGAAGGTATCCTTCATTTTACTCCATTGAAAACATTGCTTACACAGCGCCAGCACCGTGTGTTTCGTGTCTCGACGTTCCCACACGATTAAAACAACATCGAAAACAAAATGTTATTCAAAGGAAGAGGATTATACCACATAAACATTTGCTAAATGCTTTCATAAAATGCGTTAAGATTTATGATCGGCACTTTACATCTCTCGTCAGATTTAATGCTTTTTAATTTTTAGTCAGCACCAGCATGTTTGCGTGGGATTTCACAGACCAGTAAGAAGTAGGGTGAAGAATGAGGTTAGATTTTGCCTAATGTGCTTTTATTAGCAATATTTTCCTACTGCCGCCTACGAAATCGTATAAATGAAAAAACTATCCGATTAGGTAAGGAAAAATTATTTTCATGACATTCCAAGGGCAGTTTTGTACCGCGGAAGGCACGCCTCGCAAATCATACGTTGACATAAAAAATTATAGACTTACACCAGAATGAACCAGCAGCCGACAGAAGCTACGCGATCACGCTAACAAGTATTACTTATTCCAAGAGTTTTCGCCCATTTGCCGCTGGCGTAAGTTCGGAATATAGCGAGTGAATATTTACCACGTTTTTGCGGGGTTAAACGGTAATGGTTTGAGCTAACAGCATAATCACATCTGATATTTGTTAGGCAGCTGTAATAATGGCTTATAATGGAGTTAGATTGTATAAAATCATGCAACAACATGGCGGACCCACGGTTACTCAGATATACTTTTGTTCTCTCCTTTCAACAACGGAAACACACAAGATAGATATAGTCGAAACAAAACAGTGCTCTACGGAGCTCATGTTTTCGGAAAACACATGATAAATGAGGAATCTCGACCGATCACTTTTCAGACTTCACCGAAATCTTCCGCTCACTCGTCTTTCTATAGGCTTTGTTTAAAGAGCAATTAAATCGAGCGCACGGCCAATTCGCCATTAGCAGTACCGCATAGCTAAATATAAACAACATAAATTGACCCTTTCCTAGGGAAGAGTTGCGACAAGTCAACGAACCTTACCGTATGTCCATTTCGACCACCTGAACTCAAATACTGTTCCTTCTGTGTACGAGGTGAAATGAACCGCAATCTTCACCAAACAGCGACACCAGACTGTAAAAAGTCAAGAGCGTCTTGCTGGAACCTATTTCAGCAGACATGCCTGCTTTGTGTTAATCACTCGCATTGCGGATTAATCTCTCTTACATTCGTAGCTTCTCAGTTTTCCATGCTAAGTAATTGAGATCTTAACCGAAAAGATAAAACCATGGCTTTTTGTTCTAGATGGGTGGCTTATGTTGTTTTAACCCAAGTGCAAAACTCGCATATTACACCGTCAATTCTAAATCCGGGTTGGACAAAATGTTATCCCCACCAAGAAACTAAATCACTCCCTGGAAAAATTACAGACACCATTATGCACGAATAACCTTTACGACATTTCGGCAAATATAATGAGCTTCATTAAGTCAAAGCATCCGAAACCACTATCGAATATCATATCCCAAACGGCTAAATTAAAACGGTTAAGCTTTATTATATTTATGAATTCTCAACAACTGTCAATCTTAAAATACTCTAAAACAGGCCACCTGGTAAAAGACTTCTAAAACTCCTAAACTCATTTCGTAAAAGCACTTGTTTTTCAACACTCATCATTAAGTGACTGAGATTATACACAGGGAACAAACCAAGCAAAATACTAATTTTTGGAAATATTTATATTACAAAATATATTATATAATACTTTGATTCTAAAATAACTTTTTAACGCTTTGGTTGTTTGTTCTCTCTTCAGCAACACCGAATTGAAGCGCTAATCTCTCCCTACTGGGTTAATGACGGCTAACACTTGTATTTTAATTGACGTATAAAATTTTGACGACGAAAAATGGGGAACTTTTAAGTGCAAGCCAACCCAAACGGGACAGGGCAAGAACGAAAAGCTGGCGACACTGCACTTTGATTGGTTGACGTCATTACAAGACTCTTTCATGAAAAATTCTTCCCTCGAGTTCTGATCTTTGTTCTTCAAGGGTAAACTTGAAATCACGCAAAAACGCCAAACAGCGGCACTCCTTTCAAGGGGTGGGTACGTTTTGGTACACTAAATAAGCAGAAACTGAGAAATTTAATCGAGCACTACATAAATAATGGATTAAGGTTTGTGTAAAAGGGTCATGAACATAATAAAAGCACTGGTATACTGTTCTAGAGGCAGCATGCGTTTAAAGTTACAACTAACAAATAACCAATCGCACCGTTATGACTAATCTATGACTCTAAGAAGACAATTTAACCTCTCAATTCCCAAGATTTGAATGGCAATTCTCCCTAACAGCGGCCATATTCTTTCCAAATAAATTAGTTAGGAGAATTTAGTGTTATATCAAGAACGCCCCTTCTAGTGATAGTTTTTAAAAATGTCAATTCTCATCGCATGAAATTGGATAACGTATAAACATTGTAAGAAGTTACACATTAGTCAATTTTATGGAAAATAAAGGTTAAAAGCTGTTTGTACTGGTTCTGTTTGGAGTGAAACAATCAAGCACTCTTCGTCAGTTGGACTGCGTTAAACAACAGATTGGACTCAACTTGGCAAACTGTAGAGGAATCAACTCGAAGTAACATGGCTTTAGAGGTTTTCTTGATCCTTTTCAATCTCAAAAAAAGAACAATTAAGCTGATCAAGTTAATATTAGCAGTACATCTAAAATTGGAATTGTCTAGACCAAGATTAGCTAATATGAACACTAAATAAACAAAGGAAAACAAACCATAAAGTTGTGAATTTCAGCACAGGAAAAAAAAAATAAAAAAACCAAAACAGAAACCGTGCGCCGAGCCCTACTTTGTTCTCAAAATATGTCAGGAATCTCGGGTTAACCTTAATTGTGAACTTAATTCAACCAATTAGTGGCTGGCGTCGGTAAGGTTTTCTTGTCAATTACTGACTGAAAAGTTGTAAAGAAGCGGTTGTTTTTCCCCTAGTGGGGGAATATTTACGTTTCTTACACACGATCACATATTTGGCGTGTTTTGTGATGTACTTTCCACTCAGCTATGAACCCAAGGGTACTGTGCGTGTTAATCACATAAAGGGGCGAGTGATGGATGTTTGTTCGGCGGACTTTTGATGGAGAAGCAACGTATCTTGCAAAGATTGCGCCGGAAACATGGATCTCCATGGGGGACATTTTCCAATGAATTTATCTTCGAGAGTTTTTTTTTTCTTTAGTAATTGAAGGTTTTGATTGAAGGGATTAAAATCATACTCACACGTCCACCCAAAAATTTCTAGACTCTTTTAGACAACTACTCCGTTGAGGTAAAGGCCTGTACTTTTTGCACTAAATCTAAAAGCACTTTTTATCAGTTAACAGTGGTCAAGTGCAGTGCAAGTCCACCTTGGAAGGCGCGCACAACAACATGTTGCAAAACCTTAACTTCTTTAGCTTGTTGTAAGAAGCTTACGCTTAGAAGTCACGTATAGCTGAAATCCTCGATCAGATCTAAAAGCTTGTGTATATTGTCCTGTAGGGTCTGCATGTCGCTTTCCAACGTCTGCAGGGTGGATAACAACTGTAAAGAGAACGAACACCGCGGTTTACGTAGTGATAAAGTGTTCTACGTAGGCGTAATGCAACAGTTATCTTTTTGGGCTAAACCGCCGGCGCACCTCAAAAGACTGTAATACGCCTTAACGACTACATATGCGGTTCTGTGTGGTCGAGGTAAAGGGGCTGTAAATAGTCTGGATAATAGCAGGATGTGTTTGTGTGCTCGTGAGATAATGAAGCTAAAAATGAAGTTTGTAAAGCCGGGTATCATGCCGAGAATCGGCTCACGAAAAAAAAAGGTAGGTTTCTAACAACAGCTCTTGATGACGTCATGGTTCGTGCCGTTCGAAAACTTAACCTTAATTTTCCAGGTTTGTCATTTTGAAGGTTGCTTTCATTCGTAACCACACAAGGTAAATATAGAATAAAGACGGAATTCTCATGGCATGAGAAACAAACCTCCTTTTGACTGGCATTTTTTAGCTTGTCTATAGAGCTCATTTGTCGTCGTTTTGTTTTGGGAATCTTTCTTTTGATATCAGGGAAGTGCTTCTCACAGATCTCCCCAAGTTCGTCCCCGTATTGTTGAAGTTTATCCATACTGTCCTCCATCATCGACACAACTTCCACTATCTACGTAGAGAAATGACAAGGCACTATAATTTTCAAAGGCACTAATATGCGAAGACTTATATCATTCATGCTTCGTTGTGGTTAGTAGACAGATAGTGAGCACGAAATTGGTTCTTGTGTTAGGAAGAACACCGGGTAACCTTGGCAAAAACCCGTGATGCAAGGACACGAACCGACTAAAACAGCCAACCCATACGTGACTAAAGCCCGGTGATCTGGGAATCGAGCTCAGACGACAACGACGCTCCCAGCAATGAGTGGCCTTCTTTCCCAAGATAGTTCGTAGCACTTGTAAAAAGAACCTCTCACCCAAGGTTACTGAATTCTTTCGACTCGCGCAACGGACTAACACGAGGGGAGAGTTTGCTTCAAAGAGTGCTGCACCATCTGTTCTTCCTTGCACATTCTGTATCACATCTAAACCTTAACTGGCGAGTGACACAGATATGGCTGTACGACAGACACGCCATTTACAATTTGGGATGGCACTGAACTTACACGACAGCCTCAAAAAAATTCAAAATAGAATAACCTTGATATGCTGGTTGAAATTTATTGTCATCGAATTCTTTTAGTGTCAGATAACAAGAGGCAGACGGGAACGCCTATCCTTCATTCAATCAAGTAAATGGGAGATTTCGAGCTGCAATTTTAAACGGCTTTGCGCAGAAAAGTAGGTCAGATTTCATTATCTACAAAAGCGACTTTACATGATCAAGGTCTGCCGAGGTAGTTTTCGTTCGATTGGGTTTATTTCTCGAGTGTAACCGCCGCTCGAGTGAGACATAGAATTTGCCAAACGGGGCACTTCTTGATTCTCATACAACCAGCGAAAGGTGCAAACTTGATATGCTTAACGGTTGAAAGACAGCTGCTTTCTCCAGCGGAAGAGAATCTTGCACAATACTCAAATTCCCGCTGAAACTATGCATCAAGTTGGGAGAATTAACATCAAAGTAGACAAAGGAGAGAGAAGTCAGCGGGTGCAGAGAGATTTGTTTCGCTCAAAAGAAACGAGTTGAGAACGTTCAGTTAGGATAACCAAAGTTAGTGACGAGAAAGATACAGTAGAAGCTTTTCGTAACTTTCTAGCTATAATTTCTTGTGGCCTATCCATATTCCTAATGCCAACTTTCCAAGTATTAGCAGCAACCGTTGTGTCAAATCATTCGCCTATTCTACCTTCTTAGGTTAATTCCTTGGAAATAGGAACAAACTCAGTACAAAATGTTAATTACAATAACCAAGCGATCTCTGTGATCTGTTTGTTCACGTTCTGTTTGTTCATCTATTAATTGCCTAAAATTACTACAGAACTCCTTCTTAAAACGTGGAAAAAATCTATAATCCCCCACTATAAGTCTTCAAGCACGAAAACAAATCTATTTATTGTGGATAAGTAACAACTCCACAACAAACAAAAGCACACTTTCTGAAGAAGGAACAGTGAAGTTGAAAATGCCCACATATTTGGATTAGACTACCATGCCAGAAACAATACCCAGGAAGTTCTATTAGTGCATTCTTGAAAGAGTTTCTATGGCAACTTGATTATGGCACGACAAACATATTTTTACCAGGAAAAAATAAATGCTTTGTCAATACATCGTGTTTCTAAATTGGGCAGTGTGGAAACCTTCACACGAAGATTAACATGGAAAAGAACGTGTTAAAAGAACCACTTTGCCGATTAAGCGGGTTTAAGTGACGTCATTAACAAAACACTGCTTTTCGACGCAACATCAGATATCTAAAATTTTCTTGAAGCAACTATTTCCACAAATAATTAATCACTCAGAACAATCTCGGAGGCTAGTTCTTGACCCCTTGATATAGCACGAGTCTTATCTCATCACAGCACTTGTTTAACTTTTATCGGTTTACGTCAAATTGACGAGCGAACGAGAGATCGGCGTCACTTAAAGACAGTAAAGAGCCAAACACCTCATCTGTTCGACAAAAGAATCGTGCAAAGAGCGAGGTTGATTAAATCAGTAGACAGGATTACCTAAGGATTAACTTGAAAATCTCTGGAATACGATAGGTGCTAATTGTGTTCTCAAGAGTCACCTCTAGATTTCCCACACACAGCGCAGCTAACAAAAATTCTTTACAGCTGTTATTCGGCAGCAGTAGACTGATTCTGCTAACGAGTTTCCATCCTTGTTAGCACATATTACGTGATGATAGAAGTTACAACTGTTCCGTTAGTACATTCCCCCCATCCATCAATTAATTCGCGTTTTCAGCAGCATTAATACATCCTTGGTTTCTCACAGGCCTGCTCGTTGCTGAATAGCTCGTTAGAGGTGAAAAGAGATAAACGTTCACTTAAGCTGAACGGTCTTGTACGTTTTTCTACGACTTCCGCAAAAGAGTCTACGTAGAGAGTTCTACGTTTGCAATAAAAAAGATTAGTTACTCCCCTGATCCAGGAAAATTTCTTGTTAGGTAAAATACGAAGTAGCTCAAATAAGCAACATACAAACAAACAGTTGTTTGTTGGCAAACACTCGACGCACAACCAGAACAACACAGCAGAAAGGAAGCGGCTCTTCCTCCTGTCCTAGAAAGAAGACTTACAACAGATGGCTAGATTACCACGATTCAGCTCGACGTACCGGAAGGAAACTACGGTGGAACAAGTGGGAGAGTCCGTCGAAGATGAGATGTAAGATTAAAGGGGCTAAAAAAAAGGTTTTCATTTGGTTGGCAATATAACTTCGTGCCTACTTAGAGGTGACTTAGTAGTGGTTCAATATGCTAGGTTTCTGGTGAGTGAAAGGGCTTCCCTCTCTACACAAGAACCAAGCATAGCCAGCGGAATGCAATTCTAACACCATTTTTGATTTCTCAACCATAGCAAGGTCGAAGCCGCGCCCTTTTAGATAAATGACTCGATTAACAACAAATCTGTCGGCCTGCGGTCGAAATAACAGTGCTCTGAAAATCTCTCGTACACGGACTGTCAGCAAACTGATCATCTCACCTTTTCTGTAGAGGCTTGTGCAAGTTCGGAGGAGAGAGAAATTTCTTTGTTTTCTTCGTTAGACAACAGCGTCATTCGCTTTTGAGTCTGAAAAAAAAAAGAGGACAAATATCAAACCGCTCGTAAACATGACAACGCCCTTGGCGTTTTAAAGCAATAAAGACTACTTATCATATCGCATAAAGATTCATAAAAGTGAAATCTTCACTCGAGCCACGTTACCCCTACAACTTGAAGCTTCTTGAGAGTCTGAAGTTTCCCCCTATTTTTGAGGGTGAAATGCCGAAGGCAATTGCGGTGACAGTTTTTTGAGCCAACTGTGCCTTCCTTCCAGGAAGGCCGTAGGCAATATGTTATGGTGTCGTGAAAGTCCGTAAATCCTCCCCGCCTCTCAGGGTTTTCAAAATGGCCAATTATCGCGTGATACTCGAACTCTCTTTTTGTGACTCGTCTGGACTCGCGTAATATGGTTCAGCTCTGACTCTGTCCATCGTTGAATGAATCTGACCGGGTTTCTTTGGATTCATTTATGTTTTTTTCGGCCTTTACTCGATGTTTGTTCAGTCTGTTCACGAGCTCACCTCTGCATTTCCACTTGTTATCGATTTGAACGCAAAAGCTACGTCGTTAAACACATGTGCATTTTAGCTTGTAATTACCCAACATGGACTCTGAAGAATAACGGTAATTGAAAGGAAAAAGAAGGAAAAAGAAAAGAAAAGACAAAGAAAGACAAAAAGGAAGTTGACTTGGCCAGGGCTCAAAGCTCATTACTTCCGACTCTAGACGAGTAGGTCTATCCATTGCGTTAGGTACGCAAAGCGTATGAAATGGAGAAGTTTTGTTTCAAAGACATTCGATTTAATACATATATCTGGTCTATCAATTTCCTGCCCTACCCCGGCCTGTCCATTGACTAGTATGCAAACTCTGTTCTACCCATGTCCTTCTTTTGTCTCAAATTTTACGTCGACAAGAGCTGTTCATTAACCCCTCTGCATTTTACACCACATTGGGTTTTTACTGCGGTAACAATAGGCAAATGCATCATAGACTGCCTTTTCTTTCTCGAGGCATTTGTTTTCTGTCGTCATAAGCGAGTACAATATGAATAAGAAGCATGTTTATGATTACCTGAACATCCTTGCGATGTTACAAATATATTTGAACCATATACTCTCTTGATACGAAAAGGCTTTTTATTGCACAACTCGTGTGGAACATGCGCTTATTTCTCTCTCTTATCTCTACGGACTAATCCCCTGCTTTAGACTAACAATACTCTCTGTTATTGTGGATTCGTACCTGTTCTTTGAGCTCGTTCACCAATTTGTCTTTTTCCGCTTTGAATTTGCGTACCTCGGCGTCACTTCCAGCTGTGGGAGATAACTCTAGCAATGCGATGTTAGCGTCTTTCTCGGAGATGGTGGCAAGTAAAGCATTTTGCCTACAAAAAATAGATAAAGATAGATGAGCCATTACAAGTGCACTTGACAAATAAAAGACAAATTTGAATAAAGATCAGGGCGACCGAGAACTTATGCCCCGTCTACTTAAATCTTCTTTTTCGATCACTCACAACTGGACGACAACTAACCCAACACGTATTTAAGATTTTAAACAGAGACCGGCCTTTACTGATACACCGACATGCCATGCGTACATCTAAATAATTGGGCAACTAGTTGGGCGTAACACCGAAAAAAGGGGGGGTGGGAAACAAGTGGTGAGAGCCCCTGAGAATAAAGAGTGAGGGGAGGAAGATAGAACGAAGGGAAAGGGCGATAAGCAAGAGTGTACGATAAAAATGTAAACATTTTTCAATACTGAGACGTTTTAATAGGCGAGAGACAAGATTCGGTGTACGAACAGCAGAGTACGAGAAACAGAATTCTCAGTTAAGTAATGTCACACTATTTAAATTAAACTGCCGTTCAGCCTTTTAATTCCAAAACAAGTAACTTCTCCTCACAACAACAACACATTCATAAGAAACAAGTGGTGAGAATAAACAACCTCACTACCTAGAAGTTGTTATCTCCTTGACCTTCGAAACAACTAAAAACGAAAAAAAAACACCATTACCTCATTTCTAATAACTGTTCTATCATCCCATGCCTTTCAGTTTTGTAGTAAGACAGGATCATATCATTCTCGTTCAAAGCTAGAACCAAGGAAGCATTCTTCGTGTTCGTTACAGCAGTCTCTATCCGAACTCTTTCCACTTCCGACTCCATGTCTTCCACACGATGTGCCGCTGTCTCGGCGTTCTGAGCTTGCTGAGCCAGTAATTCTTCGCGTTCAGCAGCAATGGACACGCTTTCAGTGAGGGCTTCTTCCAAGACCGCAATTCGCTCATCCTTTTTCTGCAGCTCGCCCTGTGGAACAGTTATCAGTTTAAAGTTATACGCCAAGAAGCGTGGATCAAGTTTTATGCCTTTATGAAAATGGGGTTTTGTCATTTCTACCGGAGTGGAAACGTTAATTCACTGTTCATAACCTCTGGTTTACTAAGCAACCCTGTTAGAAACACTAGGCAGTAAAATTGTACTGCCTATTCAAGAATCGAGACCCGAAAACCATACCCTCTCCGGCGGCATATAACTGATTCGACCACCCCGCCGGACAGATACACCTATTACCTGGAAGAATTCAGCTGTCTCGCCTTTCTGATCTTCTTGTTTCTTGACCTCATTCAACAGCTGGGCTTGTTTCTCTCTTTCAAGCTGCTGATTTCTCTTCACACCGACCAACTTCTTGCTCTGTTCTTTAAGCTGCCTGAAGAGAGAAAGAAAAAAAAAAAACATAAACAAAATTTCCATATGCAGAGGAAAGAGCTATCGGTAAATACAAGCGTTTGAATGTCTCGACTGGATTAAAATTGTTATTCCACAAACCATAGATCCGTATGTTTGAAAGAAGGGACATAGAGAAAAGAGCGAGAGGACTTTTTAAATTATTCCACTAACTTACTTTTCCAAATCATTTATTTTAAGATCTTTAACTTCACAATCATCCGACAACTCCTTCACTTTTGCGCTCTGTTCTTTCAGTTCTTCTTGTAGTTTCTTCATTTTGCTTTCTCTGCTCTTGAGTTCTATCTGTTGTTTTCTGAGATCTTTTTCCAGTATGGAGATTTCAAGTTTTCTACTACTCAGATCCGACGTCACTTGATCTGTTTTGCTGATTTTCTGGAGATTTAATTTTATAATCATTATCATTAAAAGGGCCAAAGGAAGAATTAATGAGGATAATGATTACGTTGACGATGAAATAAACGCGCGCAGGGACTGTTAGAGTAAGAATTGAAGAATTACATGCTATGTCCATTTCCTACAAGGTCGCTGGCTGAAAAATAATTAGTGCGAAAGAGTTTCGTTTATAGATTTACATCGGTTATTTTGTTCAGGAAACTGTTGTGTATCCCATACAAAAAAGCCCTCCAAATTTTATTTTTGTTTGAGTGAGTGACCTCAACCTTAGCAAACGCTCTGCAAGTTGTGAATGAATGACTTCATAGTAAAATTATTGAGGTATTGAGTTACTGATATTGATTAGAAAAATGATTGAATGAATGAACAATTGACTATATGAGTTACTCGACCCAGTTATGGTCAAAGAATTAAGACTCAGTATCTTATTGGAAAAAAGGTTTGCGCACGACGTAAAGACCGCCATGTTGGCGTACTAACAGAAGAAAACTCGGCCATTTTGTAGAGTGAATTAGCATCAGCTGATCTTCTTTAAATACAAACACTTTCTTTTATTCCAAAGGAAAAAAACAGTTTATCTGGAAATGGCGTGGGCGAAAACGCATAGTTGTCAGTCAAGAAGGAACATTCAGAATTCGAACAAAGGGATAATGCATAAAATTATACATAAGTGTGGCATCAACATTTGGATATCTCGATAATGGAGTTTAATTGTTTTGTAAAACACTTCACGGCCCTTATCAATAAATGGTTTTTCCCGAATAGCCTTACAACAGACAAGGCAACTTTCGAATATCAAACAAACCTCGTCTATCTTCTCTTCCAAAAGTTTAATTCTTTCTTGAGAGGATAACAGTTTGGTGTTTTTTTCTTGTAACGATGTCTTCAAGGACGAAATCTGTTTCTCTAAGCTAGCAACATCCTCCTACAAAAGATAAAACGAGAATGCGTTGACATATAATTGGTTATTGAATGCAACAAACAAATAAACTTCCGCAATTGTTTCTGAAATAATCAGAAAACGTAAAAACTGGGCAACTTTCGAATAAGCGTAAAAAGTAATCTGAGAATGCTTTCGTTTGCTTCACAGCGCTCTGTAACTAGCACCACATTTTCAACCAATCAGATACAGACCTCGCGACTTGGTCACCCGCGTTTTATAATAATAATAACAATAAAGTAGATGCTTATAGGGCGCATTTCTAATCTCAATGCGCCTATCAAAAGATTATTAAGACATAAGAATAAGTAATTAATTAACAGTAATGTTTTTTAAACAAAAATGTCTTAAGCTTAGTGTTGAATGTTTCTACTGTTTCCGCTCTTTTAATATATTCGGGAATTGAGTTCCATAGTTTCGGTGCAGATACTGAAAAAGCGCGTCCACCATATATAGGAATTGGATTTAATAGGTGGGCTGCATAACTGTGAGCGAGTTGATGATCTCAGTGTTCGACCATTCACGTGTGTTAACGATGCTCCTTGTTGGTTGTAATGGTAGTACTTAAGGTGGCTCGTACCGGTTTTCATCTTTTTGATGGTTTGTAACTTTGAAAGAATACAACAGAGAGACTGACCAAGGCCAGTTGAACACTTTTACGGGGTTGAATTATATAATCATTGGTTATCCAAAAATAGGTGTCATTTCATCACTAGCAGTTTCCATGGTAACGCTTTCATAGGCTTATTCAGACGCATTTTTTAGCTTGTGGCTTAAATCATTCGAAAACTAACCCGGTGACCCCCTGATTTTTTTCAGTGATTGCTTTTGGCACTTGAAAAGGAAAATGCACAAAGATTTTTAAAAAATTATACGGTGCGGAATTTCAGAAAATCTACAAAAAAGGCAATTTTCACACATCGCAAATTTCCTTCCGTAGAATTTTCTAGTTTTTTTTTTCTGATGATTCCTTTCGACGTTATTATCATATTGGAACAATAAAAAGAAGGATTCACTGGACTTGTTTTCATGCGTTTAGCAATTTCCACGCGCGTTCTCGCGCATTTAATAATTCTATAAGATCGACATTTGCTCATGATCTGTTATAGCTACCGCTGATAATTGCGTGTGCTCGCGCGAGCGCCTACGATCTGATGTTTACAGACGTTTACTGCTAAGAAAATCATTAAGCAGCTGTCAAAGACAACCTTCCGAGCTCATCTTAAAAATCCTACACACGACTTCTGGCTATATCATATTATTTTCCTTTAAGTTTCAAAGTCTTCTTCCACTTCAGGTAGATTATCCTTCACTTGAGTTCTTCTTTTTTCGCCGTCGTAAGATTTCATATCGGTTGATTATTTCTTTTAGATGTGAAGTAAAGCAACCTTTACTTCTCCGAAAATCGTCTTTTTATCTTAGTTTCAATCTCTTGCATTCACAGTGGCCGCTCAACACATCAAATACACACTCTTAGGTGAACTTCTCACAAAAGTAGAAAAACATCCTCGCACCGCCATCTTTGTTTTAAATTTTCGTCTTTTAATCTCGCGCTTCTTTCGCACGTTTCTCTCGGGCGTGACGCAAGAGTTGTCTGTTCCTGCGCGAGGAAACTAGTACGAGCCACCTTAATTAAACTTTCTATTACCAACTGTGCTTCGTGGAGTACAAATAACGCGCGAGACGAGTACAAATATCACGCGATATTTTTATTCCAGAAATATCCGCGCAATTCGCCCGCACTGAAATAACAATTTGGCGCGCTGGATAATAAATCTCTTATTAGACGTTTTGTTGTGTAGTATCGCTGAGTATTTTTACTTGTTGTTGGTATTTTGACTCGTAAAAATACTCAGCGATGCCACACAACAAAACATCTAATAAGATATGTCTATATTTTGGTCACGTGCAAGCAAAACAAAAAATAATGGTAATACTAATACGCTTCCATCAGCAGGAAAGAGAAAAATGATCAGGGGAGTTGAAAAAAAAGTAGACTCTACACTTACGTCTTTTTCTGCGAGTTGTTCTCTCAAAGATGCAACTCTCGCTTCCAGTTTTTCCTGTGATCGTTTGACTCGGTTCACCTCCTCCTCGTTTTCAGCGCCGCTGCGCTGCCGTTGACTCTGTAGTATTTCTATTCGCCTGTCCTTCTCGCGGATGGTCGCTTCCAAATTAGTGATGGTAGTGGATGAACCAGAAAACTCAGCCTTCACGGAAGACAGTTGAGATTTCATACTAACGATAGCGGAATCTTTCTCGCGTAGATCTCTCTCGAGACACTCGCACTTTTCAAAACAAAACAAAAATATAAGCATCCCGTCAGTATGGTTCCTCCTTTCAAACAGTAACAACAAAAATAACGCAGGGTTTTCAGTCCAAGTTTGTTCAGGGTTGTCCTGAGGTATTTCATTATGATGATTTTTTCCAGAAGTTATTCAAATTAGTGTCTTATTTTTCCATTCCCGATGTTAAAGGTCAAATAACACGGTCCGCGCTGGACACTAGTTCCCGAGGGTCTACCCCAAAACTGTAAATCTCTAACAAAGCTAATATCCCGTCCTGGTAGGAGTAATTTACGTGAAATTCAGTTAAAAAAGACCTCGTTCAACTATTAAGAAGTAACATTTCAGTTGTTGCAGTTTTAAATACCAGTCAATTGACTATATGTGTATTTCACAAGGAAATATCAGTTAGGAGGAAGAATTACTTATGAAATAATTAGACTTTAAGGACTGATTGTAAAAATAAAAACTTAAGTCCTTACTTTTTGTTTGAGACTGTTTATTTGTCTTTCTTTTGTATTCAGTACACTCTGGAGGTTCTCTACTGCGTAGTAATTCTCCGAATGTTCTGTGGACACTGACAACAGTTTCTTCTCCTTCATTCTTAGTAACTCTTCTCTGTCATCCAGCCGACCACGCAAAGACTCCAGCTGTCATCAGTCAATCAAGCAAGTCATTTATCGATTTTTAAAAATTCAGTATGAAAGTGTTTAACAGAAGCACTGCAATTTAGTCAAGTGTCTACTAGAAATACCGTTAGACTTTGCTTTTCTCTACTGCTATACTTTACTCTCCCTGGATGGTAAGCTAGTCCATCACAGGTAACCCTTACGATCCCATCACCGCGCCCCCTCCCAACCCCTCACTGTTCTATCAGGTTTCTCTCACAAATCCCTTGTACTTGTTACTACTCCAAAGTTGAAAGAGTTGAGTGTGAGTGTCATGTGTCTCACCCAAGAACACTATACACTTAAGGTGGCTAGCACTAGTTTCCTCGCGCAGGGAGCAGGTCACTCTTGTGTGTCACGCGCGAGAGAAATGCGCGAAAGAAGCGAAAATTCAAAACAAATATAGCGGCACGAGGCTTTTTTTCGGCCTAAGCTACTTTTGTATTATTTTGTAAGGAGTTTGCCTACCAGCGTGTATTTAATGTATTCAACGGCCACCGCGTATGCAGGTGACAGAAACGAAGATAAAGAAGACGATTCTCGGCGGCATAAAGGCTGCTTCGCATCCAAACGAAAAATCTAATCGAAATAAAATCTTGCGACAGCAAAAAACAGTGAGAACCCAAGTGAAATAAAATCTGCCTGAAGAAGGAAAAGACTGTGAACCTGCGAGTTAGTCCTTTTAGGTGAGCCCGGGAGGTTGTCTTTGACGGCTACTGAACGATTTTCTGAGCAGTAATCGTCACTAGATATCAGATCGTAGGTGCTCGCGCGAACACACTCGATAGTCAGTGGTAGCTTTAACAGATCATAAGTAACTGTCGATCTTATAGAATCCGGATTTTTAAATGCGCGAGAACGCGCGTGTGAACTGCTAAACTCACGGAGGCTATTGCATAAAAACAAGTACGGTGACCCCTTCTTTTTATCGTTCCAATATAATATTATCAGTGAAAAGAATCGTCAAAAAAAATCCTAGTAAATTCTACGGAAGGAAATTTTGCACTGCGTTAACATGGTCTCTTTCTAAATTTTCTGAAATTCCGCCCCGTAAAACTTAAAGAAATAGTGGTCGCCGAGGCTGGAATGCGTTTGAATAATTTGAACTACTTGCAGAATAAGACATCACGTCTCGAGTATCACATTCGACGCACGTATAGAAGCTGTAAAAATAAACTAACAGTGGCTTTAAGAATCTTGAAATATATTTCGCTCTTCGAGCCTCATCAGTCAAAAAGGTTCTTTTCTTTTTTGGAGGGGTCTGAATAACCCTTGGAGAAATGACACCAATTTTGGATAACCAATTATTATATAATTCAACCCCGTAATAGTGTTCAAATGGCCTTGGTCAGTCTTTTTTTTGGATTCTTTCAAAGTTACAAACCATCCAAAAGATGAAAACTGGTACTAGCCACCTTAATACATGGTCCCGAGGGAAACAGTTAGTTTGTTTTCCCGAGAGTCCTGATGTTTCCTGAAGGACCATACATTACGTGCTTTGTTATACGTTTAGACTCGTATGGCAAAAACAAGTCGTTGTATTCGACCACCTAACTATGATTCGACGCACGGGCAACAACTGCGCAATTGTATCCTTGTCGGGATGCACTTGAATTTGATTAAGGGCACGTGACCAACAATCAACCAATCACAATGCTCGTTTTGTTTAGCGAAAGTCTTGGTATATAACAAAACATATTGACCTGAGTCAAAGTGGAAACAAAGCCATCCTCTTCTACTGGTAATTTTTTCACAATTCTATAATCCGTAAATTATGAAAACAAAATTTTCCTATTTGTTTACCTAAGGGCACTTAATCTACTAGATTCATATCATGTACACAGATAGGGCTCCTTGTAAAAATAACTTCTTGAAAACACAAACTTTGGACATGGTAACAAAGGAAACTCGCCACTCTATATTGATAAAGGTTGAACTAATACAAAATAATATCATTGAAATTGAACATATGACTTTTCTGAAGTGCATGAGCATCGATATAAATATTACCAGTAATCAAAATAATATTAGAACAAACAAATACTCAAATAAAATACATCACTCACCTCACTCTGGAGATTCTTGATGTGATGTTCTTTGGCTGACAAAGAGGTTTGCAACACAGAAATATGTTCTTGTTGATTAGCCTGATGAGCTTTTAGTGTCTCCAGTTTGGTTTCTGCTGCCACTAATTCTGCATTTTTCTTACTTAGATCCACTTTAAGTGATTCAATCTTATGACATGAAAAAAATACATATGTATAAAAACAACAACAACAGCACATAAGTCACATACACCCCCAGAATAAAGCCAACATTTTTTTTAGGTGACTTAAAATCACATGGGTATTGGCCACTGGATTTTATTCAAATTCATCAAATGTAAATAAAAGGTATGTGTTATGCTTCATTTTTCCAGAAGTTTCTGAACTAGCTCTCAATTTAAACCCATGAGGGCATAACAGAACCTTTTTGAAACTTTTTGCCTATTAATTTTAAATCTAAAACTTTTTAGTCTACAAATATGGCCTGACATGTACTTTTACATGCATACAGGTGAAAATGACTTGGAAAAAATAGTTCATTTTAAGACAAAGAAACTAACTTTGTGCCACAAAAAGGTGCTCAAGACCAAAAATGACAATGTGGAGAGAAAATAAACACATTCTCTTCTAAAGAGCACTCAATGTTAAATAACATGGTACATACAGGTACAGTGACAGAGACAGATCAATAACCATACTCATGAGTACCTTCTGCTAAATGTACTTACCTTGGTCTTCATGAATTTTGAGTGGCTTTCGTAAACTTCAGAGTGCTTCCTATCTTCTAATCTCTTCTTTTCATCTTCTATAGCATTCTCCTTCAGATTTTCCATCTGACAGTAGGACGTGATGATTGCAAGCAGTTAGTGTACATGTATTGTTCACAACAAGAGAATGTCAAATGCTCAGTGTGAAATAGAACTGAACACTAATTCAAACTGAAAAAAAAAAAAACTAATATGTTTATCAATATTGATTGCTCAAATCCCAAAGATTGTTGACTGCATTTTATCTGATATCAGGTAAACAGGGTAAAGTTACATATTAATTGATCACTTTGTAAATCAAAACTTATATAGACCAAATTTAAAGGTACAAATTAAGTTGTTTTACACAGAATATAAAAAGTAACCTTGAAACAACTTGAAATATTCACTTCTTGCAGATTACAGCTTTTAAGACAGTTTTCACTTTATCAATTGTGGTATTCAAAGAGTACAAACCTCTGCTTCCAGCTGGCTTATTTGTGTCTCCAGTGCGGCAATATGGCTATCCTAAAAGAACAGTGAAATGACCACAATATCAGGGACGTGACCTCCTCAATATTGAGAGTGACAAATTGTTTTAAGAAAAACACTTCAGACTTGTAAAGAAGACAAGTATAGTTGAATTGGTTCATGTCACCAGTATAATCACATGGCTGATAAATATTAAAAACATTGATGTTCATTTAAAAAATCATCTACTACACATTGCACTTAGTCAGTGAATAAGGGAGTAAGTCATGTTTACACTGCATGACTGCCTGTCATATTGTCATTGTTTAATAAGTAGTCTCAGTAAATTTTGAAAGAAAAGGTCACTCTTAATTTCTTGCAAACTGTACTTGTTTTAGTTTGTAATGTATTTGTTTTGGAAAGGGCTAACATAACAAAATGCATGTTTGATGAACCTCTCCTTTTACAATATAACGTCTAAATGCCCATTCAATCATAACAGGAATAAAGTAAAATACCATGACATATTTGAAAGTGTGTGATACAAGTGTATAGGGGTACCACAATATGTTTTAACACTCCTTTCCTTGTAAAAAAATACATTTCGACCTTTGAAAACCTGAATTTGAGATCATGATAAAAGACTAACCAACAGGAAGCTTAGGTATTAAGTTACATTGCAATTAACTGAAAATGATTGCATTTATATACAGCTGTATTGTGTGTTCATGAGTGCATCTGCATGAGACAGAAAAAGATTACTCTTAAGTGTTTTCATCTAAAGAAAACAAAGTTGGTGAGCTTATAGTTGTCTTTTTTGTGTGTTTGAAAGAAGATTTTCAACAAAATGCAATTACTTGTGTATACACTGTCCTTGAGCTATGAACAATTAGTTGAGCATGGGGAATAGTATAAAACATTTAACATATTAAATTTCAGAAGAAGGTGCTGAATTGGAGACTTATTTTTGGTGTTCATGGAGCATACCGAAAGTTTTTTATCGCTGTGTTTTACGTCCCAAGAGCCTCACTAATGGTTTTTTCAAAGTCAAGTCATAATTATGGTCAGCATTTTAGAAAGCACAGCTCTCAAGTGTCATGCATTGAGCATGAGACTTTAAGCACACAAATCCAATCTTATGTTCTCATGCTGAAACTATCATTTCTCAAACATTTAAGGTTTCTGATTCAAACTTTTGGTTTTGAGACAACAAACTCTAAGCCCTGCTTTCTGGGACACTCAAAGTGACTCAAATATTACCACAGCTCCTTTAAAAATTAGATAAATAAGACAACTTTATTTGTTCAGGGTATCCAGAGGGGCCCTGCCAATACAAAAATTTCTTGCATTTATACCTAGTACATAATTATGGTGAAAGCTCACAGTTGCCTAAACTTTTAAAACTCCAAGATAATAACCTACATGTACATGACTGTACAAAACTATCAAAACAAGTAACCAAACAAACAATTTTGCATTTAAACTTTAATGTGATTTAAAAATATAACTTTTTAGGAATTTTCTTAGAAGAGGATGTACAGTTACTGCTGCAAAGTTGCAACTTTGCAGGGCAATTTCTGGGAGAAGGGGAATTAAAAGATAGTAACACTGGTAAACCTTCTAACAGTGATTGCCCTCCCACATTTACTTTTAGTTTACATCAAAATCTTAAATACCTTAGCCAACAGGTTTGCAGATTGTTTTAGTTCATCATTTACATTGTTGATTTTAACATTATCAATTTCCTGCAAGTAAACAAAGCAAAAATGGTAAGAGCTTCATCACTAAATACTGCATTGCATTGGTTACTGACATGGTTACATATTGGATGATTTAAATATTAATGAATTTCATGAGCAAGTGTTTTTCCAACATCCCAAGTGGGTTATTACCTAATAGGAAAAAATAATAATAACAGAATTTATTTGACAAGGGTGAACCAGATTTACACAATGTATTTATTCATCTGGGCCCTAACAAACAAACTGGAAACAAACAGTGAACAAACATAGTGTTCAAAATAACACTATATCTGTAAAATAGCTAAGAATTCACCAGTAATAAGTCAAAGGTGTAGTCAATCAGAGCATTTGTAGTATCTTAAGTGTTTTGTAGACATGTACATGATCTTCATGTACAGGGTGTTCATTAACCAATCTAATAGCAGGAAGGTGTAAATAGACAGGGTTCCTACACTTTTGACCTTTTAAAATTCCATGACTTTCCATGACTTTTTCCATGACCTTTTGAAAGATTCCATGTCTTTGACCTGTTTGCAAACATTCTCACAATGTGTGCTTCTGTTTATTTCTAATGAAATTAAATCTGATTTTTGGACTTGTCAGTTAACTTTTCAACTTTGGGTCTTATTGCCTTTCACTCATAGAAAGCATATTGATTTTCCATGACTTTCCATGACCCACACCTAAATTTCATGACTTTCCAGGCCTGGAAAATGAAATTTTGAAATTCCATGACTTCCCAGGTTTTCCACGACATGTACAAACCCTGACAGATGGCAGAAAACTTCTCCAAGGCTGAAAATAATTGCCTAGGACATCAAAATCTAGCTGGAAAAATTTAGAGAAACAATGGGAGAATTCTCTGATCTTTGATGCAAATGAATATACACCAAGAAACATGGTACATCAGTGAAACATAATTATGCTCTGGCAAATTAATACATGTAGTAACCACAAGACATGTTACATTGTATAGATTATACAGTGCAGATGTAAGATACTTGTACATTAAAAAAGGAACCACATCTAATTTTGCTGAAGATTTACATTTACAGGGAAAGGATAAAGGGGATAAAACTGTAGTGCTGTGTCAATGGGGATATTCAAGGTTAAATTTAGTTAAATTTGGTTTAAGCAACTGAGTCACTGTAAATTAGCCACCATAGAGAGTATGAGGGGAATGAGAAAGGGGAAGATCCATGATAGGACATGACTGTCTCAAATGGCAGTAATCAGTCAGCACTTTGTCATTTTCAGAGGCAAGTGATGAGTTATTTCTCAGTTGTAGAGCCAATATCATCATCATGATGGCAACTATGTCTAAGGTTGATTGACTTCCATCACAACAAATTTTTTTACAACTTCCCCAACTGGGCAGTGGTAAGAGTGACATTTCTTTATTCTTTGAGTTTCAGTAATTAACAACTTAATCTTTACAATTTTAGTATGCTGTCAAGCAGACAGGTTATAAAAACTCACAATATGATCCCCGAAGGAAAATTGTCTTACAACACCACAACCTCAGAATTTCAAAGAATCAGAGTGTAAGTGTAATAGTTTGATCATGTTACATAACAGAGTCACGGCATGGCAATGACAAAGAGAGGATCAGTAAAATAACAATTCATATTAAAAAGCATTTGAAGCATTATTACCTCTCGCAAGGATGTAATTGCTCTATCCCTTTCATCAATTTCTTCTCGTAGTTTAACAAGTTGATTGAGAGCTTCTGCAAGCTTCTTTTTGTCAGCATTGTGCTGTTCTTTATGCATCTCGAGTTGCTTGGATTCAAGTCCTTTATTGCTTTGGATCATTTCCATTAACTGAGTTATAGTTTCATCCTTAGCCTGTATAGCTTGCTGTTGAGCTTCAAGTCTGGAGCTCAATTCTTCCAATGATCTCTGGAGTATAAATGTCTCATTATCCTGTCGATCTTTTTCACCCCTTAAAAGTTCTAACTCGCGCTGAATTCCATCCTGTGAATGTACAGAATGTGATGAAGAAGAGAGGGATCGCCGACCAGTTGAAAGGCGATCTGTTTGTTCTTGCTGTTGCTGTAACCGTTCCTGCAGATCTCGAATTGTTTCTGCTTTTTTCTGAAAAGCAAGTAAATAAATGCAATTTTAAATCCTGTTAGACTAAAAAAGTTAAATGTTTGTTTTATGAATACCATAAATCCTTAAATAACCCTTTATTCATTTCAAATCAAGGAAAAGATAATCTCGACTACTTAATCAAAAGAGGCAATTACAGTACTAATCACTCCTGGTAACCGTGTAGTATTTTATTGCTATTGGCTTATTCTTTAGAATAGATGTACTGACGAGGCAGATGAGTCAGCTTTCTGTGCATGTACACAAAATTCAGAGACTCCTATTTTTATTCAGTCGATATCCCTCCTTATGTGCAAATTTTGCATGGTTATACAAGTGCATTTTTGGTTAAAGCATATCTGAGTTGTACTGTAATTTTCAGTGAAACACCTTTTAATCAGAAGCAGGTCAGAGGCAGATCAGAGGTGCTCATTTAAGATGGCTCGTACCGGTTTTTATCTTTTTGATGGTTTGTAACTTTGAAAGAATACTACAGAAAAGCTGACCAAGGCCAGTTGAACACTTTTACGGGGTTGAATTATATAATCATTGGTTATCCAAAAATAGGTGTCATTTCGTCACTAGCAGTTTCCATGGTAACGCTTTCATAGGCTTATTCAGAAGCATTTTTTAGCTTGTGGCTTAAATAATTCGAAAACTAACCCGGTGACCCCCTGATTTTTTTCAGTGATTGCTTTTGGCACTTAAAAAGGAAAATGCACAAAGATTTAAAAAAAATTCTACGGAGCGGAATTTCAGAAAATCTACAAAAAAGGCAATTTTCACACATCCCAAATTTCCTTCCATAGAATTTTCTAGTTTTTTTTTCTGATGATTCCTTTCGATGTTATTATCATATTGGAACAATAAAAAGAAGGGGTTACTGGACTTGTTTTCATGCAATGTCTTTCATGAGTTTAGCAATTTCCACGTGAGTTCTCGCGCATTTAAAAATCTGGATTCTATAAGATCGACATTTGCTCATGATCTGTTATAGCTACCGCTGACAATTGTGTGTGCTCGCGTGCGTCCCTACAATCTGATGTTTACAGACGTTTACTGCTAAGAAAATCATTAAACAGCTGTCAAAGACAGCCTCCTGGGCTCATCTTAAAAATCCTACACACGACTTCTGGCTATATCATATTATTTTCCTTTAAGTTTCAAAGTCTTCTTCCACTTCAGGTAGATTAACCTTTACTTGAGTTCTTCTTTTTTCGCCATCGCAAGATTTTAATATCGGTTAAATATTTCTTTTAAATGTGAAGTGAAGCAACCTTTACTTCTCCGAAAATCGTCTTTGTTATCTTAGTTTCTATTCTCCTGCATTCACAGTGGCCGCTCAACACATCAAATACAAGCTCTTAGGTAAACTTTTCACATAAGTAGAAAAAAATCCTCGCACTGCCATCTTTGTTTTATATTTTTGTCTTTTAATCTCGTGCTTCTTTCGCACGTTTCTCTCACACGTGACACTAGAGTGATCTGTTCCCCGTGCGAGAAAACTGATACGAGCCACCTTAAGGTGGGACCCTTTCTTTTGAATTTTGGCTGAGAAGAGGTGCCCTTTTCAAAGGGAACTTATCTGAGAAGAGCCTTAACAAAAATTCAAAATGGCTGTCTCTTTAAAATGTTTTCCTTTAGAGATGTTAGTCCTGACGAAATTATACTTGAAGCTTTCATGAGGTACTTCTGCATTTAGAGCAAAGATAATTATATCTCAGAGTCAAGTACTCATTTGAGGATCACAAAATGCATCCATAAACCTAGTCACATAAAAGATTTAAGAGGAAACACAACAACACTTTTTTTTAAACCCAAAAACTGAGATAAAAGTACAAAAGCAGGAAAAAGCAAAGTAGTGCAGTTATTGTATAAAAGCTCCTACATAAAGAAAAACGTAAAGAAAACCTTATGCTGCTGACCACTTTCAGACCACCACCTAGGTGAAAGCCAACCTGTCAATCTCACTCCTCTCAAGGACCACGAGTTGAATTACTGTTGTGTGTTACCCTTGACCCCTTCTCTACCACAGCCAGATGCCTTTTCCAACCAGCAGCCATACTGAATTTTTCTCAACAACCGGGATAATTTATTTAATCCATTACAAACAACCAGACTCCCGGTAATGTTTTTATTTCAGGACATAGATGACATTTTACATAGGATGTATATGTACGTCCTTGGAAGGGAAAGGGATAAATAAAAAAAAAGTTGTTGTAAGTTATTAGTAATGTTATCATCAGAGGGTAACCAAGCTGGTGACAGACAAGAAAAGAAGGAGAGGAAGAACTAATTAAGATATTCCTAACTGATAAAACAAAACCTAATAGATGGAGAGAGAGTAAGAGAAAAAGAATACCTTACAGGTACACCAAGAAGGAACAAGAATGTGAATAATGGGCTGCCATCAGTACCAGGGTGGTTTGGAAAATTGAAAATAATCCCACTCACATATGAGGGGCACAGTGTACAAGGGGCACAGTGTACAAGGGCCAAATCAACAAACATTAGGGGGACCTGAAGTACATTAAAAGACAGCTGACAGGAGATAACTGACAGAAGACAAAAGTCTTTGATGTATAAAGGTGGAAAATGAGAAAAAGGACAGGAACCATCCTATTCTTGCTACTGAAACATCAAGCAAAATGAAAGAAATATGGAATACATGGGGCAAAGAGAAAGCTCTGTTAACTATATTGGGCATGTCTATAAGAGCATGACATTCACAATACTGCCATTATATGGCACAGGCCTCTCAAGTTCAACAGTTAAAAATATACTTAATTGAATTTACCAGTAATTAAAATTGGCATGTACTGGTACATGTCAACTGTCTGAGTGACTTTTCCTTCTCCCTTCCATATGAATAATTATTTCTCCATGTGAGGGGATGAAAAACCAAAGAATGCTGAGAAAAATCCTCAGAGCAAACAGAAGACAAAACACAAACTTAACACATATGATACAATGCTTCATAGGGCATTTTATCTTATTACTATATTAAGCCACTTCAGTTCCCTTAAATAAATTTAAAAATGTTCATATTTCTGTGAGGACATTCTATTAGAGAATATTACTCAAATGATTGATTGGATTCAGTAGTAGCTCACCCAAAAGATAGTTCTTATTCCTCTGTCTCCAGGTTGGGTGAGAATCAGAAACATTCATTTTTGTAGAAGGAAGAAACTGGTATAAATCGGAATAAGGATGAAACTCAACCCATAAGCGATGTCCAGTCAGGATCACACCAATGTCATAGCAGTGGAAAGTTAATAAGCTCCCTCAAAACTATGTTGTACTTCTTTATTACACTTTTTACACTGTCACTTTCTCAAACCCAACCCACAAGTGATATTCTGTCAAGATCACACCACCGTCAGTGGAAAGCTAATAAGTTCCCTCAACACTGTGCTGTGCTTCTTTATTACACTTTTTACACTGTCACTTTCTCACCCCTATATAAACTGCGTGCTGAAATATCCATTAATGAGAGAGAAATGAGGAGTTACTGGCACCAAATCAGATAATTTGGCAGTTGCACTTTTGCAAATTGGATGCTATCACTTGTAACCAATGTCAGTAATGCCAATAATAAGAAGATTGTAGGAGAAAGAAATTATAATACCAATAACATTTTCAAGTTTTGAGCTTACTTCTGTGCATCTGTAAAGTGTTTCTCTGCACAAGAGATTTGCATCATCATGAGAGCCTTCAACCTCCATAATTAGGAGTCAAAAGAAGAAATGACTGGTTTGATTTAAAGGAAGGGTAGAATAACAAGAACCAAAGAGCTGTTTGATGAAAAAAAAAAAAAGATCTTTAGATTTAAATCCTCAGACTTTTGGTATCTCATAACTTACTTGTAAATTATCACATGAAAAAGCAAGAATGGTTCCAACGAAATTAATTCTACCTGACGGTAACAAGATGCTGCTCAGAAGATAAATTGGCACTGGTCAACAAATGCAATTTTTATCGAAACACAGTTCAATTATTCATGATCTTAATCATTGGTGTATTCGTAAGTAACCGTATTACCTTTGAATTGCTAATTCTGTTAAGGCAACTGATTAAAGTCAGTCAAAAACAGAACGATAGATCTAATAGCTACTCTAAGTCAAATCAATCTCCTAAATCTGTTTTTGTTGTAAACTGATCTTGAGAAAAGGGGTCAAGTTTGGCTTTCAAAAAAATTATTATTTAAATTAATAAAAGTGACAAAACGTCGTAATCGTTGAGTATTTCATGCATTCTTCTCAAAAATTAGTCATCACACGTATTTAACACTGAAACTGCATTGGTTACATGTCAGGGAAGCTTAACGATAATTTATCAAAAGCGAGAAGAAATCAAGCTCTATTAAAATTTCTTTCCATTCACGAATCACGTACTAAATAATTTGTTTCACTAACCTTGCGGTATAGCTTAAAGCGAATTGCAGCGGTGTTTCCCCATGTATAGATGTATAAATTCAAGGAAAGCTTCGAGATAGTAAACTACACCTCTAATGACCATTTATTGTTCTAAACACAATAATTCCACCTTGGAACAACAATACCCTACACGCTTCTGCTGCTTTAATACAGTTGTCGGAAAGAGCGAAACGCTTAGAGCTTGTGCCGATTGTTTGTAAAGATTTTCAATAAAACGTTTAAATAATGCACAGCAGTCTAAGTGGTCTATGCCTTTTCGACACCGTTGCAAAATGGTAATCTTAAGTCAGGCTGAGAATTGGAGTACCTATAAATCAATCAGTGTTGGGGCGCAATATCTCCGATTCGCTCAACAAGCCGAGTTGAAAGAACGTGGGTTTATAATTATAATCGATCGGGGCTAAAATTTTCACTTGATTTCCCCGCGAGTCACTTCCGTTTTAAACAAATAGGCACACGTTTTATAATTTTCGGTTTATCCCATAATAACAGATTGCCTTTGTTACTTAATCCCAAATCCCAAAAGAAAATAACGCACCCAAATCAAGACCTTACCTGTGATTCTTCAGAAACAACATTTAGCTGCTCCCTTAGTCGAGAATATTTATCTTCTTCGGCTTTCCTCGCTGCTCTCTCTTTTTTCAGTTCTGGACTCCAAAACATTTTAATACTTCTCATACTGGAGTTTAATTTTGTTTCCTTGGCATCAATTTCTTTCCTCAGTCGAACGTTCTCTTGTTGTAATTCAGCCATTGTTTTTTCGCCCATATCCGCAAGTGCCTTCGTGTTCGCGTTGGGCGAAGGCGATCCACCCAGCGAAGATTCGCTCGAAGAAGGGCTCAGCCTCGGAGAATGGTTCAGTTCGGTGTTCAACGAATACATCTTAGACTAATCGGTGATATATAAACCCCGCTAACGGCGCAATACTGGTCTGCCACAAAAACCAATCTAAGTGACGGACTTCTCTCAATAATATCTGTCGAGAGGTGAACTCACATGGGTCTTGATATTCAGACAATGTAGAACCAGTCTTACGTCAAAGACGAAAGATCCGCTCGCGGTGCTGTATAGTGTTTTTTCAGCTAATCCAGTGGGACGAAGCAGCAATTACAGCGAGCAATTGACGAATTAAGCTCAGAATAAAAAGGGTCCCAATATCTGCATCGTCAATAATGTCAATTTCGACGGTTCATTTAACTGCCGTTGTCGAGGGAGACCTAGCGAATTCGATGGCTGAACTTCACTGTCGCTCGAATAAGACGTGAAATTATCTTCGTTTTACCACAGAACGAAAATCTCTAACAAAAATGCCTAGTTCGTAACCCAATGAAGCGAATGGGAAGTTTTCGTCAACATAATAAGTGCTCATAGAGTCGCCCACGGATCACTAAGCCCAGACAAATTTTCAGCGGTTAATAGATACCCAAATTTGGAGGTAGTCACGCGAAGACGAGTAACGCATTATTCTCTTTCTTTTTAGCTGCCGCCTTGTGTTCTACGATACCTCTACAGAATTTCTCGAGACAAGGTTTAAATGGCCCAAAATGCTTTCGAATAAGTTTCCAAATACACCAAGGTTAATTAATTCCTTGCTGTTTAGTAACTAGTCATTAGAAAAGCACGAGGCAATTTTTAAAGACATGTTTCAGCATGACTGAAACAACCATCATCAGTTTGGTGCAAACTGGTGCAAACCTGAATTTTCGGCTATTTATAGACTGCCAGGAAACAAATGTAAAAATAGACTAAGCTGCAATGAACAATCAGAATGGAAGATAACAATGAACTTGATTGAAGGAGCAGATTAGAACTGAGTTGTCTTCAGTCTATGACACCATTAAAATCTTGCTGTACCCAAACAGCAACTTGGCCGAGAACCAGGTCTCTTTTTCAGCGAATTGGAAGTTACGTGAACAAACAAGAGATGCCTAAAAACAATAAATGAACTCATGCTGTGCTGGCTAGCCGGCCTGAAAGCTCTTTGACTTGCGTTCAACGAACTTCGGTCTTCAGACAAAACGAAAAGTTCCGAGGTAGTTTATTTAAAATTATATTGGGCCAAGAAAACGTTTAATTCAAACGACTAGCGCAACATATCAAAAGGGCGGCAGTTGTGATACTCAAAGGCAAGGGAATTAAGAGACCAGATAAGGAAGAGTTTAACCCTCTTCCTCTGACACTGAAAACAAGACACTTTTTCCCAACTTGCTCGTGGATCAGTGAAGGTACGGGTGCGCCTTAGTTCCCAATCGACTGGCAGTGAGATTAGTGTACAAAATTGCGTCCACTACCTGTGGATTCACGATCTATGGACATGAGCGCTGTTTTTCATCATTGCCCGAGACGGTTGTATGGACCATTTGAAAAATTTTTAAACCTTCACGAGTGACCATAAATCAGTTGAAATTGCACGCACACTTCATGCGATTTTGAAATTATTATTAATATCATCCAAAGGTAATCACTTACCAAAGTTCTTTAGTACATCCTCGGCGCACGTGCCTCGAAATACCTTTCAACAGCTTAGAAAACGCTCGTATGTTTCTTTGAGTACATTACTTTATGCAACGTTTGTGACAGAAAAACAAGCTTGTTGTGTTTTTCGAATTATTTCAAAAATCAACATTTCTTATCTATCTCCAAGAGCGTAATTTTCACTCGAAAAAGTGCAATATACACGGAAACCCAATATTGCATTCGCCACTGACCAATCACGAACGAGATATATTAAAGAAATTTCACTGCAAGCAGGAATGGAATATCAAGGTCAAAGTAGACCGAAAAAATTTGAGTCACTTTATTGATAGGAATTTAATATTTTTTTTCAAATTTTACAAGTTTTGCGGATAGAGTTACAGCTCGGAATATTCCCTGATTTACTTATTTACAGTACGCTTCCCGTCCAGCGATTCATCGCATTTATTCTTATTAAAATTACTTATTATAAATACTATCGTGCCCGTGAATATAGAAACAAAGATAATATATACGCTCAAAATAGATAAAAACCCCTGCAGATTCTGAGCTACCTGGTTTAAAATTTTACACGCTAAGCTTATTCGGGCAATTTTCAAAAATTCAAATTAATATTGTTATCCCATTTAACAATCTTGGAAATTTCGTCAAACTTCACACTTCACACTCGAGTACTGTTTACCTATAAATTACGAGCATCTGGGCAGTATTGTGCATGCATTTAAATAAAAATTCGCAAAATGCACTTCACACTGCTTCTATGGACTGCGAATCCTAATGTATTATATTTGTTCTCTTGTGCAAGCGTTGTCAGTATTTTCAATTGTGGAGAGTTTTAAGTTAAAATTCTTTAAGACAGTCATGACAACAAAATTTGAACGAGGAAGTAATTTGACTACTGATACACGTATAACGGCACAATAAAATAACGTGACGTGAGTCGAGAACTCGATTTAAACGTCAGAGTCACGTTGACTGAAAGTACTTGCGTCCACAAAGCTTTCAGTTATGCGAGTCTCTAACAAGATATTGTGTACGTAGTTACGCGGATTTGCATGCAATTTGTCAAAATAAATACTATCAATTTCTAGATGTACAAAGATTTGGGTCGTATTTGGGACACAAAATTTTAAATGACAAAAAAGCAGATACTTAGAAAATTTAAAGATGAGTTTCTCATATTTTCATTGCAATAAAAAGACCAACCATTCTATTTTAGAAAAAATAGCCAAAAATGTTAATCCCCTACATTGCAGTCAGATACAAGCTGGTCACTTCTCGCTTTGTAAATTGTTTATGTTCTGATATCAAATGGGTCGTCGATAGACGAAGACGAGGGAGGGTTGGGGAGAGCAGGCGTGTCTTCTAGTTCAAAGCACGTCAGAGTTTGATAAGCACTTGGTCCGCCAACATCTCTAGGAACTTTCTTCAGCCTTTCATGACGCAATCTGCAACGAGAAGGAACACTCAATTGGATTTTTCCATTGCCATTTCCACGTACACGAAATTGAAAAGGGGCAGTGACCCCCTGGTCATGCAAAAAATTTGGAAATTTCAAAACGCGTGAAAAAGTCCCTCGTGTGAACCTGTCATGTGACATCCTCGATCATATCAAAAAAATAAGACCGGTAAAAAATAAATGCTAGTGATGGAAAGCTTTGTTGAATAGCTTAAATTAACAATGATGTTTTGTGGCTCTCGTTGATCCATTCTTGAACGGGATGCTTTTATAATTATCATTGTTTTATTTGCAGAAGACATCGAGCCGTTTTATCAGCGTGTGGTTGACATTCGTGAGTGTTTTCCAACTACGGAGGTTATCAATAAAGTTTAAGCCTTTAGTGATTCAAACTGTTTACCACACCGTCATATGTGCATACCAACATCTTGCATAAAGCACAAGTGTGGTATCAACTTCCAAGTTAGTTCTATTGGAGTAGCTGTTGAAGTTACTTGAAGTTGGAGTCAACGAAGCCATTGTGATCCAAGACTTCTGGTACCCCTCGCTCAGCAAGTTTGCTCGAGCCCCCCCCCCCCCGTCCCTAACGTCTCAACAACTTGAGGAGATTAGTCAAATTTCAACCATTGAGTTCGGTGACATTGAAGAGTGAGATTTCAGAATTTGATAATCCTCTAATTGAATCATACCTGTTTCATTGTTGCAAACGATTTCGCACAATAGCCTAACCCTAACCCTAAGCATCTGATACCATCTTAGATTTGCCACTATCTTGCTGCCATCTAAAATATTTTCAGAAGAGATTGGCTAAGGAGAGATAAAGTCATCTACCGGTGGAGGGAGGCGGGGGGGGGAGGGGTGGACTACGATCTCCCCTTAGATCAAATATGGTGGCTTGGTGAACGTTCATGAACTTATAACACTAACTGCCCATCTAAAAGACGTTGGCACTGCAAGGTACAATGGAAGTAACTATTAAGTTCTGACTCAAATTCTCACCTCTTTCCGCATCCTTCCCTCCAAGGTGATTTCTTCAACTCTTCAGCAATAGCATGCTCGTCGATTCTAATAGTTATAAAATACAAATACAAAATAAAGCAAAAACTATTAACGACAACAGGAAGCCCAAACACATACCAAATTCAATAAGGAGGTTACGAGGGACCCGTCATTCTTTATCAAGGCGGGGGGAGGGGGGGGGGGTCAGGGATAACGGATGGGGTATCAGTCGACGCCAACAGAGTATAGAGGGGGGCCATAGAAAATTGAATGACAATGAGGAGGATCGTTCAAATACTACAGAATTACTGCAAATTCATCCGAGCCCCTACCGTCATTAGTTATCAAGGCGGGGGGAGGGGGGGGGGTCAGGGATAACGGATGGGGTATCAGTCGACGCCAACAGAGT
Source organism: Stylophora pistillata (assembly GCF_964205215.1). NCBI lineage: Eukaryota > Metazoa > Cnidaria > Anthozoa > Scleractinia > Pocilloporidae > Stylophora > Stylophora pistillata. The sequence goes on along the minus strand of NC_142527.1, from coordinate 17,951,829 downwards.
ATAGAGGGGGGCCATAGAAAATTGAATGACAATGAGGAGGATCGTTCAAATACTACAGAATTACTGCAAATTCATCCGAGCCCCTACCGTCATTAGTTATCAAGGCGGGGGGAGGGGGGGTCAGGGATAACGGATGGGGTATTAGTCGACGCCAACAGAGTATAGAGGGGGGCCATAGAAAATTGAATGACAATGAGGAGGATCGTTCAAATACTACAGAATTACTGCAAATTCATCCGAGCCCCTACCCCCAAAGCAAGGTAGAACAAGGTCCCAATAGTATGTATTGAACACAAAGCACATTACGATCGAGTGTTGTAAAGCTAACAACAGCTAATTAGAAGACAGGAAAAAGCCAAGAAGACACACAAAAAGCCAATGAGAATTCAAAGTATGAACAAACGAAATGCTCATAGCATAGGAAACGAGTCAACACATCGACATTGGTTTAAGGTTTGAAATCTGGTTGGTTGAGGAAGTGGGGAGAGTTTTCTGAATCAATCACACTCAATCTGAAGCAAAACCAAAGCAATCTCCGATTATTTTCAACATTCAATTGATAAAAATTGTCCTTTTAAGTTGATGATGCACATAATCGGAGAAATAACGGTCTGACAGGCGATTTGGTGACTGGGGGAAGGGTATAGCTGGTTCCCCATTCAAAATAATACTTCCTTAGCCAAAACATCTGCTAGGGTGGAACTTAATACGATTGCCAAACCAAGAGAGGTTAATTGGGCGCTTGCAAACAAAACTCCATCTTATTTAGTTCTCATTCTCAGTCAGTTTTTGAACAAGGATCTCTTAAAACTTTGGCTATGATTAACATTTACTTACACCAGCGGATCTTTCCCATGAGAACTGGAGAAATACGGTACAGACTGAGAATCCAACTACAAGGAAGAAAAATAAGGTTTCAACTGGGAATACTCTTCGTATTGAGAGGAGTAATCAAGCATAACGTGGATCTTAAAATATTGAGCTCATATTCTTCAAGTTTGTCATATGCAGTCTTTAGTGAATTAATGTTTAAAGACGAGCGCGGACCGCGAAGGACAAAGACAGAGCTCTGGCTTTTTCATTGCCTTGTACCCAGACGCCTCTCTTCCAAAAATGGGTGCTCAAGGAAGGAAAGGAACTTTGGGAGAGCCGTCTGGTGGGCTGGATTTTCAAGGTGGTTTGTGTTAAGGGGAAAAAAAAGAAACAGACAAAACAGCTGACAAAAAATTTGAAACTTGGCCAAAATTCGTATTACACACTGACCTCATTTGCTTTGTCTAATTCTTTGTAGTCATCTTTTGAAGCGAGTTCGTCAGGATGGTTTATTTTGGGGACATTAGGTACAGTTTGGGGATCCACCAGCACATCATAAGGAGCCATTGGATGTTGGTAAGACGCAGGATTTGTTATGTCCCATATTTTGGGCTGACCTAGAGTACCTAACAACACAAATGGCAAATTCATTTCTCTTGTCATTACCCAAACTTTCTGACTTAAATTATTTAAATCTTTCTAACTGCGATGAACGTAGAAGAGCCAGTTTCGAATACAACTGCAAGGAGATCCCAGCATCTGTCATCATCAAGCCGACACATTCTGTAGAGAAGAATTCGTTTCTGAACGAGTTGGGATGCTAGGTGTGTTTTGAAGATAAAGAACCTTCTTTGTTAAAATGGAACGAAACAAAACATACCAATAAAATGTCCATCCATAGTCCACAGTCTGACAGTGCAGTCAACAGACGCTGTCATTAAGACGTCAACATTCCATATTTCTAGTGCTTCAAGGCTGAAATGTTTCAAATAAAACATGTTTATCTGTCTACTATTTACCAAGACAAAGAAAACTAATCCATGATATTTGTGCCTACAATTTCCCGTCAATACTTAGTTTTTCTTGTTAATTCTTTCCCTCAAAATTTTTTCTCAGAAAAGATTTTACACGAGAAGCCTCCTTGTTGAGCCTTTCCACTCTCAAGGGAGACCGAAAGAGAACTTCCCTTTACAATGTCGATGCATTTGACATTAGATACGAGAGAAGGAAGAAAACAAAATCAATCAACTGGAGCATATTGTTAAATTCAATATCAATTTCTCAGAGCTATGATTGTGAAAAAAATGTTACACCGACAGTGAGAAGAATTAATGTTAGATGGAGGTGGTGAAAGGGTTAAAAAGTAGCTCAATGATCAGTTGTTGGACAAAAGAACTTGTGACGGAGAAACTTGTCAACTATTTCCATCGGAATTGCCTTGGAGAAGATATGAATTGAGATTTTCTCTGTCCACAGACGCCTTAAACCAAGGAATTGTTTTCCATTTCTAAATGCTGATAGAAGAAAAAGGGAAAGTTGCTTACCTGGTGATGCTTTGCACATGTGCACGCCAAAAGAACAGACCTACAAAAACAGAGATAGCATTGCTCTTCACTTGAAAAGAACCATCCAATTTTGAGAAGTATACAAGGAGGAAGGTCCACATACTCCTTCGCGATTAATAACACTCCACAGTAAAAACACGTTATTTCCTTAATATAATTTTACAACCGAGCACTTGCTTAATCAACGGCGAAGAAATGAAGAAAAAAGAAAGTATGGAAAAAAGTAAGGAAAATGATTGGTAACCCCTCTCGTTTGGGAGAAGATGACGATTTCATTCTCCAACGGGCTGTTGCCAAACAGCAAAATCCGCCATCTGCTCATGTTAATCAGATGTAAACTAACCCATAGTGAGAAGAAACATTGGAAAAAACGAGAGGTCTCCACCCACATGAATGCGTCACTGTCGCACTCGCTTCAGATGGAAGCAAAGGAAATAACAGAGCTTTGCTGAAAGTCGACTTGAAAACTTGCTTTCTAGCGACTCACATTATGCGGACTTTTTTCACATAGTTAACTCTGTGTGGGCACAATTAAACAACACAAACTATCAGTTGCGACCAAGTGCCCTAGCTTGCAACTAATCAGAGAATAACTGCGTTCCACTCACGTTCTGGGGGTTTAGCTGTTTTTCCTCTTATACCGTAATCCTCTACATTCCAGACTGAGATGAAACCTGAAGAAAATCAACCCCAAGAACATTTTGAACGTTAACAAGGTTTGAAACTCTCAATTTTCAATTTCTAAGCTAGGTAAGGTAAAAACGATTTGTCACTTGGGCGACAGTGAAAGTGATGTTGCAAACAAAACAACGAAAAAAAAAAAACCCCACCTTTTTCATCATATTTCGCAAGAGAACGCATTCTGCGCCTCCAATATACCAAGATTGTTGGCTGCCGTTTTGATTCCCCCACCCACCCCTCAAGTTCAAGTTGTCGGTTACAAATAAGCGGAGTGAACAAGTGAGACGTGATAAATACCAGAAGAACGTGCGCAACGCCACACGCACGGGCATGTAATATCCCCTACGTACAACGCGTGTCAAACAAAAATTAAATTTAGCTACCACGACAGAATAAGTTAAGCCCAACAAGAACAACAATAATAAACAAACAATCGACCAACCTGCTGAATCCGCAGTAATGAGTTTGGTATCGTTTGAAACCGAAGTCAAAGTGGTAACACCATGCTTGGACTGTGAAGAAATAAAAGAAATAAGCACAATGAGCATTTGTAATGTGCATGTCTGAAAATAGGGTTACATGGTCCACGCCGTCGGAGCTAATCCCGATTTGCATATCATGAAGCAACCAGGAGTATTGCAACTCCCCTTGAGTAGAATTCTACTCTTTTACAATTTATCTCCCCCCTTTAAAAGATTGTCAGGTTTCCCTCATTATTGTCGCTGCAGATCGCGCGTTTTTCCGCCCGCAGGAAGATTTAAGACGAGTTGGGGAGAGGTTTACCGGGGGTCTGGCACTAATAATCAGTGCCAGACCGCCTTACAGACCTCTCGCGGGCTTGGGTTGCTCAAAGCCTCAGATTTTTTCGCGAGCGAAGAAATGCTCGTACCCAGGCCCTAATAATGAGGGCTGCCCGCGGGCTACCCGCATCCCATTGTGACTAAGTTCCCAATTTAACCAAAACAATCGCTTACCGGAGAAAACGTAGCGTAAAGTGTGCCACCAGTGTAAATATTCCAAAAGTGAATCAGTCCTAAGGAACAATACTGGCAATGTTAGTAGAGCATAAAACAAAAGCTTTTCAGAAGCGCCTTTTTATACTAGCAGCCCACAATCTGCGGAAAAGTTAGTTTTCTTAAATAGAGACTCGGTGTAAGGCAGGTCTGGTAAGGCTTCCCATTACTCGGCAAAAAAAAATGTCAAGGAGACAGCCATGAAAACGTAGCGAAACAAAATATGAAATTGAGCAGATCGATAGCTTTGAAGGTATACATTAAAACATTTTACATTTCCTTGCCATCCTTTGCCAAACAAAAACGTAAATAACCAAGTTTTGCGCGACACCACATTAATCAAGTTTCAATTTCAGACTTGAAGTTGCCTTCGAATGCTGTGCTGCAGACAAAGTCTGGCGCCTCTGTGGATGATAAGTACACTACTCTGGGAGATTAGGATAAATCATTCTTTTAATGACCTCGAACATGATTTAACTCCTCCCTCATTAAACTTAACTCAAGTTAACAAAATTACTTGTTTCGATGCGTACACCGTTGTACTAGTGCGATACGACGAAAAGTAAAAATGAGTGAACGCATCGTCTGTCACATTAAACTATTTTTGCGTGTCCTCTTCTGCCAAACAGAGTATAAAGTCGACAATTAACGTCTAACATACGAATCGAAAAATAGCAGAAACTCTAAAAGAGATGCCTTGTTTGTTATTACATCAAATGGTTGTGTAACGTTTCTTAACAACTACGCGTTCAGCAAAATTACATTACAACGGAAGATATCAACTTGGTCCTTACGATGAAAAGTAATACCTTGTGGTCCACTGGCCACCAGAGTGGCGGCGTCTTTCTTCATTGCTCTTGCTTTCAAGAATATTATCTTACTAACAGCATTCCCTCCATCCACTAAGAAACAAAACAAGAAAATATGATCATTCAATTAACCCTGATAACTTGATTCCTTGGAAATTTTTTTTGACGTCCCTTAAAGGTTCGAGCGATAAGAGCAACTGTGTTTGTCTGTCAGTGAAATTTTTCATCGAGTCTAAAAAAAGTAATCCGCAACTATATTAGCCTTGCTTTATTTTGCTCCACGATTGGTCAAGAAAGCTTGCGCCATCCTCAATCAGCCAATCAGAAGCAAAACTTAAACCAATAACGATGTATCACTCGTATTTCCCGGGGCTTCAGGTAGTTAGCGTATTTTTACTGTCAATAGCTCCTTCTGACATTTTCCTGTGTTCTGATTGGCTATTGTGATAACTCTCGTTTGGTTTTACGATACTCGGTGGAAATGCGCTTTGTGCATGAGCACTGGTACCGTTGCCAGAAACAAAGTAAGTTCAATTTAGAACTTCCAATAAATTTTAGAATAATGTATGGTGCAACCACCTAAAAAAAAAAAAGGTTTCTTGCCCCGTATGCTTGAAATCGCCCTTATCGATAGCTTGGTTGCGTACTTACAGTCCTCAGAAGACAGATTGACTCCGTTCTCTCTGGTCGCAAAGGGTGAAAATAAGTGGCAAAATATATGCCCCGAAATCTGATTCCAGATGATAATCTACACAAGAAGAAAGACGGTATAGTACATATCAACATGGCGACATAAACCAATGGGGACCAAAAGGTATTTCATGACATTTTCGAAATTATGTGCTAAAGACCCAAAGTTCCAAGCAGAATGTTCCAGTGGAAGTATTTTGGCGCTTAGTTTATAAAGGCCATCAGTCATTGTAAATGGAAAGAGGAGAACATAGCCAAAAGTTATGCCACATCTTTGCACTTTTACGTGTAAAGGTTAAAACGAAGACTGTGTAATTTGTTCCGAAGAACATGAGCCAATGAGAACTCCAGGCCCGGTTTTTCGAAGAGTGAATAATGGTATTTGATGTGTAAATCTCTATCCAGTTGACAGCACAGTATGTTTTGTTAACACTTATCCACTAGATAGTGATTTATCCGTTGGATAGCGTTATCCGTCCTTTGAACACTGGACCATAATTTGTTAAGAAACTGAACGAAGTCGTTATACCTCGCCATCATAACTGGAAGTTGCCAGGAGGTTTGGTGGACTAACTGCAATGGATAGTATATCCTCTTTATGGCCGTTGACCTAAAAACGCAGAAAAACAAAGAGAACGAGACAATTGTAAGTATTGGAGAGACTTTAAAAGGGAAAAGATGCTCCACCATTAAAAAGAATATAAAACATTTGCTATTTACTGAGTTTTGAAATTCCGAAAAGTAACCCAACCCTTCTAAAGTATAATAAAATGTACCAAGCATTCGAAAATTGCGCTTTTGAATATTTTATAGAAAAGGCGCAATACAAACAATAAATGTTATTGTTATTGAAAATAGACGCCGCCATTGGAACATCCTTGTTATCTGGCTGTACAGGCGAAACCAGAACAGCTTCTGCTGCGGTTAGCACAAAATAAAGAAAAAAAAAAACCTTGTTTGATTCAAGCATGCCTTTTTGCGTTGCTGCCAATCGTTCAAAAAGATTGCCAAAAGATGGAAAAGGGATGTTAGACTTTGTAACGTCGCCGGTGAGCAGCCAGGTTACTAAGTAAGAACACTATGGTGGCATCTGAAGACGAATTCTAAACACATTTGGGGGCGATTTTCCAAAGGTTAGATTTGGTGTTCTGAAATCTCAAAACGGGGCCAGTCTGGGGCCATTTGGTAAAGAAGGGAAAAAGAAAAAAAGCAAGTGTTTTTTACACAATCATCCCGGTCTCTGTTGCATAAAGCGAGTTATCCCACCCCCACCCCCAATGCTCGATAGAATTGTAAGACTCTTTCTTAGGACCACAACACAATAACCCAGCCGGGACTCGAACATATACCCCTTTATCTGGAGTCCTAGTGCAAGCCATAAAACCTCCTCCTTTTCCCGGAGGGGGGGGGGGGGGGGTACGTGGTAGACATAAACTTACCAGGTCGTCTTTCCAGTAGGCATATGGATGCTGCACATGATGGAAATCTTCATTATCATCCTGTCAGAACATGTCAGAACAACATCATCAACAAAGAATTATACAATTATACACGCATTTACATTGGTTCTTACTTGTGATCTATTGACAGACAGACACAAAGATGACGTAAGAATGATAACTTTTGCCTCTTGATCATATGAAACAAAAAGATTACATGTCGCCAAGCGCCATGCATCCGTTTAGCAGTAACTCACAGAAGAAATCAAAATGTGTTAAGGACATCAGTGACACACTGGCTACCCCTCTGTGCCACTTTTTTGTTCTTATTACATTTTGACGTCATCGGTGATCTATTGCTAAATTGACGCATGGCAGCCTGGAATTTGTTAGTTTAACAGAGAAAAACAAAGTTCATAACAAATTGAAGCTAATAATCGGCATCCACAGTTGTGGAGTATAAGCGCTGTGAGCATAACCACCAGTTACAGAAGCTGATGCAACGCATACAATTTTCAAAAGTTACTCACGGAAAACAGGTTTACTCTTCTGTCCCAACCGACGGAGATGATATATCTGTAACACAAAAGACAACAGTATTAGGTATTTGGGTCGATGGTTCAATTCTAACGAAAAATTGCTGAGTTCTTAAAAACAGTTTTACATTCTTTTGTGAAGTTTGTGGAGAGTTGTCGACAATGGCCAACGACTCTCTTTCTAAATCAATAATCTACTATTGTTATCCAACTACACCTAGACGAGTACAAATAACGCCATAGACGAGTACAAATATCACGCGGTATTTGTACTCGTCTATTTTAGTACCGGTTAAACAGGTTTTCTCGCATCGCGCAAGCGAAGAATTGGATTGTAGTTACGAAAAAAAAAAAAAAATGGCGGACAATTTGAATCATATTTCCGACGACGAAGAGTCAGAATGGCTGGCAAATAAAGATCCAAGTTCATTTGATGAATCGAACGAAGAAAAACAGCTTGACGACCAGAAAATTTCTTCATTTAACGAAGAAAATAGAAACAGCAACACAACAACGCGCCAATTCCATTCCGCTTCGCATACTTCTGTCACGCACTCCCCGTAAATAAATATCCGCGAAATTCGCCCGCACTGAAATAACAGTTTGGCGTGTTGGATAATAAATAACTTATTAGACGTTTTGTTGTGTAGTATCGCTGAGTATTTTTACTCGTTATTTGTATTTTGACTCGCCCTACGGGCTCGTTAAAATACGGCACAACTCGTAAAAATACTCAGCGATACTACACAACAACACGTCTAATAAGATATATATCTACTAACCTTGCACCACATCAATCTATTTTTCCATAGAAATACATATTTAAAGTTCTCACTCGCATTTTTATTCTAAGCGCGGTTCCATACAGATGGTTCAAATTTAAGCAGAAATTTACAGCAGTGAATGCCTCACTGTACCTGTTTTTATTCAGAACTAAGTATGTTAAATCTGCCACTTCGTCCACGTCACTCCCTAGGACCAAACAAGAAAAAATTGAAACAAATGACAGAAGCTTTTCACCAAAGCCATAGACAAATACTTCAGTTACATATACTGGTATGGCTCAGTTACGAGGTAGTCCCCACAGAGCTGAAGCCAGCTTCTGGCCAACCGCCACACATACACGATGGTAAGGCAGGCAAACAAATTGTTAGATAAAGAGCCCTAGTACAGACTGGCGAAGAGCAATAAAGCAGTTTTTCAATTAAGTGCGGAAAGTGATCCACAACTGCAACAGCCGTGCTTTCCTTCGCTCTCTAATTGTTCTGCAAAAATTCCCACCCCCCCCCCCTCATAATCAAATGTGAAACTAAAACCACCACGACTTAGTCACTAATGCATCAGACAGTTTCCTGTGTTTACTTTAAGTTCTCGCTGTTTCTTTCTTCAAGTTTCGATTGTGTCAGATCCCCCACCCCACCCCCCCCACACACACAAACGCATCCATATGTTAGTTAAGATTAGCGATGAGCAAGACAGTACGATTTCATACGAGTTGCTTGTTTTCCAAACAGAAGCCTAACCTTTTTCTAGTGTTCTTAGACAGTGGCCATTGTTGTAGTTCCATATTCTAAGCCGGCCGTCTCTTCCGCCAGTTATTAATCTGTGCAACGAAAAAGAAAGGATGGCTTAAACTCAAGAATTCTGTTGAATACCCTAACATTTCAGGACAACGGAACTGAAGCTCTCAAAGAGAGGTCAAGAATTTCCGCAGTAAAATTATTACTGAAGAAGGACGCTAAACATTTGTCACAAGAGAGGGACAGAAAAAAATTATTCTCTCAACAGGATTCGAGGCCCAAATAAAGGGATACTACACCTACTACCTAGGGAACCCTAAATTTTTTGTTTATTATTCCCCTGTTGCCCAAATGCATCAGGAGTTTCAATAACGTTTTCCATAACATAGACGGCGGTGAAAGGTAAGCGGCTTTTACTGAAACCTATTGAAAGATTTATTTTTAATAATCAATTAATCAACTAAATAATCAACTACCCGCAACACACGCACAAGGTTTACATAAGTGTAACTCAACAATACAAGGGACCACTGTAATCGTATGCTATGGTGGTTCTTACTGAAGTTTTCGTCTTCAAGTTTCGAATGTAAGAGGAACAAAAAGGTTTTAAAATCTGTTGAGCACTTTGTCGCGATGTGTAGATGTTATTTGCCAAAAAATTGTTTGCTAACCTTCTTTCCGTTGAGTCAAAGCTCATGCATGTGACAGCTTGATCTCCATGTGCTTGGGAAAACTCAAACACTGAGCGGCCTGTCTCCAAATCCCAAACTTTAACCACCTGAGGAGAGAAAACGCGAATCAAGGGACACGGTTTAAAGGACTGGTTCCGCGAGCTGCAACATGAGGCAGGACTTGTGTTTGGATTGGCCATTCAAGCGGGCAAGGCGGCCGAAATTCCCGCTTTGATCTCGCAGATCAAAATATTTCTCGCAGCCGGTTTACATACTTCGTAACTTGTGAGGAACTTTCTCTGCTACAAGAATCCTTGCTAGTAGTTTTTACAGCAGTGGAATTCAGTACCAAGTTTTGAGGACCATGAAAAACCAAACAAACAAACCGATGGGTTTCGTATTTCTTTTTCCGTTCTTTGGTATAATCGTGAATAGTTTAACCATAAAATTAATCCTTGCTAGAAAAGAAAGTTAATTTCAAGGAAGTTAATTCGTATTAACTTACGGAATTTTCCGAAGCTGTGACGATATGTTTAAAGCTTTTGTTGTATTTCAGACACATCACTGGCTCCTTGTGAGTAGTTATCATATCTTTTGACGAACTTCTGCAATTCGAATAGAAAACATCTACCCGTTCAATGCAAGGAAAATGCTGAAGGGCGAAAAAGTTGGCTAAAAACAGTGGCTAATAAAACAACGTAAACAATCATAAGATACATATTTCTACATGGATTTTAATGGTTATTTTGTTTTTGCAGCTAGAATGTCTGATTTGTAAACAATACAGCGACCCCCCCCCCACTTCCCCTCGAACCAGGACGACTCGATTTTGAGATAGGCCAACAGAGAATTGTTGTGTTAAACTTACTGACCTGTTCTTCAGAGGCAAAAGAGCTATTTGCTCAGATGTGGCAACAGCAAGACCTCTACTGGCGGAGTTGTAATGAATGGCTGGCAATTCACAACGAGAACATTTTCAGTTACATGGTCAAGAGCAAGTAATGGATCAGTCATATCTATCACTTGGTTTTAAGGGAAACGGAGGGGGAATCAGTCGTAGCTAACAGAAAATGAAGGGGGGTGACCATAGAAAATGGAATTTTCTTTCTCCCACTACCCCTCTCTCCCCCTCTCCCCTCCCCCATCCTTCTTAGGAGTCTGGCTAGGCAGTCTACGGTTTTCTGATAAGGTCAATTTATATTGCATCGGTAGAATAAAGAAAACAGGTATTTAAAGCTAACAGTTCATTTGAACAAGCTCAGCAGTCCTACAGTTGCTGCTCCACTGAAAGTCAAACTTTTATACTTCAAATTCTGTTGTATATATTAAGAGCAATTACCTGCACAGATTTTATATACTGTTACTTGCACATAATCACCATGGGAGGGGAGGGAGGATCGTCGGAATACCACAGAGCCTTAGGCGGGATCGAGTAAATTTCACTGTGATCCCCCTTCTCAGTGATAAATAATGACCGTACTCTAAATACTAAATTTGTTTCATTTTCATAAAAAAATCGAAATGGTAAAACATTTTTGAGAAGAAAGCAGAGTTTTAAAAATTGGGAAGGGTTAGTGACAAGGAGAGGGAAGGAATTGAGGTTTTTAACAGGGTTTCAATAATAATAATAACCTTTATTTTAAGAGGGTGACACCGATTACTTTGAAAGTATTCTCCCTAGTGGCCCTCTAAAACACCCACCCATCCCACCCCAGGGGAGGACATCCATCACACAGTAATCTCGTGTGGGAAATTAGCGTCTCCTACCCCAACCTTGCAGGAGACGGGACCTCCATGTATTCGTCCCTATCCGAGAAGACTAGAATATCTAACCATTTCTTGATGTTATAGAAAGGTAGCAAATTCTTCTCAATTATTTTAAGACCCTGAGTGTTGGTCCGGCCGGGGCTCGAACCCTCGACCTCCCGCACAACAGTCCAGTGATCTATCCATTGAGCTAACCTAATCAGAGAGCTTGTAAGAGCGTAAACAGTAATTGCGTGTATTTTCTCAATCAGCTCACTTCTCGGCACCAGTACTTACCCGCTAAATCTCCTCTAATCTTGTGTGCTTTAGGTCGTACGGTCAGCAGGCACGTGTGATCATGGAGATCCCAGACCTGATCATTTAAATGGATCGCAACGTTAGTAAAACTACACAACATGGGATAGTTATGATTGACATTTCGCTTAGTGGTAAGTAGAAAAACAGAAAATAGAACACATTTCGATTTAGAGTCTAAATCGAAAACTGGCCAAATAGAACAAAATAAAACATTTTCTAGGGAACCTGAAACTTAAGTAAAAACAAAAAGGAAACTGCCTGAAGCGCACCACAACGTGAGTTACTAAGTCACGACTTGTTTTAGTTTGAATCTGATAGGTTGAGAAAATGATTTAAGATTTCCTGTCCGAGCAAAGAGCATAGTAAAACAAAACCAAGGCAACCCCGGGTTACTTGACACTCAAATGAGTGTCGACAATAATCCGTGTTTGTGTTTTGCTAAACTTTACTCTGTGATTGGCCCAAAAAACTCACACCTCCCTCTCAACCAATCAGATTCAAAACTAAACCCACCCCTGATTCGGTCACTCGCGTTTTTGCGCCCTTGATGCAATATGCCTGTTTTTACTTGAAGTTCTAATTGGTTAATGATGATGTCAACCTTCGCTCCAATAGACGGCTGTAATTACTTTGGTTTTAGTATTTCGAAACTCAAGTAAAAACTGATTGAATGTATAGACGTGATGATCATACACAGTTAGTGGAAAACTTGTTTAGTAAGGCTCGGGATACCATGCTTTGTCGCCATACCTTAACAGTTTTGTCCGTAGATATACTGAATATTCTGTCATCTTCTGGACAAATAAACAAATGAAAAATCGGCGCCGTATGTCCTCTCAAAAGACCAGTCGGTTTACTAATAAAAACAAAAAACAAAATACGTCGAAAAGTACGTCCATAACCAGCCGAGAATGGTGTTAAAGGCCACTGTGCCTGAAAAGGGGCCGTAAGGCGAAATACAAAGACGAGAGCCTCTTCGCAAACTCAACAGACGGTGGCCAGCGGTCTTCCAGGGGACGGTAGACCGCCAGTAACCGGCTTTTATTGAAACCCTTGAATCAACTGCTGCGACGACTTATATTTAAGTAGAAAAGAGAAGGTGTTGTATCTATTTAACTGCACGTGAAACAACACAGATTCTTAGTGACGTCACTAGTAGGTAGAAAAAGATGCTTATTCGTCTTGGAACAAAGAGCGATTGTAATTCTCATGAGGAATCGAACCCAAGACCTTCGGATTTCGTACTCTGATGACGCTCTAAAGTGAGTTACGCCAACAATACGTTCGTATGTGACACGCGCTCTGCATACTGTCAGGATCAGAAGTGTCGAAAGCGACATGTGCAATCTTCGTTGTCGTTGTATATTTTTACATTTTTCTCCATTCGCACGCATGTTTTGAGGGAAAAGGAGTTGATTTAAGGGAGATAAATCATTTCAACAGTTAAAAGTACGTCTCAGAGTTTGAAATATGCGAAGTTTGGAGCTGCTTGCGAGAAAAATTCTGGCTGGCAAAAGTGCTAATAAGCCCAAACATCATTTGTAAATTTTCTTTTTCACATTGTGTGGCTGAGAGAAGTTTAGATGTATCGGGCTGAACATTTTAGAGAAGGGTAAATTTGTCCCATATTTCGATTCAGTAACAAAAATTTTGTGGCTTGATAGGAAAATGAAGAGCTTCTGCTAATGAGAAAAATATATGTAGACAAAGTTTCTCCTATGGAAAGCAGGTTTCTTGGCCAAAAATCTTATTTGGACAGAGAGCGTTGAATACAAATTATCAACTTAAATGAAAACGGTTAATACCTTGGAACGTAAGGGTTCCACATTCGCACAAGCCTGTCCATTCCTTGAGGGAGAGAAAATCGATTTTGGTGAGTCTGAGATATTGCACGTACACATACTCCAATACTGTTGGGATCACAATTCAACAGTTTGAAACTTCGTTGGGAAACTCATAACTACAAGGGGCCTTACCACATGCTTCAACTCTTGTAACTAGATAAATATGCTTAGCGAACATGGTAAAACATTCTATAAGGACTGTCTAACGATTTAAATCATACGTATGATGCACGATCCTCGCAGTAAAGAGCGCTATTTATGCAATAGCGAAAATCAGACCTGAAAAAAATCAGGCCTGTACGGGATTCGAACTACTGACCTCTGCGATACTAGTGCAGCGCTCTACCAATTGAGCTAACAAGCCAACTGGGAGCAGGCCGTTAAGTTGATTCGTAATAAACCCGTGATGATAAATCAGATACTACGAATCAACTTAACGGCCTGCTCCCAGTTGGCTTGTTAGCTCAATTGGTAGAGCGCTGCACTATTATCGCAGAGGTCAGTGGTTCGAATCCCGTACAGGCCTGATTTTTTTCAGGTCTAACTTTCGCTATTGCACAAATAGCGCTCTTTACTGCGAGGCCAAGGATCGTGCATCATACGTATCTATAACCGCAGTTCAAAATATATAAACTTCATATATTCATCGTATCTGATTTAAATCATCGGTGTTATGGGAGGCTTAATCACTTGATTTAATTCAAATCATTTTAAATCAGCATGCCCTACGTTTGACCACCGTGTTCACCATGAAACACATTAGGGCAGTTTTTAATTGACTGTTGTTAACCAAAAACAAGTAATCACAACAGGCAATGATAAAAGGTTTGCGCCATAACTAACCAATGAGGACTTACGCAAACTACTAAAAGCGCGGGAAACTATAACTATAACCATAACTAACCAATGAGGACTTACCAAAACTACTAAAAGCGCGGGAAACTATAACTATAACCATAACTAACCAATGAGGACTTACGCAAACTACTAAAAGCGCGGGAAAAGGCGGGTGACCAAGTCACGTTTAGTTTCCGTTTCGTATCTCATTGGTTTGGAGCATGGCACGAGTTTTCTGGACCAATCGAAGTAAGGCAGAGCCAAAGCAGTTCCGGATTACTTTCGACATTCAACGGAAAACTTCTCTCAGAGAAAATACAAGTAGTATCACAGACACACAATGCCACTTTAGAAAAAGGGTTGAAATTACTCCCCACCTCCAGTTATAATGACATTTTTTTCTTTACAGAAGTCAAATGTTTTGACTCCTTTGTACACTTTGAACACTGTCTGGTCACTGTCCGCCCGCCTTCTTGGCTGCAGATCACGGGAAGTGAAATTTTGAATTTTCTTTGAAGCACCAGTGGAATCTTTTAATTGAGATTCTACATGGGTGCTGCCCATTGTTTGACCTGAAAACCAAGAATATCATGCTTTACTCAATGAACGCCTCACAATTTGCCACGTTCCTTTCCAAATACGTTCCTTCAGTTAGAGTGTAGCAAGAAGTCATTTAACTATAGACTTAATATTATGGCTATGCGATTTATAACAGTAATTTGGATCTTATTTCAATTCATTATCTCATTTCATTTTAACGTGTTGGTGAAGTTTGCTTGTTTCATTTTTCATCTTTCCATCTTATTTCATCCTTTCGGGTGTTAAAAAGTAGTCTTTTCCTGAGGCCTTCAATGATAGTAATTTTAGTGATCAACTGGGTGACTGAGTCACCCTTTCAAAATAGGGAATCTATTTGTCTGTCCGTCTGTCGGTCTGTACAATAGTACGTATACACCTTTATTTATCTTATTATTATCCTACAACATTAGAAGTATACGTATTAATGTGGAAAAAACGGTTGTACTTAGTAACCGAAAAAAACAAAAAAAACAAAACCAGCTTACTCCGCCTGAGTCGGGCGTTTCTCTGTTTTCAGTGTAGTTTTTGAGTCAATTCATAACGATTTAAAGCGATTTACTCGGTTTTCTTAGTTCATGTTCTCATATAGTATGTGGCCCCGCTCACAAACGAGTAAATTGTGGCTACATTCACAACGCACGTGGCTGCAAAATTGGAATTGGCCTGGGTTCGATCCGTCGTCGGCGAACAGTGGATGGAAGGGAGGTAAAAGAGAGATACCCAGATTTTTCTTTGTCTTTGAGCATTTGGAAGAACGGCTAGGTAACTCACCAATAACCAAAGCTGTTTCAGGGTGATTTGAACAAGATATGACGGCTCTCAAAGAGTCATAATACTTCAGCTGTGAGACCCAGTCTTCGTGGACTTTCCACCTGAAACAAAACCATCACAACATCTTTAAACTTCGGTTTGGTCTGGACAAAACCCATTTTATCAGCTCCTTCACCAAACACAAGCACGAAATTCCAGAGCTACCCTACAAGATGTCGGTCTCCAATACAAACAAGAATCAATTGCAAAGAACAAAGAATTGACTTTGTCGCAGTTTCTTTCAAGATTACAGTGCAAAGTCCTTCATTCAAACAGTAATGTGATACCACAGGCTTACCATCTTAAATATCAGTGGTTTCGGGTTTCTATGGTAATGGGTTCCTGTAGCATTTACATAGCCGTTACGAATGTAGTTCAAATATATTGCCTTTAGAATCTGTCCCTAGTAGTCAGTCTTCAAAAAAAATCAGCTCCGAATAAAGATTAATGGTTCATTACTTGTTTGGAAGCGTTTTTTCTGCCAGGAAGCCTCAAAATCGCTCGTTTGGGGCTTTCAAAGTCTGGCGGTTAATTCGGCTCGCTCTGTATAGTGAAAAAATGCGACAAGGCAGGCAGCTTAGGCATCCAGATCGCATACCACCTCGTATTCGAGACAAAAATGTTTTACCTTCTAGGTCTTATTTTCCCACCGAAATTCAACAGGCCACAGAAGGATTATCCAGCTGTTACGGTGACTCGGTTTTCAATCATTCCATTCAACGGTGTACGAGACAATGGAATGCAAAGTCGTAGATTTGGAGCTCTTTTAGGGATCCGGACAAGAGGGGTACTGAAAGGAATTCCAAATTTCTAGGGATCCGGACAAGAGCATCCTCGGAGACCCAGGGGCTGAGTCGATTTCAAGTTAGGGCATGAAGAGCCCCTGGGGACATTGTCTTACAAGACTAGTTCCAAACGGTCGCAGTCGTTCTGCCATCTGATTGGTGCCAGAAAACCCTTGTGTTTTTCTGCCCAATCAGAGTGAAGTGTGCTTTAGAGTCCTTTCGTGTGTTTTAACACGGACATATACTAGTAGCTCAGTTGCTCGCTATGTTTGTTTGGACCGTGCGACGGAGATTTGCTTAAGGTGAAAAGTTTCAGTCTCAGCGCACAATGTAAGAGAAATCGATCATGTCCGCGAAAATCTTACCGGAAATTGTACTGAACACTTTCGCAGGTATCACTAGACAACGTGTTTTAAAGTTTGCGAGGTTTGTACACAACACGATGGTTGCAGTCATTGATATGTCGCTTTAAACGTTAAAGGAGTTTTAAGCTTAAATCTTTCTAGATTTTGTACATAATTTGCTGTGACTGAAACTTTGACAATCCCGGGAAGTTATTTCGTCGCACGGGCCACGCAGGTATGTCGAGCAACTGGTTCTTGCGCAACTTTCCGTGCGTGCCAAAATCTAATCTCATCTTCGCTTGAAAAAAAAGAAAAACTGAGCGTGGAAACTTTTGCTTATTAGATGTGGGTAGATGATCCTGTTCTACTAAGCTCACATTTGCAATAAAGTAAACCCGCCCTTTCCATCCAATATTTCTTGGTCTTTGGTTTTGTTTTTCCCATTGAAATCAGCATCGGATCGATTCCCAATGATCAAAGGTATTTAACTTGGTCTTAAACAATCGACAGAAGAGGTTAACCCACAATGACCAAAGGACAAGAAGAGAATCCGTGGCCCTCCTAGCTCGAGAATTTCAACACTCTAGGCAGCAGTTGAAAGATTAAACTCTTTCCAACGCCCTTCGGTAACTGCCCGAAAACATCTCTCCTTCCCGCGATGTTCTCGTTAATAAGTTTTTGTTCAGATTTTAATTAGCTAACCGGAAACACAGCTAAGCTTTCTCTTAGCACTTGCTGGAGGTCGTCCACGAACTCAACGTCAGAAAGCTACGTAGGCGAATGCGCCAGTTGCTCGACATACCTGCGTGGCCCGTGGGACGAAATAACTTCATGGGATTGGCAAAGTTTCAGTCACAGCAAATTATGCTTAAATCTCCTTTAACGTTTAAAGCGACATATCAGTGACTGCAACCATCGTGTTTTATACAAACCTCGCAAACTTTAAAACACGTTCTCTAGTGATACCTGCGAAAGCATTCAGTATAATTTCCGGTAAGATTTTCGCGGACAATCTGATCGACTTCTCTTACATTGTGTGCTGAGACTGAAACTTTTCACCTCAAGCAAATCTCCGTCGCAAGGTCCAGACAAACATAGCGAGCAACTGAGCTACTAGTATATGTCCGTGTTAAAACACACGAAAGGACTCTAAAGCACACTTCACTCTGATTGGGCAGAAAAACACAAGGGTTTTCTGGCACCAATCAGATGGCAGAACGACTCCGACCGTTTGGAACTAGTCTTGTAAGACAATGTCCCCAGGGGCTCTTCATGCCCTAACTTGAAATCGACTCAGCCCCTGGGTCTCCGAGGATGGGACAAGATGGGTACAAAAAGGAATTCCGAATTTCGGACCCAGCCACCCTACCCGAGGTACAAAAATCTGAAAAATGTGAAAAATTGTATCCCCTGTCGGGCCCCCAAAGGCGCTACTTTGTACTTCTGGCGGATGTCGTAAGCCAAGATCGACCAATAAGAATCGAGAAAGTTTTTGTCAACATTCTCAGGAAAACCCATTGAGTGTTAAATACGATAACCGAAACGCATGTTTGGAATTCCGGAGCTGATTTTTTTTCGATGACTGACTACTAGGGACAGATTCTAGAGGCAATATATTTGAACTACATTCGTAACGGCTATGTAAATGCCACAGGAACCCATTACCATAGAAACCCGAAACCACAGAGACTTAAGATGGTAAACCTGTGGTGATACTTATCCGTTAAACAGCGATAAACTCTACCTGATACAGGTGAACCTTGCATTATCCGAATTCACAACACTGAAGCAGACAGAAAACCAGGATTAGAGACTTAAAACTAGTACGTAAAAACTGCATCAATTGGCCTTCAGTTTTGAATTGTTGATATCATATTTCTTATCAGTAAGAGAAAGTGTTTTAGTCCAAGGGTAATTTAAACAAAATTTAGCACATTCACCATATGAAACGAACAATGAATCAAAACATGGTTATCTGGTTATGCCATATAGAGCGAGTCTATAACCAAGGCAAGTGTAGCAAATGTACCGATAAATTCTCAACTTTCATCTACTAAACCATTGGTTTCTGAAATACGTGAAGAACTGATTTAATGTGATAGTGTACGCGCTGATTATCCGGGTGAGTGTAGTCCTGACAAGGACTGTTGTCGGTAGCGGTGACTAACCTTTCGACAACCGGTCTTAGTGGAGGTCATCATGCATCAGAGTCAAGTGAATGGTTGTTGTCAGTCGAATGTTCTAAGGCCCTGTTTACAAGCAGGTAGGGTAACCCTAGTGCTAGGGTTACCCTGGCAGGTGGGTTACCTTAACGCTCCCACATTTCTTCTTTTTTTCATCGACTTGTTTACAAGGCAGCTAGGGTAACCCTAGCTGCCTTGTAAACGCTCTGCTGGGGATAACTCGCCTACCCGGGACAACTTTTTACTTGTTTCCAGACCCATTGAACATTGATAACAATGTGTGCGGTTACTAAGCATAGTTAAGTTGTTCCGGGTGGTAGGGTACCCTACCTGTGAAATTTTGCTTGTAAACCCGGGCTATCTTTGACCCGCCTGCTAGGGTAACCCTAGCACAAGGGTTACCCTCCTTACTTGTAAACAGGGCCTAAGTCTGGTTCGTAGAAACTGATTGGTCAGACTCAAGTGGCCTAAATCGGTCGTGATTGGTCTGTTTCTATCCGTTGGTAAAGTTGACATGATTTTAATTAAATAACAGTAATTTACGATCATGATGATTACAAACAAGGTAAATGAAAATCAAACGAAGAAACGACTAAAAGAACATACCTGATGGTTAAGATACATGGAGACACTCAAGGAAAATGTGTTTACATACCTATCTATATTTACACTAGCTATCCCTTCAACTTTTGGCATCTTCTTCCAATTTCTGTAAAATTAATGAGGAAAAATATTAAATTTGTTAAACCAACAAATCCACAAGTAAACTGGAAACACTCAAAACCATTGACAATAACAAAAACAAATACCTTCAAAAAAATAAAAGTTTTGGTCTATATTTCTGTTACATTCAAATGTCATGCACCTCCTTGAACAAGAAACAAATTCAAAACAGACCATGCTCTTTATCAAGAGGATACAGATCTACACATACTTAAAAAATTCATCACAAATCCAAGAAACCTTAAGTACTTAAATTGTGATACAGTCATGTAGACAGTTTTTTTTTTTTGAAGATGTTGATTTCATTGAACATATTTTGTTTGCAGTAAGTGAATCACAGTATAAAGGAAACAAGCACCAACAAAAGAAGCTCTTGATTATTAAACAAATTCTCCTTGTCAGCACTTTTGGAGTTGTATGGAGAAGAGTGTTGAGAATATTCATACTGATGTTCTAGTCAGTTTAGGCTAAAACTCTATATCGAAAAGTGGTACCTTAATGTCTCCCCTACAGAGGTCATGATGAAAATATTTACACATCCCTAGAACAAAAAATTGCCATTATAAATCACCCATTATCATTGTGAGCATCATGATCATTTCAGTGGACTGTTTTGGCTTTCACGCATCTATGGAGAAATTACCTGGCTGTCTCCATAAAGAATAATACATTCATCTTGTCCTGTTGAACTATAGAAAGAGAAAAATCAACTTTAAAATCATTCTAAACATGCAGCTTTTGAAACCTTTCCCAGATGTGTAATACTCTAATGTATGTACTAAACATAATTATGTCAACAACAAAAATGTTCAATCTGTTTTTTATTTTGTTTGCGTTTTGAACACAGTGATGATTATTGGTATCACTGACAGAATCATCATGAGGCTGTGGGACAATAATGTTTTTTTTTTTACATTTTTACAAGCAAGCAGAAGCAAGAGTGAGGCAAATGTAAGAAACGAATGGAGCTAGAGCAAAACACTTTTTTGCTTGCCGTTCATGCTCTCCTTACACTTGCTTTGAAATTGTCTCCCCTTGCCTATAGGTAAAAATAACGCCTTTTCAGATTAGGTTTTATTACAGAAAAACTACACTTTTTAAGAATATGGAAGAGCTTTTCTTTGATTCATATAATCAGCAAAGTCTAATGGTAACACAATGATGATGAGAGAAGTTCAACCACACTGTCTAACTTGTTTTTACTCACCAATAATCAAGTCTAAGAGGAGTTGTCTCCAGACCAGTGATTTGACAATAGGGCTCAAATGTTGATAATTCAAAAAACTGAATTTCCCTATCCCTACAAGGAAAGAGTTATGTCAGTTTTAAAAGTTGTTTTAAAACAAAAATACAGTACCCATTTTGGTAAGATTTTAATGATCCCAGAGAAAAAAAATTAACCCTTTAATTCCCATTAAAACAGCAACAGAGGCAACAATAACAACAACAACAACAATGACAAATATACTGTGTATGTACTGACTGAGTGGGGGGGGGGGCAGGTGAGAGTTTAGTTGGCTCAAGGTCATGATGTTCACACTCAGTGCATCAAGGTCCCTGCTTCATGACGTTGACAGAGAGCCAAATATTTTCATATCTGGCCAGACCAAATTCAGTCAATAAGCATTTTATCATAATATGACCACTTTGAAAATTTTGTTCCAAGCAAAACAGTACAGGTACTTGCACAACCACAAAAAAGATTGCATGAATTAATATGGGGATTAAGTTCCTCCTTCTATAACCCAATTGTAATGTAATGTAATGTGAAGTACGATTACGATTACAATAAAGCTGTTATGAATTGTACATTAAAATTTTTCTTTTGTTTTAATACGTCAGAATTCATAAAAAAATGTGTCTTTTTAAACTCTTCTATTTTTCCTCACAGTTTTCTTTTAAAAAGGCCATGTGAGTGCAGGGCCAGACAGCTTTTTCTGGACCACTCACATCAACCTATCCAGCCCTACATGACAGCTTTTATTACGGTTTTCTACAGGATTGCATGTGTGGCACCAAATTACTCAACAAATGATAAATCACGATTATAGTCTGTACAAATCAATTAACTCCTGCTAATGAACATCATTCCTCTATTATCTCTTATGTAAAAATTTGAATAAATTCAGTCTACAAGTGTATGCAAAATCCCATTCCCTAATACATTTCTTGAATAAAACAAATTAAATCGAAAACTGTAATCATTGTACTAGTAAACTTACCCTGTTGAAATAATAAATTTGTTAAATTGAGGCATGAGTACAAAATCTGTAATCCACTTTGTCTTCTTTGTTGAGCTTTCAAACTACAAAAGTTTAACAGAAAATGTGATAAATTCACCTTAAACATACTCTTACTTTAAGCACAATAACAAATGTAATAAACAATGGGACATAATTATCGATTCCTACCTGTTAAGTTCTAATTAATTTAATTAATGATCCTTCTTACGAACTATCTTTCTGGTATTATATTATTACTTTTGTCAGTCCTGAAAATGCAACTTTAACCAATGGCACCTTGCAATTCACTGGAGTTTGAGCAAGATGCTTCTCTGTGCCACTATACCAACCCCTCTGCCAAGGAACTAGTTTTCCCAACCAAACATTTTGAAAAAAAAAAAAAAAAACTCAAAAGAGAACATATGAAAAGAGATATCAACACTGAAGTACAAATAACAAATTTACTGATATTACAATTGTTTTTAAATGACTAGAGGATCAGAAAAACTAAATATGTACACCTGTAATACAAGTTATTTTCCCTTAGTCCAAAACAATGTTTTGTTGCCTTGCCTATTTCTTTGAAGAGTTTATTTCTATGATTATATGTCTTTCTACTCTTTTAAAAAAAAGGTGGTTTTCTAAGTTAAAAATACCAACAACATCTTGGCAATGTGAAAAAATTAGCTCAGGTATAATCATAATGCTAATAATGATATTTTGCATGCATTCCTTACTTGCTCACAATTTCCCTTACCCCCCTAAAATATAACAGAGCCTGGATACTTAATAAAGTCTGCATTAATGAGAGGTCCCTAAAGTATAAAACCACTGACCCTAGATGACAATACTCACATGAACTGCATGTTTCATTCTTTTAAACTCCAAATTTTGAGACCAAAATGAAACGAGACCATCCTTTAAAGTTTAAACAAGATAATTTCATTAACATGATTGTATTGCAAGACCTGCTACTTGCTGTTTGAGTACATGGAGATGAATATTGATAATTAAAATAAAATAATGATGTAAGTGATAACAACCAAGATGCAATAAAATCTTCACAGATTTAATGGTACAGCTTCTTCATTAGTCTCCTCTCCCAGCCGTTCTTTGTCTCAGGATCCCTGTGTCTCCCTGGAGACACAGGGCTCCCAAGACAAAGAACGGCTGCGAGAGGAGACTTCTTCTTCATTGAGTGTTGCAAAACCAAATCAAGAGGTTCCTTGGTTGGTGATCATTTCCTTAATTCTTGTGACTTCAATGTTTTATTCAGGGGTGATATTGTTAAGAGAAATTAGATGCACTTACATCACTCTTAAGGGTGAAAGAAAAATATCACAATGAGCCAGACCACTGAAAACTGCAAAAATCAAGCAAATCCTCTAAACTGCACAACCATGAGTAACCAAGGTAATTTGGTAATATCAACTAAGTTGAAATTGTAAATTTGCCACTGTAAAGAGTTAAAAGCTGACATTTTGAGTGTTAGCCCTTCGTCAGAGCGAATGATGAAGGCTGACAAAGGGCTAACGCTCGAAACGTCAGCTTTTTAACTCTTTATGGTGGCCAATGTACAATTTCAACTTAGTTGATATTACCAAATTACCTTGTTATCCCCACCGATGCAGCACCACAGTTTCTTTAGAAACTTACCCCATTTACCCATGAGTAACCAAGTTACAACCCAGTGCTCCTCAATGTGTTCATGTATATGCAGCCAAGTTTTTACAAGGTGATCAAAAGACAAAATTATCAAAGCAAAATTAAATGAATGCAATCCTCAATTTCTATCCACACTCAATATAACAAATTGCTCAGTATTAACTTGCACCTCAACCTTTTTGTTAAGGTTGGGAATATTCCTTTATTGAAAGTTTCTCTCTTTCCTGATCCAGTACTCATGTGATAATCTATAAAAAAAAATTGCTTCTTACCTTGCTAACAACAAGGAAGTTGTTGTCTGCTGTATGGCACAGTCGTATCACATGTTCTCTCTGAGAGGAATTGGAGTTTTCACTCATTGCAATAATTGCAGGCAGAGTAAAAGCAGTCTGTAAAAAAGTTAAGTTTACATGTTAGCCATACAATTTAATAAATGGAATGATATGAAACTAAATAAATGCAGAATTAATTTGCAGCATATTTGGGTAATTTATAAAATGCAGTTATCATCAGTAGCAACATAGGCTCAGTGTTATTTTAAAGGCATTGTCCAAGCTATGTGGCTATTACCATTTATTTATGTGGGCTTAACGATTGAATTGTTGATATATTGCCGATATAACTAGAAACTGAAGAGTTGGACTGGATGCCAGATTTAGCTTACAGAACGTGAAGGTTTCACATTAATTTTCTAGCCAAACAATTTGCAGAAGCCCGATTAAGAAAAGAAAGAAACATGATTAACAGAATTTGAAAGAGAAACTGCATAAAAATAACTTAAAATCCAATGTATTATTTTTATACCCATAAGCTTTCCAAGATACAGATTTTGAACATGCCCAAAATTTGTGTTGCATTTTACAAAAAATTACTATAACTGCAACTTTGCAGAATGTGTAATAGTAAATAGAGCTCTAGTAACCTTAACCACTCAAGCCTATCATGTATATCACTGTATTGCCTGTGACATAACTGGAATCAGTTACTCTTCAATAAAACTGTGTATCAAAATTTTGGGTTTGGTAACAATTATAACACTCTTTTACACCAGTTCTGTTTTAATTTATTTCATACCTCAACAGATTAACTAATCATATGCATATTAATTTTAAATCTCAATTTTTAATGAACTGACTTACAACTTGCAATGCCACAAGAGCCAAGGGCAAAAATATGATGTTAAACAGGCACACAAATAAGTTGCAGAAAACTTATTAGCACAAAATAATTATTATTGATTGGCCAGCTGCAGGGATTTCATTAATTTCAGAAGTAGGTGTATATTAGGACATACAGCAGGAGGAAGACAGTTCAGTAGTAATTGAATGTTTTCAAAAAACATGCAAAAACCAGGAGGTGAAATGGCCATAGTAGCCAGCTCCTTTGGGGAGAGTAGCCACCAGAGTTCATAGGTTGCCAGCTTTCTAATGAAATCCCTGACAGGCTAAATTTGAAAATTTTTACAATCTACTGTTAATACCCTCTGATTGATAATCATTGACTGGGTACACTGGCCCTCCCAGTAGGTACATGTTCCCTGAAATTTGTTAAATACAACTGGAGAGTGGGAAGACTACTACAACTTTTAACAGACCTCTTTAGATCGCAAGTATGAATCCTCTTTTTCAGCATATTCAAGTTGCATGAATGTGCAAAATTCGTCCTGACAGAGAGAGAAAGTAAAAAAGAACTATTGAAGAAAGATAAATATTTTTTGCATTTTAATGGACCTGGACTTAATTGCAGTCCATAAAATGCAACAAAAGAAATTGACCAATATCCAGCCATCTTGACCGCACACTTGGCCAATAACGCATTATAATTGTAAGATTTTTTATGCAAAAAAAGAACAATTTTTGAAACAATTGTCCAATGACTTTTAGAGTGCATGCACATGTCAGACTAGCAAAATGCTTAATATACAAGGCAAATTCCAACAAGCATGCCTTAAAAAAGGTCACAAATTAAAATATTATAATTATAAAAAAAACACTAATAAATTAAAGAACACAATGCAATCTACAGTTTTCAAAATTGAAATTGACCAGAAGGTTACTTAAGCAGACAAGATTATCAAATTTGTTATAAATTTTGCAACTGTACAAATTATGAATCACATCCTTTTAAAACATAGCTGTTTCTGTTTTTTGATCAGGTGTGATGGACAATGAGGAATCACCAAAGGCAGCACATTTCACTCATCGTAAAATGAACACTTGATTACTCAGTCCTGACCCACAGGATGAAAGTGATTTTGTTTCTCCAGGACGTCATTGTATTCATAATACCATTCTTGCCTAGGTTTTAATATTTTTCATTCCCTTTAACAAGATGAGTTGCCATACCAGAGTCAAAAATTAAAGCTGTACATTGAGAGTTCAAGTTTCATTTTTCTTATTTTACTGAGTAATGTAACACTTTTTTTATGAGAAGTACCAAAATATGAGAAATAAAACATAGATTGAACAACAGAAAGATGTGAACTATACCTTTGCTTTTTATCCTAAATGTTAAGCACCAGATACATGTAAGCAGTTCATAATATTTGAAAAAAAATCATTTTAAAATGATACAAAAATAATTTGGAAAATCTTTTACCTGCATGTTGTTATCAGTATCAATATTAAACCTGTCGCCAACCACGAAATTTAGTTCCTTTCAAATCTTCCAGAATGGACTTTAAAAATGCAGTTTTCAAGGCTTAAATTTACATAACTGTGACTTAACCAAACAATTTATGTTTTTGTTATTACAAAACATTGGTGTTAAAAAATTGGCAGATGGCAAAATATCTCACATTAATTTAAAGGCAGGCATAAATGAAAAAATATGTCACTCATTTTAATTTGACACAATTGTTGGAAACACCAGTTCTTAATTAAAGCAAGAACAAATATTATATGTTGTACATACATGTCCCTTACCAAATTAACCAAGCAAATCAATTACAACAGAGTACACAAACAACCTACCCAATTTATTTCACCGTCAGATGAAGAGTCTATTTTCATGAAAAGAGCTGTAACCTGGTCTTCATTCTATGTTCATGAAATTAGACAAAAAAAGGGACGAAAGATTAAAAAACATTGTATTGCAAATTTTAATCATTATGATTAACAGCTTAAACACATAGCTGAAACTAAATTAAATTTGTTGTGTAAGAACAATCTCTATCTCACTCAGTCGCCAGACAGCTTGTCTTAAGATAAGGAGTTAATAAAAAAAAAAAAAAAAACCAATGTTTTAATTAAAGAAACTCTTGTTTTAAGTTCAAGTTTCTAACACTTTCAGAAATGCTTGCATTCAAAATTATTTGACTTAGACCACCAAATTATAAGCATCTCATAACATTCATGTGTAAAGGTAATGTAACAAATTATGGAAATCATCCTCCTGCAAAAAGGCCTTTGCTACTGGAAAGTATGAGATTCTAAAACCTTATAAATAACTTAAAGTGTAATGTCATGTACTAATTTTGAGAATACAATTTTGTAGTTTGAAAAAGATCCTTGTTAAAGTTATCAAATTGAAACAAGTTGTAGTTCCTATTTCATTTGTTTAAATACACTGTAGCTCTCAAAAGTAAGTTGACAGTACTAGTCTTACCTTCAATTCAATTGTCAATCCTCAAAACTTTTAAGAATCAAAGATTGAGAATCAAGGCCTGAGGCTCAAGGATTGTGAATTGAGAATCAAGGCCTGAGGTTTAAGGATTGTGAATTGAGAATCAAGGCCTGAGGCTTAAGGATTGTGAATTGAGAATCAAGGCCTGAGGCTTAAGGATTGTGGATTGAGAATCGAGGCCTGAAGCTTAAGGATTGTGAATTGAGAATCAAGGCCTGAGGTTTAAGGATTGTGAATTGAGAATCAAGGCCTGAGGTTTAAGGATTGTGAATTGAGAATCAAGGCCTGAAGCTTAAGGATTGTGAATTGAGAATCAAGGCCTGAGGCTCAAGGATTGTGAATTGAGAATCAAGGCCTGAGGCTTAAGGATTGTGAATTGAGAATCAAGGCCTGAGGCTCAAGGATTGTGAATTGAGAATCAAGGCCTGAGGCTTAAGGATTGTGAATTGAGAATCAAGGCCTGAAGCTTAAGGATTGTGAACTGAGAATCAAGGCCTGAGGTTTAAGGATTGTGAATTGAGAATCAAGGCCTGAGGCTTAAGGATTGTGAATTGAGAATCAAGGCCTGAAGCTTAAGGATTGTGAACTGAGAATCAAGGCCTGAGGCTTAAGGATTGTGAATTGAGAATCAAGGCCTGAGGCTTAAGGATTGTGAATTGAGAATCAAGGCCTGAGGCTTAAGGATTGTGAATTGAGAATCAAGGCCTGAAGCTTAAGGATTGTGAACTGAGAATCAAGGCCTGAGGCTTAAGGATTGTGAATCGAGAATCAAGGCCTGAGGCTTAAGGATTGTGAATTGAGAATCAAGGCCTGAGGCTTAAGGATTGTGAATTGAGAATCAAGGCCTGCAGCTTAAGGATTGTGAACTGAGAATCAAGGCCTGAGGTTTAAGGATTGTGAATTGAGAATCAAGACCTGAGGTTTAAGGATTGTGAATTGAGAATCAAGGCCTGCAGCTTAAGGATTGTGAACTGAGAATCAAGGCCTGAGGTTTAAGGATTGTGAATTGAGAATCAAGACCTGAGGTTTAAGGATTGTGAATTGAGAATCAAGGCCTGAAGCTTAAGGATTGTGAATTGAGAATCAAGGCCTGAGGCTTAAGGATTGTGAACTGAGAATCAAGGCCTGCAGCTTAAGGATTGTGAACTGAGAATCAAGGCCTGCAGCTTAAGGATTGTGAACTGAGAATCAAGGCCTGAGGTTTAAGGATTGTGAATTGAGAATCAAGGCCTGCAGCTTAAGGATTGTGAACTGAGAATCAAGGCCTGAGGTTTAAGGATTGTGAATTGAGAATCAAGACCTGAGGTTTAAGGATTGTGAATTGAGAATCAAGGCCTGAAGCTTAAGGATTGTGAATTGAGAATCAAGGCCTGAAGCTTAAGGATTGTGAACTGAGAATCAAGGCCTGAGGCTTAAGGATTGTGAATTGAGAATCAAGGCCTGAGGCTTAAGGATTGTGAATTGAGAATCAAGGCCTGAGGCTTAAGGATTGTGAATTGAGAATCAAGGCCTGAAGCTTAAGGATTGTGAACTGAGAATCAAGGCCTGAGGCTTAAGGATTGTGAATCGAGAATCAAGGCCTGCAGCTTAAGGATTGTGAACTGAGAATCAAGGCCTGAGGTTTAAGGATTGTGAAATGAGAATCAAGACCTGAGGTTTAAGGATTGTGAATTGAGAATCAAGGCCTGAGGCTTAAGGATTGTGAATTGAGAATCAAGGCCTGCAGCTTAAGGATTGTGAACTGAGAATCAAGGCCTGAGGTTTAAGGATTGTGAATTGAGAATCAAGACCTGAGGTTTAAGGATTGTGAATTGAGAATCAAGGCCTGAGGTTTAAGGATTGTGGATTGAGAATCAAGGCCTGAGGCTTAAGGATTGTGAATTGAGAATCAAGGCCTGCAGCTTAAGGATTGTGAACTGAGAATCAAGGCCTGAGGTTTAAGGATTGTGAATTGAGAATCAAGACCTGAGGTTTAAGGATTGTGAATTGAGAATCAAGGCCTGAAGCTTAAGGATTGTGAATTGAGAATCAAGGCCTGAGGCTTAAGGATTGTGAATTGAGAATCAAGGCCTGAGGCTCAAGGATTGTGAATTGAGAATCAAGGCCTGAGGCTCAAGGATTGTGAATTGAGAATCAAGGCCTGCAGCTTAAGGATTGTGAATTGAGAATCAAGGCCTGAAGCTTAAGGATTGTGAATTGAGAATCAAGGCCTGAAGCTTAAGGATTGTGAATTGAGAATCAAGGCCTGAAGCTTAAGGATTGTGAATTGAGAATCAAGGCCTGAAGCTTAAGGATTGTGAATTGAGAATCAAGGCCTGAAGCTTAAGGATTGTGAACTGAGAATCAAGGCCTGAGGCTTAAGGATTGTGAATTGAGAATCAAGGCCTGCAGCTTAAGGATTGTGAATTGAGAATCAAGGCCTGAGGTTTAAGGATTGTGAATTGAGAATCGAGGCCTGAAGCTTAAGGATTGTGAATTGAGAATCAAGGCCTGAGGTTTAAGGATTGTGAATTGAGAATCGAGGCCTGAAGCTTAAGGATTGTGAATTGAGAATCAAGGCCTGAAGCTTAAGGATTGTGAATTGAGAATCAAGGCCTGAGGCTCAAGGATTGTGAATTGAGAATCAAGGCCTGAGGCTCAAGGATTGTGAATTGAGAATCAAGGCCTGAAGCTTAAGGATTGTGAATTGAGAATCAAGGCCTGAGGCTTAAGGATTGTGAATTGAGAATCAAGGCCTGAGGCTCATGGATTGTGAATTGAGAATCAAGGCCTGAGGCTCAAGGATTGTGAATTGAGAATCAAGGCCTGAGGCTCAAGGATTGTGAATTGAGAATCAAGGCCTGAGGCTCAAGGATTGTGAATTGAGAATCAAGGCCTGAAGCTTAAGGATTGTGAATTGAGAATCAAGGCCTGAAGCTTAAGGATTGTGAACTGAGAATCAAGGCCTGAGGCTTAAGGATTGTAAATTGAGAATCAAGGCCTGAGGCTTAAGGATTGTGAATTGAGAATCAAGGCCTGAAGCTTAAGGATTGTGAATTGAGAATCAAGGCCTGAGGCTTAAGGATTGTGAATTGAGAATCAAGGCCTGCAGCTTAAGGATTGTGAACTGAGAATCAAGGCCTGAGGTTTAAGGATTGTGAATTGAGAATCAAGGCCTGAGGTTTAAGGATTGTGAATTGAGAATCAAGGCCTGAAGCTTAAGGATTGTGAATTGAGAATCAAGGCCTGCAGCTTAAGGATTGTGAATTGAGAATCAAGGCCTGAGGTTTAAGGATTGTGAATTGAGAATCGAGGCCTGAAGCTTAAGGATTGTGAATTGAGAATCAAGGCCTGAGGTTTAAGGATTGTGAATTGAGAATCGAGGCCTGAAGCTTAAGGATTGTGAATTGAGAATCAAGGCCTGAAGCTTAAGGATTGTGAATTGAGAATCAAGGCCTGAGGCTTAAGGATTGTGAATTGAGAATCAAGGCCTGAGGCTCATGGATTGTGAATTGAGAATCAAGGCCTGAGGCTCAAGGATTGTGAATTGAGAATCAAGGCCTGAGGCTCAAGGATTGTGAATTGAGAATCAAGGCCTGAGGCTCAAGGATTGTGAATTGAGAATCAAGGCCTGAAGCTTAAGGATTGTGAATTGAGAATCAAGGCCTGAGGCTCATGGATTGTGAATTGAGAATCAAGGCCTGAGGCTTAAGGATTGTGAATTGAGAATCAAGGCCTGAAGCTTAAGGATTGTGAATTGAGAATCAAGGCCTGAAGCTTAAGGATTGTGAATTGAGAATCAAGGCCTGAAGCTTAAGGATTGTGAATTGAGAATCAAGGCCTGAAGCTTAAGGATTGTGAATCGAGAATCAAGGCCTGAAGCTTAAGGATTGTGAATTGAGAATCAAGGCCTGCAGCTTAAGGATTGTGAACTGAGAATCAAGGCCTGAGGCTTAAGGATTGTGAACTGAGAATCAAGGCCTGAGGCTTAAGGATTGTGAATCGAGAATCAAGGCCTGAAGCTTAAGGATTGTGAATTGAGAATCAAGACCTGAGGTTTAAGGATTGTGAATTGAGAATCAAGGCCTGAAGCTTAAGGATTGTGAATTGAGAATCAAGGCCTGAGGCTTAAGGATTGTGAATTGAGAATCAAGGCCTGAGGCTCAAGGATTGTGAATTGAGAATCAAGGCCTGAGGCTCAAGGATTGTGAATTGAGAATCAAGGCCTGCAGCTTAAGGATTGTGAATTGAGAATCAAGGCCTGAAGCTTAAGGATTGTGAATTGAGAATCAAGGCCTGAAGCTTAAGGATTGTGAATTGAGAATCAAGGCCTGAAGCTTAAGGATTGTGAATTGAGAATCAAGGCCTGAAGCTTAAGGATTGTGAATTGAGAATCAAGGCCTGAAGCTTAAGGATTGTGAACTGAGAATCAAGGCCTGAGGCTTAAGGATTGTGAATTGAGAATCAAGGCCTGCAGCTTAAGGATTGTGAATTGAGAATCAAGGCCTGAGGTTTAAGGATTGTGAATTGAGAATCAAGACCTGAGGTTTAAGGATTGTGAATTGAGAATCAAGGCCTGAGGTTTAAGGATTGTGGATTGAGAATCAAGGCCTGAGGCTTAAGGATTGTGAATTGAGAATCAAGGCCTGCAGCTTAAGGATTGTGAACTGAGAATCAAGGCCTGAGGTTTAAGGATTGTGAATTGAGAATCAAGACCTGAGGTTTAAGGATTGTGAATTGAGAATCAAGGCCTGAAGCTTAAGGAT
Source organism: Stylophora pistillata (assembly GCF_964205215.1). Classification (NCBI taxonomy): domain Eukaryota; kingdom Metazoa; phylum Cnidaria; class Anthozoa; order Scleractinia; family Pocilloporidae; genus Stylophora; species Stylophora pistillata. Next base: position 17,919,667 of record NC_142527.1, on the reverse strand, counting down.
TGTGAATTGAGAATCAAGGCCTGAGGCTTAAGGATTGTGAATTGAGAATCAAGGCCTGAGGCTCAAGGATTGTGAATTGAGAATCAAGGCCTGAGGCTCAAGGATTGTGAATTGAGAATCAAGGCCTGCAGCTTAAGGATTGTGAATTGAGAATCAAGGCCTGAAGCTTAAGGATTGTGAATTGAGAATCAAGGCCTGAAGCTTAAGGATTGTGAATTGAGAATCAAGGCCTGAAGCTTAAGGATTGTGAATTGAGAATCAAGGCCTGAAGCTTAAGGATTGTGAATTGAGAATCAAGGCCTGAAGCTTAAGGATTGTGAACTGAGAATCAAGGCCTGAGGCTTAAGGATTGTGAATTGAGAATCAAGGCCTGCAGCTTAAGGATTGTGAATTGAGAATCAAGGCCTGAGGTTTAAGGATTGTGAATTGAGAATCGAGGCCTGAAGCTTAAGGATTGTGAATTGAGAATCAAGGCCTGAGGTTTAAGGATTGTGAATTGAGAATCGAGGCCTGAAGCTTAAGGATTGTGAATTGAGAATCAAGGCCTGAAGCTTAAGGATTGTGAATTGAGAATCAAGGCCTGAGGCTCAAGGATTGTGAATTGAGAATCAAGGCCTGAGGCTCAAGGATTGTGAATTGAGAATCAAGGCCTGAAGCTTAAGGATTGTGAATTGAGAATCAAGGCCTGAGGCTTAAGGATTGTGAATTGAGAATCAAGGCCTGAGGCTCATGGATTGTGAATTGAGAATCAAGGCCTGAGGCTCAAGGATTGTGAATTGAGAATCAAGGCCTGAGGCTCAAGGATTGTGAATTGAGAATCAAGGCCTGAGGCTCAAGGATTGTGAATTGAGAATCAAGGCCTGAAGCTTAAGGATTGTGAATTGAGAATCAAGGCCTGAAGCTTAAGGATTGTGAACTGAGAATCAAGGCCTGAGGCTTAAGGATTGTAAATTGAGAATCAAGGCCTGAGGCTTAAGGATTGTGAATTGAGAATCAAGGCCTGAAGCTTAAGGATTGTGAATTGAGAATCAAGGCCTGAGGCTTAAGGATTGTGAATTGAGAATCAAGGCCTGCAGCTTAAGGATTGTGAACTGAGAATCAAGGCCTGAGGTTTAAGGATTGTGAATTGAGAATCAAGGCCTGAGGTTTAAGGATTGTGAATTGAGAATCAAGGCCTGAAGCTTAAGGATTGTGAATTGAGAATCAAGGCCTGCAGCTTAAGGATTGTGAATTGAGAATCAAGGCCTGAGGTTTAAGGATTGTGAATTGAGAATCGAGGCCTGAAGCTTAAGGATTGTGAATTGAGAATCAAGGCCTGAGGTTTAAGGATTGTGAATTGAGAATCGAGGCCTGAAGCTTAAGGATTGTGAATTGAGAATCAAGGCCTGAAGCTTAAGGATTGTGAATTGAGAATCAAGGCCTGAGGCTTAAGGATTGTGAATTGAGAATCAAGGCCTGAGGCTCATGGATTGTGAATTGAGAATCAAGGCCTGAGGCTCAAGGATTGTGAATTGAGAATCAAGGCCTGAGGCTCAAGGATTGTGAATTGAGAATCAAGGCCTGAGGCTCAAGGATTGTGAATTGAGAATCAAGGCCTGAAGCTTAAGGATTGTGAATTGAGAATCAAGGCCTGAGGCTCATGGATTGTGAATTGAGAATCAAGGCCTGAGGCTTAAGGATTGTGAATTGAGAATCAAGGCCTGAAGCTTAAGGATTGTGAATTGAGAATCAAGGCCTGAAGCTTAAGGATTGTGAATTGAGAATCAAGGCCTGAAGCTTAAGGATTGTGAATTGAGAATCAAGGCCTGAAGCTTAAGGATTGTGAATCGAGAATCAAGGCCTGAAGCTTAAGGATTGTGAATTGAGAATCAAGGCCTGCAGCTTAAGGATTGTGAACTGAGAATCAAGGCCTGAGGCTTAAGGATTGTGAACTGAGAATCAAGGCCTGAGGCTTAAGGATTGTGAATCGAGAATCAAGGCCTGAAGCTTAAGGATTGTGAATTGAGAATCAAGACCTGAGGTTTAAGGATTGTGAATTGAGAATCAAGGCCTGAAGCTTAAGGATTGTGAATTGAGAATCAAGGCCTGAGGCTTAAGGATTGTGAATTGAGAATCAAGGCCTGAGGCTCAAGGATTGTGAATTGAGAATCAAGGCCTGAGGCTCAAGGATTGTGAATTGAGAATCAAGGCCTGCAGCTTAAGGATTGTGAATTGAGAATCAAGGCCTGAAGCTTAAGGATTGTGAATTGAGAATCAAGGCCTGAAGCTTAAGGATTGTGAATTGAGAATCAAGGCCTGAAGCTTAAGGATTGTGAATTGAGAATCAAGGCCTGAAGCTTAAGGATTGTGAATTGAGAATCAAGGCCTGAAGCTTAAGGATTGTGAACTGAGAATCAAGGCCTGAGGCTTAAGGATTGTGAATTGAGAATCAAGGCCTGCAGCTTAAGGATTGTGAATTGAGAATCAAGGCCTGAGGTTTAAGGATTGTGAATTGAGAATCGAGGCCTGAAGCTTAAGGATTGTGAATTGAGAATCAAGGCCTGAGGTTTAAGGATTGTGAATTGAGAATCGAGGCCTGAAGCTTAAGGATTGTGAATTGAGAATCAAGGCCTGAAGCTTAAGGATTGTGAATTGAGAATCAAGGCCTGAGGCTCAAGGATTGTGAATTGAGAATCAAGGCCTGAGGCTCAAGGATTGTGAATTGAGAATCAAGGCCTGAAGCTTAAGGATTGTGAATTGAGAATCAAGGCCTGAGGCTTAAGGATTGTGAATTGAGAATCAAGGCCTGAGGCTCATGGATTGTGAATTGAGAATCAAGGCCTGAGGCTCAAGGATTGTGAATTGAGAATCAAGGCCTGAGGCTCAAGGATTGTGAATTGAGAATCAAGGCCTGAGGCTCAAGGATTGTGAATTGAGAATCAAGGCCTGAAGCTTAAGGATTGTGAATTGAGAATCAAGGCCTGAAGCTTAAGGATTGTGAACTGAGAATCAAGGCCTGAGGCTTAAGGATTGTAAATTGAGAATCAAGGCCTGAGGCTTAAGGATTGTGAATTGAGAATCAAGGCCTGAAGCTTAAGGATTGTGAATTGAGAATCAAGGCCTGAGGCTTAAGGATTGTGAATTCAGAATCAAGGCCTGCAGCTTAAGGATTGTGAACTGAGAATCAAGGCCTGAGGTTTAAGGATTGTGAATTGAGAATCAAGGCCTGAGGTTTAAGGATTGTGAATTGAGAATCAAGGCCTGAAGCTTAAGGATTGTGAATTGAGAATCAAGGCCTGCAGCTTAAGGATTGTGAATTGAGAATCAAGGCCTGAGGTTTAAGGATTGTGAATTGAGAATCGAGGCCTGAAGCTTAAGGATTGTGAATTGAGAATCAAGGCCTGAGGTTTAAGGATTGTGAATTGAGAATCGAGGCCTGAAGCTTAAGGATTGTGAATTGAGAATCAAGGCCTGAAGCTTAAGGATTGTGAATTGAGAATCAAGGCCTGAGGCTTAAGGATTGTGAATTGAGAATCAAGGCCTGAGGCTCATGGATTGTGAATTGAGAATCAAGGCCTGAGGCTCAAGGATTGTGAATTGAGAATCAAGGCCTGAGGCTCAAGGATTGTGAATTGAGAATCAAGGCCTGAGGCTCAAGGATTGTGAATTGAGAATCAAGGCCTGAAGCTTAAGGATTGTGAATTGAGAATCAAGGCCTGAGGCTCATGGATTGTGAATTGAGAATCAAGGCCTGAGGCTTAAGGATTGTGAATTGAGAATCAAGGCCTGAAGCTTAAGGATTGTGAATTGAGAATCAAGGCCTGAAGCTTAAGGATTGTGAATTGAGAATCAAGGCCTGAAGCTTAAGGATTGTGAATTGAGAATCAAGGCCTGAGGCTTAAGGATTGTGAATTGAGAATCAAGGCCTGAAGCTTAAGGATTGTGAATCGAGAATCAAGGCCTGAAGCTTAAGGATTGTGAATTGAGAATCAAGGCCTGCAGCTTAAGGATTGTGAACTGAGAATCAAGGCCTGAGGCTTAAGGATTGTGAACTGAGAATCAAGGCCTGAGGCTTAAGGATTGTGAATCGAGAATCAAGGCCTGAAGCTTAAGGATTGTGAATTGAGAATCAAGGCCTGAGGTTTAAGGATTGTGAATTGAGAATCAAGGCCTGAAGCTTAAGGATTGTGAATTGAGAATCAAGGCCTGAAGCTTAAGGATTGTGAATTGAGAATCAAGGCCTGAAGCTTAAGGATTGTGAATTGAGAATCAAGGCCTGAGGCTTAAGGATTGTGAATTGAGAATCAAGGCCTGAAGCTTAAGGATTGTGAATTGAGAATCAAGGCCTGAGGCTTAAGAATTGTGAATTGAGTATCAAGCATGGAGACATTCGCAGAACTTCTCAAGGATCTTGATCCTCAGTTTTTAGAGAACGATTTTATTCTCCCATTCCATTAAATTTGATTTGTACTCCTTGTACACACACACAAGAAATTGTTCTGAGCCATTGAAATGAAATTTTACCATGATTATGATAAATTTATTTTGAAATAAGGCTGATAAATGCACAATTCTTACTAGCAACTAACCTTGAATTTAAAATGAAACAAGTTTGTGATGACATCTTTAAACTCGTCTAAATCTAATGTTCCATTACCATCAGAGTCAGCTTCCTGAATAATAAACAAATTTATCCACGTCAGAAAAAACTTCTGTTTTGATTACAGACTAAATATAATGCCAATAATCCATGCCTTTAAATCATAAAGTACTCTTGGCTTGCAGAATTTAGAGCACACAAAGTCAAAATCACACAATTGCAAAGAGACTTAATAAAAGCTCACCTCAAAAGCTTGTCTCATCTTATTCAAATGGTCCAAAGTAATTCTGTCTTCAAGCTAAACAATTGTCAAATAGAGAAAACTCAGGTGTGTTACTATATAATTACACATTCAATTAACATTTAAAAATAGGCAGTCTGAGACTGCATGTGTCGGAAGTACTACTGAAGATATAGTACAATGTTTTACTGCATCAAACAGAAATAGGGGCTGTATGATGATGCTAGAAGCTAGGTACTGGGTTGCAGAAGATTTGTCTCACATGCAAAACAGAAAACTTGCCACATCTCACACATGAGTACTCTGTTCCTCAAGAGAAAGATGATTCAAGAATATTATTATACTACAAATTGACATTCAACCAATAATTAAATGGTAACAGACAATCATATTAATGATAATAATAATAATGATGATGACAATAGTAATTATAGTAATAATAATTTATAGGGGCTAGCTCAAATTAGCCTCTATCCTCTAGGTTCTAATAATGATCAAATTATGTTTCTTTTAATTTTCCTGTGAATTGTAAATATTTTGCTCATTTCATTGCAGTTCCACTTTAATTTGTAAGACTTTTTTTCATACAACAAGACATTCTGTGTTTTAGGATATTCCGTCATTTTCATGTTTTAAGATATTCTGTCATTCCACTGTTCCTCCTATAGGAGGAAGTAGCCACAAAAATATTAAAACTTAAATAACTTAATTTGAAATTTTCTTCACGATTTTAGGTCCTCTAATAAAACTTCTTAAATGTGCTCTAGTTATCACGTAAACTAAAACAAACAAACAAAACAATTTGCAGTTTGTTTTTGACTTGCTATAACTATAATGGTCCTTGCTGATGGAACAAACATTTGAATCAAGCCAAGATTATAGGATATATCAACAAAGTTGAAATGGTAAATTGGCCACCGTAACGATTACAAAAGCTGACGTTTTAAGCCTTAGCCCTTCGTCGGAGCAAAGTGTTTCGCTACCATGAAGGGCTAACGCTTGAGATGTCAGCTTTTGTAATCGTTACAGTGGCCAATTTACCATTTCAACTTTGTTGATATATCCAAATTATTTTGTTACCCCCACCGACACAGCCCCTAACAGTTTCTTTAGAAACTATCAGCTTTTATTCAAGATTATAGGATATTGATTCAATTCGAGAAAGAATGGTACAGTGAAACAGACTCCAACATAAGACATCTAAGATCGCATAAACAAATCAAGCTGAGATGTTTACATCCTTGTTGTCACCCAGTTTAGATTTATTGAATGATGACTCTTTTCAAGGGGTACAGCTTTTAAAGTGTTCTCTGGAGGAACCAGCAGCAGGCCTTTTTGTCAGCCACACTAATTTCTGAGTCACCAGTTCATTTTACTGGACAAAGTATTAAAATGCCTGTCTTGGGATGAAGTGAGTTGAAACTTTTGCCTGATTATATATTATCAGTGTTTTTTTTTTACTGCCTCCCAGAAAATCTTTAGAGAACAGTGCTTATAGAACATGGAACAGTATAATTTGTCATCTGCAGCTGATTAAGGTGCAGGAGAGCTAGAGTACAGTTTTATGCACACACAGAATAATTTAACCTTCCTTATGAATCACAACATAATCTGAAGTGGGTGATAACAAGTGTTTCAACATAACCTTATACTGCTACTGTTATATACCATATAATTAAAATATTCTGTGGAATTAAAATACTTCCGGCAGAGTACTCTCTTAATGACATGCTGTGAACTTAGAATCTTGCACGATAAAGTTTAAATAGTTTTGTGTACGTCTTTTTTGTTTACCCTTTTATGTAGCTTATTTATTCATTTTTATACATCACTCTGACTTGTACTTTTGTATATAGGAATCTGGTTATTAAAAGCTTAAGTCTTTAATGGTAATGTTGTGTCTACTTTAAAACAGCTAGCTAGTCTCTAATGCTGAAGGTAAAACATTTCTGGTAAAATTCTGTACTTCAAAAAAAGTCTCAAGATCTGGTAGACTTTCATAGGTGTCCCTTCATGGAAAAAAATTGTTGATGCACTTTTTGAAGGGTACCCATCATACACCTAATGAAAAGGTTAAGAAACATCCTACAGTATCTGGCAAAAATTGTTCTGTTTTGATCTAACTGCAAACTGACAAAAGTGTGTCAATTCGAAGTGGACATTGCTTCTTTCAGCAAATTAATTGAGTATCACATCTAACTCAAGCATGTTTCTAACACTTCACAAAACATTTTTTTGGACACAGTAGTTAAATGAGAAAAATTATTTGTTCAATATGAAAATAAAAATTTTTTTAAAAACTTGCCCTTTGAAGGTCTACCATATCCTTAAGTCACAATCTAGCCCAATAACTTAACTTAGAACTTGTTGTAAACTCAAAAAGAAGAACACTCCTAAATGCTCTTTGCTGAAAGTATAAATGTATGCTAAAGAGTGCAATCCTGTTTGCACTACCCAAAGGAAACACTAATTTCTAATTGTTTGGTTCTTGACTAAATATTCCATGAACTGCTTACAAGTGTCTTTACATTTTACAAACCAGAGTGTATGTGATGTTTTCAAATTACACTCAGTTACAGGCTATACAATCACAGAAACTTTCAAAACAATATCACTCATGCCAATAATCCCAAAATGAATTCATGTGATAAATCCCTATCCAATGGATCAGTGTCATTAAAACATAATATGCAATACACTGGATAGTAATTTATCCAGTGGATAGCATTGTCCGCCCTCCAAATAACTTAAAGAAGAAAAGGGAGCTGGAGGGTGGGGGGGGGGGGGGTGGGTGGAGCCTGTTAATCCTTTATACCTCATTAGGGGCCGACCATTTAACTTTTGAGGGGGGTGGGTGATTTTGAAAAAAAATTTTCTGCAAGCGCTTGTTGGAAGAAAAAATTGCATGCAGCCCAAATGTAACAGAAAAAATGTACCAAAAAATTGGAAAAAAATATCCTGCACAGCAGATTGCTAGAAAAAAAATTTCTTGATGACCAAAAATCACCCACCCCCCCCCCTCCCACTCAAAAGTTAAATGGTCAGCCCTTTAACATTGCATATTCTCCACGCTATTCTCTATACATTTCCTAAGGTTTTGACGAAGGGAATTTGTTCAACGATGAAGAGGGTGTTTAGTTGGTGATCATTTTGTGCATTCATGAAACCTTCATGTGTGATTCAAGGGTGATATTGTGAGGAGAAATCAGATGCTAGTCACTCTTCTGGGTCTAAGGGATGAAGACTGCATAATTATATAACTTCAAGGGGAGTTGCAAACTTCTTGCCGTTTTATTCCATTACCAAGATGAAGAGCTCAAACAGCTTTGAAAGTCAACCTCACAAGAATAATTAAAGTTTGATCCTACAGAACTGGCGCTCATTAACATTATTGACAGCTGCTCATTAAAATGACGAGACAGGGACAATTAATTATTTACATGGACCTCTGTTACCCAAAAACGTATTGTGCAATTATAAAACATTGCACCAAGATCGCGATTAAACAGCTACAGCAAACGCTTCAAAAAATTTGTTTTAAATTTAAGGTTGGAAAATGCTCAGGTACTAGAGTACAGTTAGGCACTCGCTCAAAAAAGATGAATGAATGTTAATTTTCTTGAATTCAGAGCATTGAGATCAAACGTGTAAAACCAGCCACAACGACGAATAAGTTGCACTTAATGGGAACTGAGAACGCCAATTATTTAAGCAATCACAAACAAATACCTCAACTCAACTTATAAATGCCCAGATATTTCAATGTGGGCTGTATTTTCTAGCGCGGGAAGGATCCAATTTCACAAGCGAACAATTCATCATTCAACCTCAAAGCTTTAAAAATGATTTACCTTAATCTGTTTTGAAACTCCGACGGCAGTAGTCGGTCTTTTAGGTTTTTCGTGCTCTTCCACATCTTCTAAGCCACCCAAAGTAGCCCTTCTTCCATGCGATCCTTTGAGATCATTCTCGGGAATACCACCAAAAACTTGCCTTCCTCTGAACTTCGAAGTGATTGGAACTCCAGGAACATGATGTCTGGATGTCACGTATGTAGGATCGAGTCCTAGTAAGTTTTTTCCCGGAGCAGTTGAAGGTCTTAGTTCATCTAGTAAATCAACAAGTTCATGAGATTCCAATGCCCCCGAAGCCGTGGAAGGGCGAACTTTTTTTTGCGATTTTCCAGGCGGCATTTTGAAACCTTCCACAATTCGAACAGTTACTGTTTTGTTACTTGCACGAGCGAGACACCAATCGTTGATTGGCTCGTTGGTTGCTAAGACTCCTTGGCAACCATTTTTGCTCTGTCAACTATGATGCGCCACAGACCATTTAGAACAATTTCTCCCATCTTTTAGAAGTCTCTCTGATTACGGAGATTTAGAACAAAGTTAAACATGCAGCAACGAATTAGACTTTTATAATCTGCCGTAGCCTCGGGACCAATAACGCGAAATTATGTGCATATGTTGTGAGTAAATGTTTTTCTATTTTTTCAGCTGGATCAATTTTTAATCCCTTCTAACACAAGTACATGATTTCTTGATTAAAAGGATTTCACAACTACGTATGCCAAATATGTAAAAAAAACTTAAGATGATGGGAAGGGAACATTTTTTTTTTTAAGCTTTTGACCTGATTAAAGGCATGTTTTTGTTCAGGCGATAACAGGGGTAAGAATGTCCTCGTTAGTATTTTACTGTAGAACAATATTGCATATTTTGGCATTGTAACCTGACTTATGAACAAATAGAATTCTGATTGACTCGACGAGAGAGCAAGCTGAAATAATTAAATGTAGCACATTGTACGTAAATGCGAAAAAAACATCGAGCAAAGTAAACTAAACACTTTCGAAAATTAGTGTTTCGTAAGTAAGAAGGCAAGTGAAACCTTTATTCAACCCAATGGTAATTACAGTTTCAGCGCCTTGTGAATTTATCATACTAAAATAATACTTGAAAAGAAAACACACACGCCAATATAATTCGAAATTTAAAATCGGTCCTATTTTATGGTAACTGTGACAAATGCTATAAGGGAATAAAACATTTTTTTTCCAGATTTCAGCCGTATACACGGGCGTACGTGCATAGATGGACGCTGCTCCCCTGGATAGGATGAAAAATCATTGAAAATTCATTTAAAGCACTGTAGATGGTTCACTCCGTTACTGTACGTTACCCAGTCTCACTCGGATTCAAATCACGTTCAGCTCATGAAAAGATCAGCGTCAGAAGTGGGCATAAACGCCTGCTAAGGAGTAGACATTAGATCTTTCTGTCGCTTTTCATCAGCTTATGCTTTCGGGGCAGGAGCGAATTGCTTTCTAAGCAACAAAGTAATCTTTTTGTAATAGTTTTGATTTCCTTACAGAAAGACAACCCCAAGATAAACGTGGATGAACCATAAAGGAAGGAAAATTGTTCAGAGGTGACTAGCTCTAAGGAAATGTTCACTTTTATTTTTATAAGAATAAAATACACACTGCTTTGGGGTTAATTTCACTTGGGATCGAAAAACGACTGTAAAGGAAAAGCGTGGTGAGCTATTGTTCTGCCCGTTAGATCTTTTGTTTTGCCTTATTGCTTCTCAAACTCATTAATAATTCATAAAGTCAACTACAAATCACTGCATGTATACCCCATCACGTGCATGTGTTTAGATACCCCATGAAAAACTGGATGAAAATCTTTAGAGATTTGGATACAATATCCAAATGTCCACTGATTCTCGGAAACTCAACTCTAAGTGCCTATAACCCCCCCAAAAATCTTTGACCATATTAAATCTCTCTATTGCACTGAGCAAAATACCGCAAAAAATTTTGTGTATGGTTAAAACCGCGATTTTTTATGAATTTTTAAAGTCGTGGAAAATCACATTTTTTCAAAACACGACCGAGGCACGGAATTATCAAGATGGGTCTGGGTCGAGCACAGTTTGCGACGTAATTCCAGGCTTTCCAATGAGTTTGCTTCAAGGACTGGATGAAGTATCTTGACGGATATGCCTGATAAGTGAGTTGTTTTCGGGTGTAGCAACACTCCCAATAAAGAAAAAAGAATAGCACCTCATCCGATACCTTTCTATGGGGCAGATGACCCGGAGAAAAAAGAGAGAAGAAAAAAGTGGGTTGACTTTGTGCAATTGAAGCGTGCAGATTGGAAGCCTACAAAATGCTCGGCCGTGTGTTCCAACCACTTCCGAGAAGAAGACTATTCAGTGATGTTTTCTGCTCTGACTAGCGAGACCATGCAACGAAGGTTGCGAAAAGATGGAGTTGGAATTTGTGTCTTTCCGACTGATCACGCGTGGAATGTTGAGGAAACGAAATCAGCTGAAAGCGAGCGAAGAGAAAGGTGAGAAAAATTTACCAGATCAGGCTTTAGCGAAGGTTTTATCTCGCTGGGAACGTATAATATTGACTGAGATTGGATCGGAGCGCCACTGCCGATGGCCCGGAATGACGTCACTAGCCCCAGTCTCTGGTTCACTCGGTCGTTCGAAAAATAAACCCGACTGTTGAAACATCATAAAAAATCGCGGTTTTAACCAAACGCAAAATTTTTTGCGGTATTTTGCTCAGTGCAATAGAGAGATTTAACATGGCCAAAAAAAACATCCAAACCAATGTCTTCAGCTTTGAACACTCCGCCTGGCTCAATGGAGCACAACTTGTTTGCTATTTGGACTTGCCATTCTCGAAAAATCTGTATCGCCCATTTGTTCTTGTAAACCGTAGATTTCGGAACAGAATTGATAATAGACGCGTTTTCCTCGTCAGAAGTTTTGGGAATCCGAAACCTTGAACTTGACTCATCCATCTCGCACAGTAAACTGAATTGATAAACTGTAATAAGTTGGCTAACTCCCAAATGGAACATTCCAACGAAACCATTTTTATCACATTCCCTTGCTATTGTTTACAAACAATAATCGGCAACTCTTTTCAGAAGCTTTACCAAAAACTCGTGCTTCGTGTTTCATCAGGGGTTACAAACACCTCGAAACAATAAAGGCACTCGGCCTGCGGCCTCCTGCTTTCATCTGTTTCTCGGTGTTAATAATAATAATAATAATAATTGTCACTGCTAATCGCCGTCGCTAAGTACAGCAACGACGCAGCTCAACAAGGTCGAACCGAAAGTTTACAATGGCGCCTCTGGCAGCCGCTATACGGTCCATGTGTGACCTTGGAGCACAGCTTACAGCCAGCTGGAATCGGCTGTATGTTGGTTTTTGGTGAGGGAGGAAAACCGTAGAACCCGGAGAAAAACCCTCGAAGCAGAGAAGAGAACCAACACAAACTCAACCCACTTATGCCGTCGGGTCCGGGAATTGAACCCGGGCCACATTGGTGGGAGGCGAGTGCTCTCACCACTACGCCTCCCTGCTTCCCCGGTGTTTGGAACCCCTGATGAAACTCGCACTCGTTTTTGATATATTACTTCAAGTCCCTGATAACTTCGACTCCGATGTTGGTGATCGAACTGTTTTGCTATGTAAGCCTAGAAAAAAAAGCTTCTTTTAGTGGCCGGTAAAAAGCAGACATAGTCTGTCTCGAATTATAACAGTATCATTTGCTTTGCAGATGTTAGACCTGCCATTTTCTTGGGTGTCACCTCTGGTTACAGGTTTACCCCCCCCCCCCCTTTCAAATGGGCCGTTCCCGTTACACTCGAGATCCAAACTAACGACAAACGCGTACGTGTGCTCGTGAACTCGAAGAAAGAGATTTAACCACGCACGTGCCTCGATGACCCCATTTGCTCTGTCAAAACTCCACACACATCATCACTTTTGTATCAATTTATTTCATAAATTCGTGCCTAAGACTAACACTACCGCGTTTCTCTTCAAAATCCCCAATTAAGTAGTTAAAGGTCTTTCCCTTTTTCCCTGATTCAATAAATAAACAATTACCTTTTAATCGTACAGTATATCCTTTTTCTCCAAAAGTATCTTAATTTAGTCTTGCCCAACTATCAGGGCTCTCTAATTGTTATACAAAACTTTATACTACAAATATATGGTATTGATGCATTTTCAATATTAAACTAAAGTCTAATACATTAATATAAGTATTTATAATTACCTTATGTTATGTTTGCTAGAATGAAGTCTAATAGTACTCTCCATATTTTTTCTAAAAGTAATATCAATTCTTTTTTCCTACAAAAGTGGCATTGTGAGGAGTTTTTCACGTAGGTCTTCAACAAAACAAAACGTCGTATAAGACAAATGCGAAAACGTCTTTGCTTAAAAAATAACACAAAACTAAATAAACTCAACGACACTTCTAAATCTGCACTTCAACCGTAATATTCTAACGTTAAAATGGTTGAATGCCTATTTGCCGATCAGAGTTCAAAACACACCACAATCCGCAAAAACCACGCATACTCATTAAGTTCAACTTTTAGTAAAAAAAAGTGAATAGTATGATTATTGTTATTTTTAAAATAAATTTCTCTGCATCAATAAAATTACACATAATTTTATGTTGGTGGAACGAAGTATTTAGCGAAGAGCGTCTTAAGCTAACAAACAGTTGTCTCATGATCATGAGAAACTTTTGGGCTTAAAAAAAAAAAAAACGAACGGGGAGTAACACATTCTTTTGCCTAAATGAACCGAAAAACAAACAAAAGAAACGAAACAAACAAACAAACAAACACACCGTTGAGCCATTTCTAAAAGTCCAAAGCAAAAAACAAAGCCCAAAGTTTCTGCTTCAAAACGAGGTGAGTAAGAACAAGCTTTTGATACGAGAATGATTGGCATTCTTGATCTCATGTAGAGAGTAAGGGTTCTTGGAGCTCAGGAATGGCTTATTAAAGACGTAACGTGAGGATAAAATTTAATTAACGATTGGTTTCCAGTTTATACCTTAAGTTATTCGTACTATGATTTGAATTCACCCGATTTTCACAATTGTTCCTCATTAATGAGACGATGAACAATATTTACACATAACCTTGACAAGGATCCCTATAAATACGCTGATTCGTTTGAAATTGTTTCTCTACGGGCATTTCCGTCAACATCCAGTCTCCGTAATACTTTTTCTCTGGGGCTCGAAATTCTGGGCACCCATTTAAAGGATACCTCTCAGTTCTGAGGCAGTCGGGACAGTCACAATCCACGTCCTCCCGAACTAAGACCCTTTCCACACCGTTAATAGCTTTAACAGGCGAGAATTCGCTGGCCGAATTACTTCCTGTGGCCGAGTCTAGTTCGGAAATTTCGCCACAGGTACATCTTGGTACGTGATCTGCATCACAAAGGAATTCTGTCCTTCGCATCCTTTTTCTGTGCGACGATCTTCTTCGATCGCCTTTTTTAGTTCTTTGATTTCGATAAGTTTTTAAAGGTTCGTTGCTAAGAGCTTCGTCGTCAAGAGGAGACGACGTTCCCGTTGACCTAAGCGTGGACTCTGACGTACTTGAGCTTCCGCTGGACGATGAAGGAATATTTTTGTGGTGTCGGCGCAATTTTGCAAAGACAATGAACAAAAGTACAGCAATAACCAGCACAGCAAACACGAATACCGCAAGAAATGTAATCTCAGCCGTTCCCAAAGTCTTTCTGCGAATCACCTCGGCTGGTTCAGCTTCGGCTACAAGGATGAGAAAAATTGAAAAAAAATTGCAACAAATCATATAAACAGTGCACATATAATACAACCCAACCCTACAGGCAACAACCTGAAGGTAAATCTCGATTTTGAGGGTTTGTTTCGAAAATGTTTTTCGATACGTCAAACTGATCATAAAAGGAAGTAATTGTAAACTATAACCGAATTTCTAACATCTGGACTGCAGTTTAGGCATTTGAAGAACACAGCACAGCTAACTTACTTTCCGTGCTGTAAGAAGCGGTAAATCCTCTCCGTGTGCCGTTGGTCCATCTCCCATTATGTTTGTAAAATAAGTACATGCTGTTCCCAGTTGACACTATTTCCTCTTTAAAAGAATCGTCCTTTATAATGACCAGTTTTGGCGCACTGCGATCTTTTCCGTCACGAATTATGATGGAATCTCCATTCATTTTTAAGGCATCAAACCACAGTCGAACCCTTTTCCCTTCTGCTAAGCTTATGACCCATGTACAGCTAGGATTTCCAGGCCGGGTGAACAACTGGGGCGATGACGTAATCATTCCTTGTGGTTCTGTTAGCCGGCATCCACATGAACACGAGGCTCCCGATTCTGTTCGTAAAAGGAATTTTCAGAGCAATGAGTTCTCAAGTTCGACGAACAAACATGCAGGAATTTTAGGAAACGCTACTTCAGTTAAAGGAAATGACAGAAAACAGAGACAAGATGTTTAGTTTCAGCCGTTTCTTGTAAACTATATGCTTAACCTTTCTGGTATCATTTCCAGTCTTTCCATACCTGGACAAGGATTGAGCGCGCAGGACCTGGACATGAGAGCATTTCCATCGCATGTCGATTCCTTGTCCTTGGATGTGGTGACACTCAGACAGTATCGCGAGCGATGCTGCTTCCCCTGACCACAAGAGCTGGAACACAAGCCCCAAGAGGACCACGAACTCCACCCCTCATTATATGCCTTGCCTTTCAGAATAATAAAAAAAGAAACGTTGCCATGCGCACTAAGGGATACGTATCACCTCGAGAAATCAAGAAAAACTTCAATTTCAGAGTCATTTTCTGTTTCTGTTGATCTTAGCCTTTTTCTCTCCCGTATTTTCGGGTTTATCATCACAATTAAGTGTATTATATTCAAGGCTAAAAACATTAGTCAACACACCAATGTTTGGCTCCTTTAAATTATAAATGTTTCCATTGCTATTCTAGCTTGGCAGCACTGGGGAGCATTTCTAACAACTTCGGTGATGATTTATTTTTGCAATTGCTAATTCGGAATTTGCGCTCGGGTTAAAAGACAACTTGATCTCTGATGTGATTCTCGCTTGGATATTTCAATTCTTCATCACCAACTTTGCGTGAGATCATTTT
Source organism: Stylophora pistillata (assembly GCF_964205215.1). Classification (NCBI taxonomy): domain Eukaryota; kingdom Metazoa; phylum Cnidaria; class Anthozoa; order Scleractinia; family Pocilloporidae; genus Stylophora; species Stylophora pistillata. The sequence continues at coordinate 17,903,859 of NC_142527.1, read as the reverse complement.
GAATTGAATCTGGGTAAAGTAGTACTTGAAAAATGCCTTTGAGAGCCTTCTCCTGCAGTTTCTGGTTCCTGTTTACGAGCATGTGCCAAAATGTACTGACGTACTTGTTTCCACACAAAGAAAGAAGCATTGATCTGTTTGAGGCAAACTAGGTGACCTCGTGGTTAACCACACTAAACATCACAAGCTCGCTAAAAGCAAGCAATATCTGTCATTTATCATTCGGCGCCGGAAAGTCTCATTTGAAGTATACTTGCCAAGCTTCCGTCTTCCGTTTGTGCCTATTCAGCTTTTCTACGATCAATATTCTCTTCATATCTCATCATTTTGATTTTAACGAGTCTGTATACAGAAAGTGTGCTTCAGAAAGGCGAAACCAGCCTACACACAAGTTGCTAACGGATGAATTTCGGTCGTATTGACTGGAATATACGTAAGCTGCTTTGAAATATCGCATCCAAATAGACATTGACCTAGTATTGTCACATGGTAACTCAACTTACTACAGTTCAGGCATTTCAACATACAACTCTTCTATTGATTTAGCTAGTTTAGCTGGATGAATAGGTAATCATAGGTTTAGGTCGTTTTATTGTTTCATGCAATACAGTTTATACATTAACTATATTTATTATTATTGCTCAAAACAAGACACAATATACTACAACACAGAAAGCCTTAGAAGACACTGAAGCGGATACAAGGTCACCGTAGCTAAAGCTATTTCAAAACGAATTTCAAACAATTGAGCATTACACCTCGAGTAATTCTGTCTTTACCAAAAGAAACTTTTCAATAAATTTGACACACATTGTTTAAAGTAAAACCAAACAGCTTTTCTCTCTAATAATTAATAACGTTTGGTGTAATTGAGCGAAAACAAGACATCGAAGAGGGAAATGGTGATCACCGAGTTTTCATCATCGTTATCACCAGGTCGAAAATGCTGAGCGATCAAATGAAGGCATGCTTTCGCAATCGAAGCATTGGTTTCAGCGTAGTTTGAGGGCGTTTAATTACTTCGTAGACCCGACAAGTGTCCAAGAATTTCTAAGCTTTTCTAAGCTTCTTCCCTCTAAATTTTGTAAAGCACCGCTTTACACTCGCGAGCCACGAAGGAAGATTAAGAGTTAACCTTATTTTCTCTCTCCTGGGACTTTTTTTTTCTCCTAAACTGATTAAATCAAAGATTTAGAAAACTTGTAATCGCCTATACAACACACCGACAATATTAATCAAAGCCAAATCTTGCGTTTAACTAAAAGCTTTTTACCCATTAGGAAAAAAACACTCTACACTAGATATTATTATGACCTATTAGCAAAGTGCTAATTTATCAAACATTTTTAATTCATCATATTCTCTCTAAGGACCGGAAAAAAAAAAAAAAGGACGACAAAAGCTGGATAATGAGCGGAAATTTGAAAAAAACCTTAACATCAATTTCTACCACAAAACTACGTACTGGATGGCAAAAAAAACTTAAAAATTTGTCTTCATTCGTCACCGATTTGACAAGAAACCGTGTAGCTAGCGAGAACAAAGATTAATATTGGCACCTGATGAAGGCGCCGTGTTGTCTGATCTCGAGTATCCTTAATGATTTTTAAAATAGCTCTGACAAATTCCTTTTTCCAGAACCCTCTGTTATACATAAGAGGATTGAGGGCCCTTGTAAACCACTCTGGTCCAATCTGGATTACATAACAAGACAAGAAGCTCGTAAATTTTTTCTCCAATCATGCCACAAGAACATATCTTGATCCTATAAATAACCCAAACAAACGGTAAACACGTGCCTCCGTATTTAGATAGCGTGACCAGATTCGTGACAACAAGAATCACAACCTTTTGTTAGCTCTTTCTTCGAGACATTTCTATCACAGATTTTAGACTCTTAGGCAACCTAAGAATTAAAAACTAAGCGACGCTTGGCAATTAGAAAATTGGGATATCAAGGAACACTATCTAGAAATAATAAAAAAAAGCTCACAATGACCATAATTTTGCGACGATACGGGATTAATGCACAAAACGCGAACCTCAAAAATACATTCATAAGTTATATTCCATTTCCTATATTAGCGATGTCTACTCTTAATTGGTACATTTTACATGACCCTCCTCGCAGCATTATTGTATTTTCAATTTAATATTTGTCCCTCTTAGACTCTTCAATCTAGATTAGTTGTCAGGCAAAGCCACTCCTATCAGATAATTAAAAATAGGACTTATCAAGGTATCTTTGACTGAAAATGCCAAATATTAACAGAAAAATTTTACCCTAATTAACTCATATAATGAGAAACAGGAAAACAAAGTTAATGACTGAACAGTATTCGCTCTCAGACTGTTGGCAACGTTTTAAGAAATAACTTATAACGGTCTCAAAGAATTTCAGTCAAATATACGTGGGTACTACAGTCTCGGAAAGCTCGCCAGTTTGCTAGTCTCAAAAAAATTGCCAAAAGCACTGATTAATTGATGTGTTTTTCTTTGACGAGGAAAGTAGACAAAAACAGACATGATATCATGGAAAGACGTAATAAATGTTACTTGTGGATTCGCTGGCCATTCAACATCTCCTATATGGTAAATATTCCTGACCTAAACTTAGCAAGATCGAGAATAAAAGTTTTAACAACATGCATCCCTCCTTTAATTTTTGCTCAACAACCATCATCACTTTTACATTTCCACGTTATGGTAATCTGATACGGCTAAGGGTTAGTTAAATACATATATGTTCTAGCACGGGCAAGTTTTATCCAACAGCATGTGTTCGAAAGTAAAATCAGTCATTCCTAATCCAGCATCGAAATGACCCCCAGGGCAACTAATCTTATCATCAAAAACCCTCCACGCCCAGGTTGACATAATATTCTATTTAATCTACACTCTTGGCATGAAACACGACTTCAGCTTGAAATGAAAAGTCAAGCCAGTTGCTCACCTCCAAAATTGTTTGTTAAGGATGCAAAGCGGGCAACAAGCATAGTTTCTTTCTCGATTTTAAACTTCCATCACGATCTGTAGAGATTATGACATTTCGAAGTGTTGAAAACATAGTTCTATAATTAGTCACAGCGATCACGAGAAATTATCACAGCAGCTGGCATAAAAATTGTCAATATTTACTCAGAGTGGACCGAGTCCTTGATATAAAGCTTTCGTGATTTTAGCCTTGAAAACAAGAAGCCCTTAAAATTGGAGCGCCTGTTTTCAATTCATGGACAATTTAAATGCAAATCGCACATGCTGTTATATAAACCTGCTTTTTTTTTTAAAACTGACAACTGATTGAATTTCTTTTCTTTACTCATTTTAAAACAGTTTACGTGTTTGGGCGAGTATTTAATCACTTGCTTGACACAGTTCACTGGGATCTACTCAGTCTAAGGCACTTAAGGTTTCATAGGCTGTTATATTAGCTTGCCGATGCAACACGCTCAGGGCACGAACAACTTCTGAATATTATATTAGTTCGGATATATGTACGTTACCATGATAACCATTTTTTGAGGCTGAAATTACCAGATGTCTGGGGCCAATAAAGTCTTCAAACAATGGTGGATCGTGCGTGTGAACTAAGCACACATCTCTGGAAGATGGCCGTGACGTAGACACTGCTTGTTTTTAGCGCTTGGAACCGTGCTTGATCCTTGTTACAAATTTAGAACCTTTCTAAAATCTTACACAAAACGAATAGAAAATTTGACAACCCTCCTCCCTCCCCCGAGGGGGGCTGAGTGTCCCAAGTACTTTGTCAGTGTATATTGTAGCGACACTCTATCTGTATTATCCTTCAGATCTCCGACAAAAGTAGAATTTTTTCCCTAAAAGAAACACAGTCAGCGACGATAAAAACTAGAACAACACGAAATTGTAAAAGCGATATACAAATAACCTTCGACCATCCAATGAAAGGCAATTTTTTAAACAGATAACGTACTAAAAATGGGAAATCACAAGCTATCCGCTACAACACAATAGCACTTCAAAACGGCTGGCCTTTTCCTAAGTGGATTAAATTAAAAAAAAAAAAACGGGAAATCACAAAAAAAATGTGTCGTTCTTGGACTGAAATAAACACTTCAGTGAGAACACACAGCTGCCTTCATCATCCAAAAAAACACTTTCACAATAATAATAGCGGTTACTCAGTTATTCAAACTCTATTCTGATTTGATTGTTTAGCTTGTCACGTTCTGAAGAAGAGCAAAGATAGGCTGATTTTAATCTCAACATTCTTGGCAAGATTACCCCTCAGAAATCTGTTGAGACCTTAGTAAAGACAACAACAGAACTCACGCCAAGTCGTACCCACCCGAATTTCCTGTTTACAAATGAAAAGAAAGTAAATATACAACAAAACAGACCTTCTGCGGCCCTTCATGCCTTAGAATTCTGTCGTTACTTCGCTAATGTGTATTAAGTTCGAATGCGGTTGCAAGCACGAGAGCAGAATTGCTAGACTGAATTCAAATCATGACCTTCTCTAATTTGACTTGATCCCCAAAACGCAGCCACTTGGTAAATTTTCAAATCGTAGCTGCGTTGCGCCTACATGCTGCATTACTGAGGGTCAACAAAAAGCAAAACAGGAAAACTGAAGTCCAAACTATCCAAGAGTTGTATTTGTTACCTTCCGGAGGCGGAATTACCACTGACTCCACCGAACACAACGCGTGCAGTCTGCCCTATATTTGAAAGAGTTTGCCTTCCGACCACGTTGTTTGCACATTGATGATAGACTAGCTGTTGTTTTAAGTCATTGCGGGAGGCATAATTGAATGTTGAGTCAATATTTTGCCAATCCATTGTTCGAAACTTTTGCTGTGTTTCATTTTAGCCAAAAGTAACCGTGAGCACTTGATTCAATAGGCTGACCTGGTTGATTTGTCTTTTGTGAACCACAACAAAGTCAACAAAACACGACCTGAATATACGGTATTAATACTTGTCAAGGGTTTCCCTACGTCACTTAAAAGCTTTTCTTTCCCATGGAAACGAATCGAACTAATTATCAGCTAACTTCTTACAGAGCTGAATTTCCTTTATGAAGCGAAAAAATTAGCAGCTTTTTAAAATCGTGTCACACAATGGTGCTAATTGGAGTAATAGCTTGTCTACGCCTCTGATAAATAGCTCTTCCTCGCCACGAAATTCTCACGTCATTTGTTTGTCATTAACGCTGAAAATCAAGCTCTCACTTCGTGAACTGAACTGAAATCTCAGACGTTACTTACAATATGAATGAAATCCGCAAAACTAAGTGTTAAAGGTATTTGTCGTAAAATAATTTGACTTCCACAGAATTAGTACGAAGGGAGGGAAAAATTAAGAACTTCAAACCCTCGCAACATTTTACTCCTGAAACACAAATCCATTAATAAAAGCACTTCTCAAATGTTTAGATTGGAGCCTAAATACTTTACATTTCGTAAGTTCGTGTCGCAAAAGGTGTCTGAGGCAGTTACATGTTGGTAATGAAGTTCTGACGCCTTTCCATTTTTAGACATCTAAATCCATAAGTGACAGTAAACGAAAATTCAAAGCGCTTACTAAAGAATACAGAAGAAAAACAAATTTGGAAGCGAAAACAACCCATTAGCAAGGCTGTGTTAGCGAGCAGAAAAATAAATGTTTTACAACATTCCACGTAATTACCGAGGTCAGAGGTTCCCGTTCAATAATTGTAGTTTATCTCAGATAAAATCACCGCTCTACTTACCCGGAGGAAGGGATGGCAAACAGAGAGATGCAACAGCCACAGAGCGTTTAGTGAGCCTCGACTTTGTAATGTAATGAAAGCAATATTCCTCTACATAATCCTTGAACAGCGTGCACGGGAAAAACGTGACATCGTGCCCTTGTTGCACAGCTTTTTGTACAATGGGTTTCTTAGAGTCTTTCTTGGCGAGGACGATAGCATCTTGACTTCGTACAAATGAGCAGCTCGGTTGAGCGAATGAAATTGCCAGGGAGTTAGTACATGGAAAAATCGTCGAGACAGGAGAGGAGAGAGTTTGTTCGCCCCAATGGACGTAGACCTCTTCACTTTTTGCCAATTTAACATTTTTGTAGCCAGTGCGATACTCGAAGAAGTATTTTCCTTGCGTGTCGAAGAAATCGCAGGTAAAACTCATTCGAATCTGGGGCATTTTAGGAATTCTTTGCTTGCCACTGGACAGTTTACGAATGTATTTTCGAGTCACAAACATCGGCTTGCTGCCACTTTGGATGTAGTAAAGATTAATTTCGTCGCGGTATGCCTTGGGCAAACATTTGCGATTATGTCGAATTTTGATCGATTTAAACCGGGTTAAGGCAGTGTGGTTCGCCGGCGAATCGATGAAGATTCCTCCCCATCGGAGAGTCAGTGTCTGCGAGATAACCCCACCATATTCACTGTCCGAAATGCGATACTTAAAGCTGTATATGACTGGGTGGTCGAAGATTTCACATGGTAAAATGACAGAAATTTCTCGTCGATCCAGCGGTACAGTCGTTTTAAAGAGTTTTTTTCCAATAACCTTTTCGTTGACTAACACTTCGAGAGTTCGATTACCAGAAAATCCTGAGAAATTGCTCGGAAATCGGAATGACAAAGTAACATTGCCGCCAAGAACATCCAGTGAGGTTGGGTGTAAATTTACGGCAAGACCTTTGAGTGGTCGTTTTCCAAAATTACCTGAAAGACGAAAAAAGTACCAATTATTTTTTGAATACAAATTTATGTTTACACACAACAGTTCCAATATGACATGTCTGTTATGTATTTACGCTGCGGTCGGAGAAAGATAATTTACATTAACTAGCGTTTAAACGCTCTTTTGTCAACTATTACAAAATTGAGAATGAGATCCGTCCCACGGCCATAAACTTGGGATGTCAGCGCACTGATTTGAAAAAGCTCACCGTGGAGGGAAAAACTACTCTTGCCTACCTCATTTGAGGTTCTAGATCTGCGCTAACAAGCGACATACCGCCTGAAACACTACGCGCAACAAAATAAATTCGGACCAGCAAGTAGACCTGTTGAAAGCAGATATGCTTACCATCGGCTGTCGATGAAAGGGCGCCGGAGGCTATCAGCAGACCACATAGAAGCACCAAACATATTTCCATCTCTCTTTCCTCTTCATGGAATGTCTGTTGTCCTAAAATTGACAAGAATGGAATGAGGCGAGAGCGTACGGACTGCTCTTATATCTTCAGGTGATATGTGCCCGCCAGCGATCCGAAGGCAACGTTTCGCTTAAACCAGTTAAAACATATAATTAATTGTCCACAATTATATTGTTACATTGTGCTGTAATATTCAATTAACGTTTGGTCCTGTTGTGTCCATTGAAAGCCAAACAATGACAAACTACTGGGCCAATAAGGGTTGCTAATTTGTTCCTTGGAGAATCCAGCGCTCAACAGATGCACAGGAACTTTGACACACGAAAGCTAAAACGTACGAGATGACGTCTCGCAGTATTAAGTGTCTTGGAATAAATCATGCTGTCCCCTGACACCCGGGGAGGTCATGAAACGATCCTTCAATGGGTTTTTTAGCTACGATTTACCTCCCGTCGACATAATCATGTTTACTTAACAGATTTAACCTACTTCGTCTGAGCTCTGCGAAAAATTTAGTGGCCTGGTATATGTTAATAAACAAAACGAGAAAAAAAAAATTTGTGATGTCGATTGTCCTGATATCTTCTCAAAGCCACCAAACTACCTCCATGTCGGACGTTTACACATATTATGATCGATTTCGTAAGCTTCAAATCCATATGCAAATTTTGCTACTTTCACAAGTCGTTTTCCACACATCTGGCGCCGTTGGGTGAAAATTACGTGTGGAAGTGAAGTGAAGTGACAAGAACTTGACAAGCAGGGAAAACATTTGAAGGTCCAATATGACTTGGGACATGTTTACCGCCGACCCGACTAAATTTAATTCTACAATACGCATTGGCCATCGATCGTTTAGCGCTGACAAATTTCCCTATAGAATGTTCTGTTTTTACAGTAATTAGGCCGTGACAATACATTTCCCTCCCTGAATACGCCCCTATGTTTGGTTTTACAATAAGACACGTGTAGATTTGTATTGAATATGTCAATCTCGATATTTGATGGTTGGCTGCGAGCCGTGACAATCGACGTCAACAAAACCATTACAGTTTTGTCTGAACAAATGGAAGGCTTCCAAAGACATCCGTGAAAATTATCAATAAATGTCTCCTCCCTCTTCTTACAGTTTATGGATATAACACAAATCAAAGCTTAATTTCGCACTTACATTCTCCTATCGTCGGCTTAGGCGATTGCTTGATTAAAATGCGTCTTGCCTCCACTTAAAATCGTTGCAATAATTAAAATGTTTGAATGGATTACGAAAATTTTAGCGAGTAAATTTTATGCAAACTACATGGTCGCTTTGTACGGCGAGTGAGATAAACAACTTTTGAGGCGGAGCGGAAGGTTCTTCCATTCGCCAAAACAGAACGCATTGTCACGTTTAGGAAAAGCATAAATAAGATCAGGTTGCCAAGTCAGTGTCGGAGGTAGGTCACGGAGGTTCGCGGGCCGATTTATTATTCGCGATAGCAACAAAATTACGGCATGCATGACAATGTTAGACTCGCGCGCACTTCAAATGAGAATTTCTACCGCACTTTCGATCTATGATCAAAATCAGAAAATTCTGTATCATTCCAGACTGAAATATGACCAATAGCAAATAGTTTAACGGCTTAGCGTCAAGCGAATTTGAACAGCTTCGCTAAAACACGCAAGCGGCCCTTGAAGATAACAGCGTCTTGTGTGAGTACTGCATGTCGCAATGCAACGCCGCAAATTTCTCAGCTTAACGGCTTTGCTCCTACGCCAGGCTTAACCTGGCATTTTTTCAGCCTGTACGCAAATTGGTTGTAAACATTAGAATATTCAACGCCATCCTACCTCACCAAACACAGCAAGACTTCGCAGTAATCGCCTAATCCGCAAATGATTGTTGGTTGTGTTTACCCGGCTGCTGTCTGTTCCCAGCTCGTTCCAGCGTCGCTCTTTTACACTCTACGCGGTCCCAGCTTTCGCTAAACCGATTTGGCGTTTCATGCTGTGAAAGGTTCACCGAAAGAAAACGGTTTCAGTTTGTTGGCGGCTTGTGCACGAGAGAGGCCAGCAGAACACTTAGTATCGTCATTACCTGTTCTGGCGTTTTTGTCTGAAACCGGAAACATACCGCACGCCACTGGTCAATGGTGTATCTTTCATGGCTTATATCTTCCAGCAGATAAGGGGTGCACGTGGTCAACTTATCATTCACGTTGCTGATTTACATCAAAATATACAGTGTCTACTATTGACAACTGACGGTCGTGCTAAAGTGTATTTTGTTTGACAGTTCTATTGTATTTTGATGAGGTGGGCGGCGAAGTTTAACATTTCGTCCAATGAGACAAAAGCGAATCTTGTTTTGATCGACAACATATCAACACTGTTCCGCCTTGGGGCGTTCATGAAAACAAGGCTAAAGATCTTCATTAAAAATTGTTCCAATATTTTTTTACAAGTTCACATCTGACTTGGCAAATTTTATTTGATTTTATTGTGACTGGCGATGAAAATTTGCAATTCTAGCTTTTGTTAATAATCTATCGCCATATTCTTTTCTTTGAAAGCTTGTTTCAATTAGTTTCCTGCCAACCTTGTTTACGCTTGCCTTTTATTTTCATCAAAATAATAATCAAAGCTTAAATTTCTCAGAATACATAGACATATTCGGAAGATGTTGATCTGGTGTTCAAATTAATAAAAGAAGCCTTAAACAGGTCATCAGTGAATCTGCAAATGTTTCTTTCGTTCGTTAATTAAGTTGCAGACAAATTATTTTGCTTGATTTGAAATACTAGTCTTTCTTTTAATTTTAGATGGTTCTTCTTTTGAACAAGTGTTTTGAACCGCATCGTAATATTTATGCTATTTTTCCTTTGTAGAAAAATCAATTCTAAGATTTTTTACAGACAGGAAACCCGAGTGATGCGATGGATGTAAAACGTTGAAGAGCAGCTCATATCCCAAACAAGTGGGTTTTCCTGCCTCATTTTCACCAGTCGAATCTGTCAATTCGTAAGTCACTGAAATAGATGCAATTAGCAAATAAAGTGCCACCATGTGCCATCAACTTCTTATTTTGCATACAAATGAAATGACGATCTTGCAGGTAGAGCGTCATGAAGTCTGTGTTCGGTTATACACCACTGTTCTCTTCAAGAACTCGCTTACGAGCCACGTCGGCAAGATGTCATGTATCGAAGCAGACTAATGTCGTTTTTGTTTCGTGTTTTTTAAAACCACCTGACGCGAAATGACATATGCCATAAATTTTACAAAAGCACTCAAGGCTTTAATATTTAACACAGCCACCACAAACTGCGTAATATTGCCCAAATAGCAACAAGGTAGCCAAGGTCGACATAGCAAAACCCGTGATAAAGAACTCAATTAGTCACCAGTGGCTTCACATTGCCGTCACAATCGTGTAAATATAGCTGTGCAGTTGAATAAATTGTTTTTGGTGAAGTTTGTCAGGTGTTTTGTTCGCGGGGCCCTCGCTGACGCAAGGAAGCGAACATGTTTTGTGGGCCAAATGGCGTATACTGGGCTCGTACTTCGCTGCGCATTCGCGAGAGATGAAGGTTATGTTTGAGTCGACTGAAATATCAACGAAGCAGAGAGAATGCTTTTCGAAAACAAGCCAGTGATATTTGCCTTGCGATTCCGCGAAGAGCAAATATGTCTGTAAACAGTCTAAGGCACGCAAAATAAATATTGCGTAGGTAAGGGAAACAGAGAAATAAAACAACGCTGATTTTACCTGGATAACAGTGTAATCATCCGAAGCCACTGATAACCGCCTGGACTGCTGTACAGCTCGTCTTGAACACGAGAACTCATTAATGGGCCAAATGGCGTATACTGGGCTCTTACTTCGAATAAATCGAGTCCCAGGATTATTTGCAACTGAACAAACAAAACACTAGCTAAACACGATACTAAATAAATATTTTTAGACGAAAGAAAGCACACTTTGTATTGTAGATTTCAGTGTCTTATTCAAAAAACGAAGTTTAATCATAGCGGATCACTTCCATTAACTCTGAGAAAAAATAAAAAACACTGGCCATGCCAACGATGATCCGAAAAGATCTTGTTGTTATTTTAATACTGTTGAATGCAGAGCGGGAATTATTTAAGCAGTTTCAATTCAATTTCCGGATTACTTAGTCCAATGTACGGTTTAAAGAAAAAATGTAAAAAAAAAGAAGGAAAACAAGCATTCACCAATTATGTTACCATCTCTCTGGCACGATTAATGCCAAGGAAACGAAAATTTCATTTAGTAACGGATTTTTCAGATTTTTAACCAGTTCTTACAATTCGCGGCGAAGCAAAGGCTGCGTGTTACTCGAGAACCGGCCTGGCGTCTGAAAAGGCTTAAAGAAACCTTTTGTGTCGCCAGTAGCTTAACCCGCTTGATCACTGGTCGCAACAAAAAATAGAAAGGATTTATCAGAGTTCATTTTTAATTCGCAGCACTCTTAGGAAACCTAAATCCTTTACCGCTTTATTCACTTCCAGGTTAATCCCTATTTGGCTGATGCTGTGCAAAGTGTCACTGGATTATGCCAACAATGAAACGCCCACGAATTTACTTATCCTTTTGGGAAAAATACAACCAGGGAGACTATTTGTGATAAACAACTAATGCGTGTTCCTTTTTCGTTTGTTCGTTTGTTTGTTTGTTTTTTTTTTCGCTTGGCCCGTAATGTTTGTGATAAACGGCTGCCGTGTAAAACGCTTTCATACATTTCGCATCCTTCAAATATATGCAAAGGAAAAAAAAAGAAAGCTGCAGTTTTGCTGAAAATTATTTAACTATTCTTGGAATGATTGATAGCTGGAAATTTGACCTTGAATATAACCTCACAAAAAAACTTTTTGGTTACTTTATGAAACATCCGTTTTACAGAATCACTTGTCAAAGTTTTAATGTCAGCCGTGAATTTAGCTCTTTTTTTAATGTCAACTTGAAACCATGTTTTTGTTTTTCATAAGACAGTGTTTCCATTTACTAGACTGCTGAATATCTCAAAATGACAAATTCAGGCTCGGTTGGAGGGAAAAAATCTATTTTTCAATTTATTTTTCACTTCGTTAGAACCTTTACCAACTGCTGATCTTGTCTAGACATCTTGTAAACGGTTATTTCACTCGCAGTATAATGGCGAAATAAAACACATACATGTTCCTGTTTAATGTAAACACATGACACTAACTTCGAAAATAGGATTTATCACCGAGGCTCTTGGCCTGATTGTCATAGCTCGCTGCTAGGTGAGCAGACCACATTTTATCACGTTCCTTGCTTGAAAACTTGAGCATACACATGCAATGTTTGTTTCAATTCTATATTTACTGGAAATATCTGGGGAGAAATTGATAAACCAATAAACAAATAATCAAACAAGTTCTAATAAGTAAACGTGGTTTTGAAATATCGTCGTTTCCGGGCCTTTCTCTGTACCATTGCAAAAAAGATCGTTGCCCGCAGACAATGAACCTGGCGGACGTCAGAATCTATTCTTGTAAAAAAAGTAGTTTTGGAAACCCACCCGGCCACGGGTGGGGATTCAGTTACCGTTGTTCCATTTTGTTTTGCTTGTTTGTTGTTTATCTTCGTGAAGTAAAAGATTTCACCTTTAAATCTAGGTAATTTAAAATTGTAAAAGGATGACGACTGATAGTTAATGATATGCAATAACGTTAAAAAAAAATTAAGAGGCGTTCTGACAGTTTTTTATCCGTTCATTTAGAGTCAACAATTTCATAATTTGAACAAGAATGTTCAGCCTGTGAACTGGTTCATAACTTTTGAAAACTTAGTAGCAAAAACAAACATACAAAAAAAAAAACGTAAACAAAAAACAGATGGCGAAGAAAAAAGGAAAGCTCAAAATTAAATAGCATTTAAAAACGAAATAACTTCAAATATTTATGGTATCCTAGGAAGCGCTTAAAAAACACAACGGAGGTATCTTCTCTGAAGGTGATTAGAGCTCAGCTCAAGAATATTTGAAATTATAGATCTGAAAATGACCCGCTAGCTGACAGCCGGAATTCAAATTTTTCACCAAATGTTTTTAGACGTTCGTATAACCCATCGGAAAGTTTAAGTTCTCTCTTGTAGGGTTTCACCAGCCAGAAAATAAATAGCAAAGCTTTGAAAACTTAAACTAATTCTCTTCAAACTGGATAGGGAGAAGGGGTAGGGGGCGCAAGACTGAAGGGCACTTATCTTCTAACTCCGCCTTCCACTGTTGGTTCTCTGCAATGTCTGCCAAGCATTTGATATGATTTTTCTGTTAGGAATTGATGGTTACTCAAACAGTACCCGTTCGTTGCAATTTTTATTTTTCCTCCTTACTTATTGCCAGAGAGGGTACTAATATTTCAGGGAGAAATTATTTTTCGCTCATCCCTAATATTGAGAGCATCGGTAAGCATTTAAGACGCTTTCAAAAAAATCAGACATGAGGTAGACCATTCTACCTATGTTAAAAGTATAACGTTGTGAACTAAAATGAAATGTTTCCTATGAATTCAGTAAAGGATACTTTCATTCGTAATCTAAGCCGAGATATTCTGCGCTTGTGAAACGAAACCATACAAACAATAAAGGCTTTGAGTGCTAGTTACGAATACAAAATATTAACATCACCAAAATGCCCCTTGATTATGTAAAAGAGCCTTCGAAGAGTTCTAATCTTTTAGTATTTTGATAGGTGAGATTCCAACGCTCGTTCAAACTGTGAAATGAATGCTCATGGTTTGCAAAGGGAAAATCATTATGGTTGCTTGGTGTATTTTCGAGTCGAGATTACGAAAAATTGGGATGACAACAGCTCGTATATTTTCACTTTTAGGATTCCTTCTTCAAATAAAAGGCTCTAGTGAAGAGATGACGAGAAAACGAGAGGAAGCTAAAGCACCTGATATCAATTTACGGATGGTAAATTACGTATCCACAAAAGAGGCTTTGAACGTATTCAGAAAACGAAGGACATACCAAGCGAGGTGAAGCTGTTCTGTCACTTTAAAGTTCAACGGTGGAATGTTCGCGCTCTGATCTAATAACTGCGGGAAACGCTGCAGCGTTGAATCGACTGGATCTATTTTTCATCTGATACCAATGAAGGATATGCCAAGATCTTTGCAAGTGAATGTAGTTTTAGAGCCGGAAAAACTTCCGCCCTTTAGGTGACATTGATCCGTAGGATGACGTTTTAATTTGCGCAGTAATCCAGGGAGAGGCGATAATACCGTGGAATTTTCCGAGTCAAAGTTCATACTGACGGTCCAAGCTGACTTATGACCATTTACATTTTTTTTCTGGTACCCTTGTTGTGCCCGATTTTAACTCAGAAATTGCAGCCAAACCTCATTATCTTTGACAGTAACCCAATGTTTGTTTTATAATAGTCAGTTTTCCCTCGCTGTTGCTATGTATGAGACGAATGAAATATATATTTAAGGTGTGGCTATGGCAGTCCCAAGGTGTTTTTATGCAACTAACGTCTGAGTCAAATAAAAGTGATAAATTGTCTTTGTTATTCAGTAAAATACAAGATTTTCACTGTTTGCCCCAAATCCAGCCAGACGCTATGCTAAGAACCCCTGCTGAGAATCTAGGGCACAGGCAGTCTTTACCTAAACAGAAACTTACATTTTGCACCTTTCCCGAAAGTTGAGAAAGCTAAAAGTCCCGTTCATCTTTTTGATTAGTTTGTTCTTAATCTAAGTAGTTTGTACGGTTAGTATGTTTCGAGTGAGTTAGTGACTGACGAGTAAGTGAGTGAGTAAATGAATGTGGGTGAGCGAGTGAGATAGCGAGGAGCAAGCAAGCGAGTGAGTGAGGGAGTGAGGGAGTGAGGGAGTGAGGGAGTGAGGGAGTGAGGGAGTGAGGGAGTGAGGGAGTGAGTGAGAGAGTGAGAGAGTGAGTGAGCGAGCAAGCGAGCGAGTGAGTGGGGAAGTGAGCGAGCGAGCAAGCGAGAAAGTGAGTGAGTGAGCGAGTGAGTGAGCAAGAAAGTGAGTGAGTGAGTAGGTGAGTGGGTGAATGAGTACGTGAGCGAACTAGTGAGTGAGTGAGTTAGCGAGCAAGCGAGTGAGTGAGTGCGTGAGGAAGTGAGCGAGTGAGTGCGTGATTTAGTGAGTGAGGGAGTGAGTAAGTGAGTGAGCGAGTGAGCGAGTGAGCGAGTGAGCGAGTGAGCGAGTGAGCGAGTGAGCGAGTGAACGAGTGAACGAGTGAACGAGAAAGTGAGTGTGTAAGTGTGCGCGAATGAGAGAGCGAGTGTTTGAGCGAGCTATTGATTAAGCCAGTGAGTCAGTGCATATGTCAGTAAGCGCGTTAGCGAGTGTGTGAGTAGCGAGTTAGTGAGTGAGTGTGTGAGCGAGCAAGCAAGCAAGCGAGCAAGTGAGTCACTGAATGAGTGGGTGTACGAGTGAGTGAGTGAATGTGCGAGCAAGCTAGCGAGTTAGTGCTTGAGCGAGCGAATGAGTAAGTGAATGAGTGAGTGAATGAGTGAGTGAGTGCGTGAGCGAGTGAATAAGTGAGTGAGTGAGTTGGCAAATGAGTGAGTGAGAGAATGATTGAGTGAGCGAGCCATTGAATTTGTGACTAAGCGAGTTAGTACGCGAGTGATTGAGTGAGTCAACGAGTATAAAGCGAGTCATTCGGTTCGTGAGGGAGTGAGTTAGAAAGCGCGCGAGTAAGTGAGTGAGTGTGTAAGGGAGTAAGTAAACGAGTGAGTGGTGAGAGAGCAGGTAAGTAAAAGAGTTTGCAAGTGAGCGAGTGAGTAAGTAAGTGAGTGAGAGAGGGAGAAGTGAAAGAGTGAGAGAGTGAGCAAGTAAATGAGAGAGTGAGAGAGTGAGAAAGAAAGTAAATGAGAGAGTGAGTGAGTGAGTGAGTGAGAGAAGGAGAAGTGAAAGAGGGAGAGAGTGAGCAAGTAAATGAGTGAGTGAGAGAGGGAGAAAGAAAGTAAATGAGAAAGTGAGTGAGTGAGTGAGTGAGAGAAAGAGAAGTGAAAGAGGGAGAGAGTGAGCAAGTAAATGAGTGAGTGAGAGAGTGAGAAAGAAAGTAAATGACAGAGTAAATGAGAGAAAGAGAAGTGAAAGAGGGAGAGAGTGAGCAAGTAAATGAGGGAGTGAGAGAGTGAGAAAGAAAGTAAATGAGAGAGTGAGTTAGTGAGTGAGTGAATGAGTGAGTAAGTGAGTGAATGTGAGAGTGGAGTCACTGAGTGAGTGATCGAGTCAGTTGGCGGGGACGTTTTGTTTATTTCGAAGCCTCTTTTCTTACAATGAACATGGAATTGTTAAAGAAGAATAAAAGAGCAAACCATAAAACTTGCTACGAAGATTGCAAAAACCTCTGATATCGTAGCCAGCTTAGACAAATGTATGGAAAAATGAAAAACGAGGAGTATGTCTTTTCCACGAAGTTAATCCCAAACTTTCCCCTCAAGCTTAGCCCAGGTAATTTGTCTAATTTTTGGTCTAAGAATGCTCTTTTAATAGTGGCATTTATCGATGCAATGAAACTGAAATAACGAATTACGACGATCTCTGTAACAAATTAATCAAAAAGAAAAACGGATCGTATTTGTTATGTGACAAATAACCGCGTGTATCACCGCCCTACCTTAACATCAGTCTTGGGTTGGTTGACGATCCGGATGTTTTTTCTGGTCAGTTCCTCGAACCTATCTACGACACAGGTTGAAAGTATCTGAAATTCAAAATAGAATCAAGATACTTTAGTTAACTCTCTATATTCATTAGAATCAATTAAGTCATAAAAGCTACTCAACGGATACACGTCGTCAAAATGTGATTCTGTCAAGAGTATTGCACGCAAGGGGCCTTGAATTAATAAATGGTAAAGCTGTTTGATTGAAAACCTCTTAAGACGCTGTTCACACTCTTTGCCAAAATCGATCTCAATAAAAACTTGGAAAACTGAATTGGAAGACAAAGTAGCAAGCATAGAACAAATCGCTTACCCTAATGTGAAAACTGAGATGAATCACAAGAAAGTAAATACATTTGTTTTTCTCCTCGTGGTCTTTCGCAGGTGCAGAGTGTCGCGAGAAGCCAAATTAAAATGAGCAATTAATTAGTTACAGGGATTCAACAAATTGGCTTTCAACGAATCAATCATCAGCGCTGCGGGAGAACAGGTAAAATAATTTACAAAATTGTTTATTAAAAGCAAACCTATTTATTTAACCACAGCCCTACCCGGCCTCTGTGTAAATAAAACAGGTAAATGGGAGGGTTTACAGACACGTTGTAAAGCGTAAACCAAAGTAATTAAATTTCTATCAAGAGAAGCTGATAAACTTTGGGGTGTGCAGCAGCGGGTATTGGAGACACTTCCTTCAGTCTCAGACGATGCATGGAAGTGTGGTCCTTACAGTCATGAAATATCAGCCTTTTCTGTGATGCTGATCTAAGATTAAGTCGGCTCCATTAAAACCATCAATAGTTACAATTTTATCAGATTGCAGAATAGAGAAGTTTCTCTTTCTTATCTTGTTCCGACAGGAAAAGGAAAAGCATTAAAGGAGGAGTGGGCGTAGATTGTCCCACCCTTATGTTTCCGCGGAACAGGCGTGTTTGCAGTAACTGAGTTCGAAAATCGCGTTCTAGTTTTCCTTAGGCTCAATGGCAAAATTACTGAAAATTGTAAACTTATCAGATTAAAAAGACTAGAAGAAGTTTCTCTTTCTTATCTTGTTCCGACAGGAAAGTGGAAAGCATTAATGGGGTAAAATGGGCGGACTGTTCCACCTGACCTGTTCCGTGGGACAGGCTTGTTTGCCGTTACAACTGGGCCAGAGAGTTCGAGAAATCTCTGCAGTTTTCCTGAATTGAACAAGTGAATCTTACCGTCACAAAAAGAAGAAAAAAAAAAAACATCGAAAAACAAAGCACTTTCTTAAAAGAAAAAAAAATTGAGTAGTATATCCGGTTAATGAAGCCAAAGCAAAGAGCATATGCCTGATCTCATTTTGAGTTTAGCGGCGAAGGAAGATCACTTTCGCACCTTTGTTACATATCCGGAACAAATAAAACTTATGTTCCCGTGATTTTTATTATACCACGCGAACAACTACTAGAGTGCAGTTTCTTCAAATGTAACAGTTATTGTAAGCGAATCAAAAAGCCTTATTCTACCCAAGATGCTACATTTTGTCACAGCGGTGCTTCTTGAAAGTCTCGCCAACAATAAGTGTAACTGTGATATCTGTTTGTGAGCAAATCATTACTCTCTCTTACGCTAAGTAATGTTTAAAAACGCCGTACTTTCTAATGAAGGGTTCAGGAGCTAAGTAATTCTTCGTGGGGGATATATCCTCTGACAAAATGCGAAGACACCACTGAAAAATCAATTCATCATTTTGCTTAGTTGTGTCAGACACCTCATCAGTTCATTCATGGTCTTTAATGTTTTGGTCACTCACTCATTTGCCAAACTATTATACTTTTTCGTACATCGAGCCAGAAGACTGCAGTCGAAACTGTTTCGATCTTGGCAAGGCCGCTTTACGTTGCACATTCTTATCACAACATGGCCGAATGAAAATTAACTTTTAACATTCGTACAAGTTTTGGAAATGTAATAAAACAGAAAACGCATGCCAGCTTTTCTTCGCCTTTCTTGTGACAGCAATCTCCGGGTGTCTCCTTTCATTTGCAGAGAATGCTTTTTCTTTTCAACTCATCATCATTGTTTCAGTTGAATGTGTCTCTGTTAAGATGTCAGGTTTTCCTAGGAAACTAAAACAACTGTCTCGCGCAGCAGCTTTGTTTAATTAATCCAAAGTTTTGCTCATTTAGGCCGTTAGCTGAATAAACAGTTTTTACGACAGCAGTGCAATATCTTCGATATTTCACAGGCGAAAATACCCCTCAAACCGGTGAGCAAATAACTAGTCTTTTCCAAGTACTGAACTAAAAAATTTTTATTGATTATAATTGGAGAGAAATACGTTTATATAATCTCTTTGTTACTTATCATTATGCATTGACTGTCGCCAACCCATCGACGTTCAAAGATATTGAAATGAGTTGAACACGAAGTCGTGGGAAGCCTTGACGAGAAAATGTTTTTGTTTGCAACTGCTCTGATGGGTTAAAGTGATATGTCTTCGCCTATCAATGATGTGGTAAAGTGACGAGAATGTACAAACGACAAACATTAATTAAGAGTAGAATTTTGTGCTCTCACTCACCTCAAAATCAGAAAGAAGATGGCTTATGCTTTTTCGCGTAAACAACTGGTGTATCGTCTCATTTCATGTCTGAGGCGGTCTTGCTATGACAAAGACGGGACTTTAAATGACTACAGTAACGAAGTGCTGCGTTTGACGTCCTGTGTCTATTACGTCAAGATGCTCATGAAACAGTTTTTGAATTCGAATTCAGTTGTCGAATAACGCAAAGTCTGTCGGGGAACGTACACATTAATAAAAGTGCCAAGCCGGTCAGGGCTTTCTGTTAATAGGGAATTTTTTAGATATCCTGGACATGACAAAAAGGCGCCAATTTCTGTCAAAAAAAAAAAAAAACATTGTAAAAATGCATAAAAGTCCATAGTATAACTTCTATTCTTCAATAGGATTTTTCCAGGTAATATTAAAGTCAGAAATTGTTAATGCACTGCTTAAAAAGCGCTGATTATTCAGCAGAGGTTTAAATTTTCATTAGTGAAAACCAACTGTTTAATTTTTTTTCGCTCGAAAGGCGTAGAATAAATAATTTTACCGCGATCTTCATTTATAAATTGGTTTCGTCATTTGAAGATTGTTTTCAGAGATCTCGATGTAGTTTATTTCTCTAGTGTGAAATGTATACTGTTATTGCACAACACGTTCACAGTTTCCTCGTCAATTTTCAGAAGGACAACCAGTTAACTTGCATGCAAATGAAAATTAACCGCTCA
This sequence comes from Stylophora pistillata, assembly GCF_964205215.1. Taxonomy (NCBI): domain Eukaryota; kingdom Metazoa; phylum Cnidaria; class Anthozoa; order Scleractinia; family Pocilloporidae; genus Stylophora; species Stylophora pistillata. Next base: position 17,883,791 of record NC_142527.1, on the reverse strand, counting down.
AGCTGATGTTTAATTGACACCATGAAATTATCATAATTGCCACAAGGCATGGAGATAGCTTTAACACGAGGTAATGGTCAGCCGTTAGTAAAAGTTATTTCGTTTCTGAAAATAAAACTGATGTGCGAAGAGACAGCAAATTCTTAGTTTGGGATTGTTGACACCCAATTTTCCAATTTTGATTTCAATTTCCTTGAAATGTGGATGAAATGCCAATTACAAAGCTGTTCCACATCTAAAGAGAAACACACAGGCCTGGAAAGATTATTCATAAAAAAGGCAAATTTGCAGCGGTCTTTTAGAAGTTACCGCGAATTTGCGTTAGCTTTACTGTTGAATAAATCAGAAAACATGGAACTTTCAATAGTAGTTTGAATACAACTTTCCTCCTTTATCAAAGAGCTGTATTCTGCGTTTTTTCCCCAAAATGTAAGTTAGTGCGTGAAGATCTTGACCTGTTCCCTTACTTTCTGCAACGTTCTGACTCTTAAACTGTCCAGAGATAGAAAAATAAGGATCTCCCTCTCCGAAATCATTGGGAAAATTTACAGTTTTATGAAACTACTTTTCGTAATCGTAGCATGTCCTTTTCTTAACTTTAGTCTCAAACGATGTGCTTCAATGACAGACTTACAGAAATGGCACTTCGCTAGTGGCCTACCAATTCCTGAAAAGAAGCTTGAAAAAAATTGGAAAATTGAAAAAGATCGCGGGATTCGAACCTATAGCTTTCAGAAATTAGTATAGCGCTACCTACCTAGTACAACTGAGCTACGACACCATACGTTAGCAGCGAGGTCAATCTTAAAAGGATTCTTCTTTTTGCGTAGAGTTTTATTACAAGTTGTCACACTTTAAATCTTTTGAGTAAATCTTGTATTCTTTCCATTATTCTTTTTTTAACAGTATGCGAAACGCGTCATCTGCTTTTTAGGGCCACTTTGCTTCCCTACATCAAAAACTAGATAGTTAATCAAGTCGTAAACTTGAGTCCCCTCAAATTTGAATACAAGCTCTACGTAAAGTTTAAGTGTTATCAATTCTCAGTTACCATGCATTTAAGAAAAAACTATGCCTTCGGATATACTGTATTAACAGTATGTTGGAAAGTGATTTCCTTTGGAGAATATGATTGAGTTTTGCGCTTCAAACGTTATAAACCACCGTAGGCATAATTCTGTTTGAAACTGTTTCTCTTTGAAGATCAATAAAACTTTTTTCACTTAAAAAAGAAAAGTCAGACAATTCTCCCTTGACGCCATTTAAAACATAAGATGATTCGATAACATTTCTTTTGGAAAGGGAGTCGCTTGAACGCGCTGTTAAGATATAGTATTTCTCTGCACAAACAGTTTCGGGACTGAGAAATGTTCCTAAAACCGATTACCTGAAATTACGTTTTAACAGCAAATGGTTTTCCCTTATTTTCAAGTCACTTTCCTTTAAACGACCGCAATCAACATATAAAGGAAGTAGATCGACCACTTTAGAGCATTTTAACTTAATGTAAACCCGAAATGGGTAGATAACCGGAGGGTGTTTTCTCCATTTCCTAAGTTAGAGCAGGCTTGTTTATACAATTAAGAGCCAACCCTTTATAAAATCAACAGCTACTCTGTGTTTCAAGATGTTTCAGCAACCTCCACTTCAAGATGATATCGAGATAATTTTTTTTTATCGCTCTCATGCTCTGGCACATATGAGTGACCTCAGCGCCCTCAAACGATAGATCGTTATGAATCTAAAAACTTTTAAGTGCCGCGCACAGCGGAGGAAGATAGAAAATCTAGTCAAAACGCTTTCACTGATAAATGTAGTTTTCTGAACGCTCACATTATTTTCAAAACCGGACTTCAGATTCGTACTCAGCACGGAAATTCGAACATCGATTAAATTGTCTTAAAAGTACACGTATGTCGGACAAAACAAATAACTTGACACAAACTCGCGGACAGAAGGCCTGACAAGGGCGGCATTTGTCACAAATGTTATTTTGGCCTTTCAAGGCTTTCAAGAAATGAGTGAATATCATACAAACACTGTGAAAGCAGCTGAAGTAAAAACATGGTCTTTTGACATCTTCCGCAGAAAAGCTGTCGCCTCGAAAATTTGATCTCCACCCGAATTGATCCTAAATTATTCCTTTAGTTAAAGGTTTCTTCTCTTTTTTTACCTAAAATTCAGTTATTTCTAGCGACAAGTGCAAATCATTTTTGGTCAATCTGGAGCTAAGTATTAAATCCGCATGTTTACGTGAGAATTTCAGGCGAAAAGTGGTTTAAAAGTCACTTTATCTTCTGAAAAGAAACCCGTTTAATCGGCGTGTGTTTGATGTTCACTTCTTGCGGTTTTACTTTTCTTCTCACTTCTTTCAGGACTGTTTTACGGATATTTAGAGTGCTGGCACATAAGTAAGTAAAAAGCAATTGAAATTTAGATCACTGAGTCTTAAAAGAGTCAGATGTTTTCTCAAGTGTCTTCAATTTGCCATTAGCTGACTGCCTGTGAACTTCATGGTGAAAATTGGAGAAATATTGGCGATTCGTCTTTTCAATACGCAGCTTATTGTTATCAACATTAGCAATTTAGTCCCAGTTTGATGGAGATGTAAGATGGGTGGACTCAAACAAACCTTAGGTAACGAGAGAAGAATGATTGAGTAAATCCTCCGATGTCCTTCCTAATCGCCAAAAGCGTTTACTTATTCTATGCCGTCAATTCATCTGCCTTAAAATGCATACATTTTTGCCTAATGTCGATTTTCGAATCATACATGCATTTTGGCCTTTTAACGCATTATCAAAAAAATTGCTTTGAGATGTCACTTGTGTTATAACTTGAGACAGCTGGACAGGAACGAAAAGAAAATTAAGAACGCCTCACTTTGGCAAAGCAAAATCAAATGGCATTAAATATTTGTATTCATGGTCAACCTTTCTGCGACTCTTCAAACGCAGTTCAACTTTACCTCGTTAAATTGAATGAATGAGTAAATTTTAGCACTAGTTCCTGTCGTTAAAAGATGCAAATTGTTTTGCGAAGCAGTGGTGAAGGCCTTTTATCACAGCGGTGGCCTTTCATGGAGAGCATTAGCAGGCTGTTCGTAGTTTTAACTAATTCCGGTAAAACCAAGCAAAAAAAAATTATTGTGAGGCGAACGTCCTATGCAAATCATTATAATGATCTGTTTTGTGCCACAGGCCTCCCTAGAGCAAGGTAACATCCTTTTTCGTAATTTAGTCGAAATCTTGTTTCTTATTGGTCAAATACCTAATTTTTATTGCGAAGGTTAAAAGCATGTCCATCTAAATTACTGCAATTGTTTCTACCGCAACTGTACTCTTTACTGCATGGGCGATTCGCAACTTAGAAAAACCTTTTGAAATCTTTCTGTATGATATCAATTGCCACCAATTGGCCATTTTCTGTCTTGAAGCAAAAACTGAACTGGTTTGTGATTAAGATTTGAATTTAACTGATCAGACACATTGCTTCTTCGAAAATAGCCGAATAATTAACCGAGTTTCAGTAATCGAATCGCTTCATCAAAAATGGCTTTTATCTCGGATAAAAATTTAAAAAAGGGACAAGACCTGCTTTGCTAAATAAAAGGAAGTTTCAGGGATAAAAACATCTTATTCAAATTTAAGAAAAAAATGAAGTGACCGGGTTGAGTTGTTATTTGTAGCATAAGAAAATATCATCAACAATGAGCAACTAAATGCAATGTGTGGTTAAATTGATTGTCAAACCGCTGAATAAATCATTTTGTGGTCCTTCCCGAGCTTCAAATTCAGCCATGCGGAAGTGCTACAAAACAAAATCGAATGAGTGTATTCACACGCTAACCTTATAATTACGCTGCTGTAAATCTATTTATCGTTATTGTTAAAAAAAGGCGAATAAATGGTGACATTCTGAATTAAAATGTACGGACTATTCGCTGGTTTTTTCAATTATGCCCAGAGCTCTCCAAAAGATGGAAAAAAGGAAAAGATTAAAAAAAATGCCCAATAAAATTATTACAAAGTAAACAAAAGATGTGCTGCAATTTAAGCTGGTTGCAGATTAGATACTTAAAAAACATTTGGGCTTCGACAGGGTTTCACTTTATGCCTCCCAAACCGCTCGTTGGGAGCAAGGCGAATTTTGAGGATGTCGTAGCTCAGTTAGTGGTAGCACCCAGCTAGTTTCTGGGAGGCTTGTGTTCCAAGGTTGAAAAGCGTGGGAGAAGTCACAATATAAAGTCGAGCTGCGATATCTTAGTTGGACGGTCAAGGACACACATGCTATCGCTATCATATAAATTTGAGGTATGTACGATTTTTTTTGGAAGAAAGAAAAATATTACGATAAATCGTAATATTTGCTTCACAAAAACAGTGGTCGAGTGCACTTGGTTTAGTCCGAGAGCACTGCCGTTGTTGTTGTGTCTTGTTGCTCCAGCCATAAGCCGTCATGGCGTCGTCTGCCACCTCCGATTTTCTCAGTATTCGTAATAATTGACTTTGTGACAAAGAACTGTCAAGTAAGACAGTCTGACAAAAGCTTATTGGAAAAAAATGAGCTTTCGGTTCAATATAAAATAATATCGACCAGTACTCCGAAGAAATTCATCCCAAATGGGTTTGCTCGGCAAGCAAACGAATGCTTTATCGGGTCCGGAAAAAAAATCACTTCGACCTCAAACAATCTATTTTGTGGACAACTCATCGAGAACAAGACTTCCCTTGTTTCTTTTAACATTCATGTGGAAACTGCAAATGAGATTGAATTAAAGATGTTATTTTATCGGTCGCTACCTCTACGAGGTATCTTTTAGACATCTCATCGGAAACGGAAAGAATTTGATACTGAACAAAACAGTGCCAATAAAATACGTGTACATGCGAGAATAGAGATGAAATGTCTGTCAATAATTAGATTTGTAACATAGTTATGTAGAAATAAATGAGTCAATGAAGTTTGTCTTGAAATTTTGAATTCTGCTCTGCCGTCCCTTTCGCATTTCAATATGGCCGCCACAAAAAAGCTAGCAAGAAAAAGAATCGTCCGCGTCCCTATCCTCTCTCTGCCACATCAGTTTGTTTTGGTTTTGTCTAGACCAATCATATCAGAGGAAATGGTATAGACAAAACTTTCTATGGCCCGGACTGATCTTTCATTTTCGTATAAAATTTTTAAGAACTTTATGATCGGGCGACTGAAAAAAAGCACCAAACCTACCCTTGAAACCTTTCGGTATTGTAGCGCGCGCCCGCTGTGCATGATCTTCGGCTCAGTCCGATGCAGCTGTTATGTCCCATTTACAAAATTTTTCCTATTGTCGAGCAAAAATTGTTTACAAATATTAACTACGACAAAATTTCTTCTGACAAACATACTGGCTTAAAATTGAGTCTGTCAGTTTATAAGAAAAGCACTCTATTTGCTGTGGAAAGCCTGTCGAAGGAAAATCGAAAAAAAGACTTTTGACTTTTGTAAGACGGTATCCAATGCAACAAATAAAAACAAAAAAAAAAACTTACCGAGAAAATTTAATAGGAAATGAGGGCTGAACAAAATAGAAGGGGCTACACTTCAATTTTATTAGATCTCTTGGCCAAACGTAATTATTTTCATCAGTTTTCAGTGAAACTGCAGACAACTAGTGTTAAGTTGCTAAGGAAATAGTTCCAATTCGACTACACTTCACCATCATCTATTTACCGTCGTCATTTTCACTTCAACCTTAAGCTTGAGTTCAGCAAGTGAAAGAACCTTGCAAGTTTACAAATAATTTCTCCTCACCGGAATAAGTTCTTAATTCATGCGAAAATTCAAAGATAATTCGGTGATATCGCATGTCTTGGAAACTTATTTGGTGGTATAAATATTTTTTTACTAATGATCAACAGTAATTGAAAACGTGCTCACTATAACAGAAGGTGATTGTTGTTACTCCAAGTAATTTTTCGTAGTGCGATCGAGAGAAAGTGTAACGCATGTTTTGCATTAAACTGACAATAACTTACGCGTTTAAAAATTAATTTAAGTTGAGGGGGCGTTTTGTGGTTATTACAGTAGAGGGGACATGTTTTTTTGTTCACAAAGTTGAACCAGAGAACTTTGAAAGTGAAAATTCAACGCAGCAAAAGGTATGCAGCTCGTCAACATTTTGTTCTGCACTCTGCAAACATTTTTGAAGGATAATAAGGACAATACCCTCAATATGGCGCAAAGATATGCTTGTAAAAATTAACAAATTTTAACGATAGCCCTAAAGGAAAATTAACCGTAAAAAAATTTCTCGTGACAACAATAGTAATTTACTCACATTCGCCTAAAGCCCAACCTCTGCTTTACGATGGATAGGTTATGGGCGAATGAATTTTTGCATAAAGCGTAGGGTGAGCTGAAAGAGGAATTGGCCAGTGCCGGCTGAAGGAGAGGAGGGTGGGGACATTTGCATGCAACAGTGCATAAAAGTTCTTGAGAATTTCCCTGGGGACTTCTAAGGCCAATAGCATTTCTACCACGAGAGTGCAAAGTTACCCGATTTTGTAATTCGACTTGCGGCGGCTTTTACGCGAGTAAGATTAGAATGATATTAACCGTTTGCAGTGAAATTACCTAAATTTTAGTAATAAAATGACCTAAATTTAGTATTGAAGTGACCTAAATTTTAGTAGTAAAAACCATCACCCCACTAAGACCCTCGGAAAAGTATTTGCTTCTCTGGATAGATAATGTCCAAGGACAGATATCTGAGCATATTTTCGCTCCAAATGGAGGCTATGGTTTATATGTCTGAGTTCCTAGCAGGAGTGATGTAACTGTTCGCAAACCAAGAGAATAAGAACTGTTCATAATCTCTCGTTATAAACCTAAAGAAATCACAAGCTTTTAATCGCGTGCACTGAGATAAAATGTTTTGTATATTACCATAGAATAATTCGTAGTCCATAGCCGCATACCATGTATACCACGGCAAGTAAAAGGCCAATCACTGACGATCACTGCCATAAAATAATGAGGATGAGAACGAGGTATTTAGCACTTCTTTGATGATTTGGGACGACGTAGAAAAGAATGCAAATTGTTAATAATCCCAAGTAGCAGAAGGTAAATCAGTCAGCAGTTTGGAAAGGCGTAGCAGAGGAATCGATCTCGGAACTTAAAAGGCCTTGAAATATCCAATTTCAACGTACGCCTCGCTTTTTAAGTGCGCATTGGTGGTTTTGTTTTTAAAGAAAGTTGTCTTACTGAACGCTGAGGTTAAATGAAACGGCCTACCTAAAAACGAGAGGGGAGGGGGGGGAGGTTAAAATTCGAAAGAAATGTAGTGTAAACGAGGCTTTGAGGGGATTCATCAGCAGAGGACGAATTCAGACCATGCATAAGGGATTCATCGATATTCAGTTGCAGAGGGTCTGATTCGTAACTTTCAAATGTAGCGCTCAGGATTCCTGGGAAGTACTGCTATTGGTGGAAGTTGTTCTAACAAATAAAAATTGTCCGGGCTAGCTTTTTTCAGCATTCACATTTTTGGGGAAAAACGGGTGAAAGTACCAGAAACAGCTCCAGGGACGGAAATCAAATCTCATTTCCTCCAGTGATAAACTCATATGATATATTTCATATGTTTTCATTGTGTTCGTGGTTTTATTATTCAGCTGATTACCTGATACACACAAAATCATAATAGAATCCCATTTAAGAAAAACTGCTGTCTGTAGTACTCATATAAATGACGGCAAAGCGGGTCCCTACTCGTCCTTAGGGCTGTACAAAGAACGAAGAAAACATAATTTAGTGTAGAAGAAAATTATTTTATGACTTCTATGGGTCATGAATCCCTTGTTGAGCTCCTTACTGTCCAAAAAGACTGCTGTGAGATCGAAAAAAAAAGTGCGACTTTGTGTGTCAGGTATGCGGCCTTGTTACTTTCGAGATTAGAGAGTGATGGGTCTGCAACCGAATTTTCAGCATCTTTGAACACAAGTATCGAAACATTGGATTTCTCCGTAGAATCTAAAATTTCGGTGAGAATATGGATAAATCAAGCAGTGACGGGGATGGCCATGGGTAGCAAGATCAACTGAGGAAAATTAAAGAGGGTGATGTTTTCTGGAGATGAAATTTAGTTGTTTGTCAAGTTGGGGTTCAGTCACCGAACTTTAGTGGTGGTGCTGAGGTCGATGAATGATTTCAAAAACACTATGGGATTTGAAACAGTTTAAACAAAATGTAATTCTTTCGCATTTCTTTCGTACATAACTAAACTTGATTTATCAGTTTATAAGTCAGGTGGAAGCGATTTGTAGCGATGTGTAACTCACTTATCCAAAAAAATTATTTCAATATTTTTTAGGGCCATATTTTTGCTGCAATTGTTGTTAAGAGATTATAGCGGAGCTCGCAGAGCGTAGCCCCATAATACATGCATCCGGAGTCCAGCTCAAAACCTGAGCGCAATGCATTATGGTCTAGGCCCAGGGACAAGGTGAGCACCAAATCGCAAATCGCCAAAGCGTGACTGGGAAGTTGAACACTATGAAAGGCTTTTGTTTTGTCAATCTTCGCAGTTCTAACTACAATTAACTATAATTCTAACTATTAACATGTCCAGAAGGCATTGAAAAGGTGAGTAATTATGATTTTATTGAATATTTTGTTACTTTTCTTCGATAAGCGGGCAGCTTGTTTACGCGTGATATGTTCGATCTTGACCTTTGTCCCTGGACTTTTGATAGAAAATATCACATATTTTATTTCTTTACCTTGTAGTATAACGAAACAATGGGATTCGGACATAGAAACTGTGCTGTTTTGGGTGTCATAACAGCGGGAAAAAGCTAAATAAATGGAGTCAGGAGATGTGTGAGGTCCACAACTCTCTTCGCAATAAAACGCCGTGCAACTGTAAACCGCCGTTTCGGTAGATCTACATCTTTTCCTGGGTGGTCTTGCATTAAGTACATCGTAATATCACTGAGGAAAATGGGAGGCCAAGAAGTTAGTCCATCGTTTTCACGCAGCCAATTGTCCTTAAGAGACAAAGGATCTGGAAGATGAGTCTTGTCAGGAGCAAGCAAAAGCTGGGCTTTCCCTGATTCAGTCTTGCAATTAGTTCATTTGCTGAAGGTTTTATAGGAATACCCATTTCAGAAGCAGCAAATACACGAGCTACCAGTTCAGCTTTGTTTCCTGAAACTTTCAGGTCTCTCTTTCGACAAAATAACTTCAAAGCGTCAAGATGCCACATGTTGACTTCATCGAGCGAAGGACTTCTTGCCGAATCACTCCTTTCGTCGCAAAAGGAAAATTCCCGAGGTATTCGTATTATGACTCAGTTGAATTCAATGCACGATGAATCCCTAGTACTTCCATGCTTGAATAATTGAGCCGATACAATTGTGGGATTCACGAGCGACTAAAAGCAGCTTCCCTATTATAAGATACAAAATCCAAAATGGCGTCCAGATATTTTTTGGTGCTCACCTTGGCCATGGACCCAGACCATAATACACTGAGCTCAGGTTTTGAGCTGGAACTCCGGATGCATGTATTGCACAAAATGGTAGTAGTAATCCATCAAGCGGATAAAATCCGTACAAGGTGTTACTTTTAGCATGCGCGGTCAACTGTACTGCGGGCACGCCAACGCCACGGCTTTGTTCAGTAGTCCAGTGGTCAGTGCCCTTGGCTCCAATTCGGACGACCCAGTTTCTAGTCCTGGCCGGGGCAAGGCGTTGTGCCCTTGAGACGTGCGGGAAGAAAAAATGCGAGCTCCGCTTTTAGGTTTGGCTAATTCTATTATATTATAGCATTAAACGATTGTAGGTTCTAAACTTACCACATATAGCGACACGAACAGCATTTGAATCCCCCAGTGCACAAATAGTCAAGCCAAGTAACATGAAAATCATATCGATCTCTGCAGGTCTCTCGGCAGTAATTGACTGTGTGGCTCGCTGGCGAACTAGGATGATTGCATCTGGCTTTGGGATTAAAGAAAAACAACATCACCATCTGAGGATCTTTATCAACAACATCAAGGGCTTTAAATTGGCTCCTGGGTATGTTAACAGGGGATTATCAGTCAATTTATACATGAAATTTAAGGCAATGGTTCCTGCTTTATGCAAAATCAAAGGATTTTGCATTAAAAAAAAACTTCTTCATTGTGCATGCCAAATCTTAGAGTAGACAAGTGGCTGAATAGAGACCTCAAGAAATTATATTTTTCTGTTGGCAGTTGTTATCAACGTCATGCTTACAAGGTGAACCGACCTTGAGACAAAACAAACGCGAAACTTCTCTTAAACATTTTGTTCCTTGCTACAATCTTCGAAAAAACTCTCGGGAAAGTTCAATTAAAATAGGCGCAAGTTCCGCCTCTTTTTCTTTTCCTCGCTGCGGAATTTAGTTCAACGTCTGTGATCGCTACCTTCGCCCTCACTTCTAATTTCTTGAAGGGGAGGACTCTGAGGGGCACTTTGGAAATTATATTAAGTACCTAAGGCTATATGTAGTAAAAAAAAAAAAATGAAACTTACAGTATGGACCTTATGTATGTGTTTTTTCGAAGGTTTTTTAAGGATTTATAGCCAGGGTGGATGATGTACTATGCTTCCAGCTTTCACTAAAGCTGTATCAAAATTCCTCCGCTTTTTCGCTGGGGAAATAGGAATTGTCAAGTGTAACAAAGGAGGGGTAGATTTTACGGAAGCATTTCTCAATAGCATTTTTTAAGTTCCTTACGTTGTAAGGTGACCAGCTTCTAAAGCCACTACCTTTATAGCAAATAAAAAGGAATGTCAGGGAGAGGTTTTGGCATCTTCTTTCTGCAGGGTTTGAACTCAAGGATATTTTATGGCCCAAAGTTAAGGGAGCGTGAAATCCCCTGCCCCTCTCCCCTCGAGGGTGCTCAGAACTGAAAACTTGCATTCTAAAGAAAAGATGGCGTTGTTCGAATAACAAAAAAGTTGCAAAATGTCAATCAAGACATCTCTTACCCACTCATACCCAAATTCTCTCGATTTTGGAAATATTCGGCCATAGACTCGTGGGAGTCATAAGGACCACTGTTATACGGTTCATACGGCT